>NC_091515.1:16153810-16453810 GCF_947461875.1 Haliaeetus albicilla | reverse complement strand
AAAGTGGCCAACAGGGTATTCCATACCATGTGATGTCATGTCCAGTATATAAACTGGGGGGAGTGGGGCTGGGAGGGATCGCTGCTTGGGAACTAACTGGGTGTCAGTTGGCAGGTGTTGAGCAATTGCATTGTGCATCACTTGCATATTCTAATCCTTTTATTATTACTATTGTCATTTTATTATTGTTATTATTATCATTATTAGTTTCTTCCTTTCTCTTCTATTAAACTGTTCTTATCTCAACCCACGGGTTTTACTTTTTTTTTTTCCTGATTTTCTCCCCCATCCCACTGGGTGGGGGGGAGTGAGTGAGCAGCTGCATGGTGCTTAGTTGCTGGCTGGGGTTAAACCACGACATGCTATTAAAACCTTTTCAGTAAGGAACTCAGGTATCACAGTTGTGTACATGGTGAGCCTGAAGCTGGCAGGATTAGCCCACTGCTTTCTACATCCTCTGGCAGCACTTTCTCAGTCTCTGTGCATGGCAATAATAATGCATCAGAATAGGCAATTTTCAGAGCAAACCCAAAATGAATCCCCTGTTTCACTGCAGCCAGCTGCTGCTATAGGAGCTGAATGTATTTTTGAACTGAGTCTATTTCCTAGTGAGATAAATAGTTTGAAAAGATGCAGCTTCATTCGCTCGATCTCTCTGCTGCACTGTAAACAAAAGTCACATCTGCTAGTACACATAGTGTTTCCTGGGATGACCAGCCCAATTTCTCTACCAGCTGTAAATAATTTTTCATAGTTTTTCCAGAGAAAAAAAAAAGGAAGCAAAAGTTCAATGATGTTATAAAAGCCTTGTTAGTTCAATTTAGTTTAGCCTGCAGGGTAAAGAAAATCTCCAGCTTCGTCCTGTCAAACTGGTTGAGAAATCCGCAAAAGTAATAAAGGGAGATAGGAAGTCCAAACAAATCTGAGTGACAAATTGGGAGCAAAACCTGGACAAGGAGTAATATCCTCCAACTAAAATAATCTCATCCTGTCAAAGGTAATCCCGTGACTTGGATATGGATATAGAACTACTGAGTTTTTGACTCTGTCTCAGTTCCCCAGGTACAAAGCTGTATTTATTTCCTTCTCACTGTCATGGTTTAACCCCAGCCAGCAACTAAGCACCACACAGCCGTGGCTGAACAATGCTGAATGCATCTGCCACAAAAAGCCGCTGTTTGGAGGGTGTAATTCCACAGTTAGTGGTGTCTTTGGTTTTAATAGCTGAAATTTGAGCTCCGGTATCTACCAAAAAGGTGACCGGGACATGTCTTGGCCCCACAACGCCTGTAATTAGTAAATCACCCCGGCCATTTTCAGTGAGCTGTCTGATATACATCCAACCTTCGCCCCCCCCACTCACCACCAGAAGGTGAAGGATCTAGTTTCCCGCCAGCTTTTTGGGGGGCATTTGGTTCTGATAAATCAATCAGGGAGGGTGCGCTGGGAGTAGTATTCTCAAAATCCACTTTTCTATTTGCTGATTTATCGGGCCACCCTGTTATGAACTTTTCCAATTTGTCTGTTGGCATCCCGTCCATTAAGTCACGCGGGATCCCCTTCTGGTGTCCCTACGCCCACAGTCTATTACACTTGTTAGGGATATAGAATCATTTAGGTTGGAAAAGACCTTCAAGATCATCGAGTCCAACCATCATCCATGCCCAATAAACATATGTCTCCCCCCCCCAGCGGTTTAGCGAGGGGTGTTCTCTTATCACTCCCAGGGTGCAGAACTATTTTTACTTCAGCCCGCCTCAAGCCCCTGGAGTCCATTTTGGTGGCTGGAGGGTTAACGGGACCATACTTGCGCCCGTAATTAATTAATTCCTGGGCCACTTCTCCCCAGGTCCACATTTTCCTATCTGGGGGTCTGCAGTGCTGGTCAGGCATGAATCCTCCTGAAGCAGCCCCAACACTCTTGCCCTGGGGCATCACCTGTATCTTTCCTTGTAATTGTATTTCTTTCTGCTTCACAGAATCGGGGAGTCCCCTTATAAGGGGAGTCATTTGCTCAGGATCCACCATCATCATCATCGGGGACTCCTGCCTAGGCTCCAATTTTCGATCATACATCATCTGCAGACAAGCTGCCTTTTGCACATTCTCCACTAACTGATCAAGAGTCCCCGTAATAGCGAGGGGCTCCCCCCTCTCCAAGGGGTTCAAACCTCCTGCCCAATAGGCTGCCCGTTGGGTTAAAGACCAGGGGGCACAGTGATTCCCAGTAGTTAAAAACACTCCCGGTCCCCAATACCCTTCCACCTCCTTTTCACTTAACAGAATCTGGTGTCCCCCCTGACAACGATACTCTCCACGCATACTCCGTTTCTGACTCCTTAGGGGTTCGGACAAATTCCTTTTTCAGTTTTGCCAACTCAGTGGCAGTATAGGGGACCTCTTTAGTTGTAACTTGGGGGAACTGGTCCTGCTCATCATCATAAATATATTCAGTTTTGACTAAAGGTCACAATGAAGGCAGCTCTAACTCCTCCACTCTCTCTTTTGCGGCCTGCAGGTCCTTAAAGGGGTAGCCAATTTATGATCTTGGAGGAATTTCCTCACGGACAGTACCCGCAAGGAGCTGCTCCTTAAGAGCAATTTGCAAATGTTTCACTTGGTTCTTTTCTGCTTCAAGTTGTGCTTTTAATCCCACCACTTGTCCCATAAGGGACTGAACAAGATTTTGGAGGGATTCAATAATTTGAGATTCTGCAGTGAGGTGGCAATCCCTATCCTCCACTGCTGCGGCCAGACTGGCACCGAGAACAGCACAGACAACTGCTTTTTCTTTCCCTGACCGCACTCTAGCGTCTTCCTGTAAAGCGACCATCCGATCAACAATGCTCTGCAGATTATACCAATTTCCCTGAGCCCAGTCTACCCCAGGCACAGAGGGTCGCGCTTTATGTTTTTCTAAAAATTAAACAAAACTTCTTTCCCCAAAGGGTCAATTTTACTGTCATTCATCTTATACAAAGTGGGGAAGCAGTCGTCTCAGGAAGGCAGCACGTAAAGTTTCAAACACAACACAATACAAGCCTGCTCCCCTTATATTCCTGAGAGGTCTCACGTATTTTGGAAACAGTACGGCACTCACGTGTCAAGGGATCCTGTCTGTGATGCCAATTTAAATGTCCTGATCCAATGTCAGGGAAGGTTTCGATAGGATCCCAAGAGTGAGATTAAGACACAAATGAGGACAAATGCCATATACCCAAAAGAGTTTTTATTATCAAAAGTATCAAAAGTAGAAAATAGTAGCGATAGGATAGAATGGAAGAAAAGGCAGAAATCAAGCAAGCAGTTGGGATAGAGTTGCAAGAATAGTCACCCCCATGGATCCAGCAGTGTCCCGTTGGTCCTCAGTCTTCAATTCTTCAGTGGTGGGTGCACACCATGGCTTGTTTCCACGGGTTTTTATAGGGCATAGTTCAATGATGCATGAACATACATACTGTTCATGCACTGTTCACGCACTGCAGGTTTCGTCTTTCACACGACCTTCCTGTGATCAACACCAGAAACCATTATCTTATCTCAAAGACTACAGTTTCCATGAGAATGGTAGTCCCCACATTCTTGCATGCTTGTCAGCTTCAGCCCCACCCCCCCCCCCCCCCCCCCCCCCCCGTTTCCTCCCCTGGATGCCTCAGTGGCC
The DNA here is from genome assembly GCF_947461875.1 of Haliaeetus albicilla. NCBI lineage: Eukaryota > Metazoa > Chordata > Aves > Accipitriformes > Accipitridae > Haliaeetus > Haliaeetus albicilla. The sequence continues at coordinate 16,450,149 of NC_091515.1, read as the reverse complement.
TGGTAATTGTCCTTATGGACGGAGGAATGTCCTGCTTAGACAGGCCATCTCAGAGACAAAGGGCTCGAGATGATAAGCAGTTCACAATTCAGTCTCTGATGTCAAACAATCCTTGAGATGAATGGCATGAGATGACAGTCCAGTCTCTCACACCTAACAATCTTTGAGACAAAGAGCTCGAGATAACAATTCAGTCTCTCACAAATATAAACACACACACATGCACATACAAGCTAAGATTTTCCCGTGTTATATATGGGGACCACAGCTCAGACATTCCTTAAAATAGCTCATGATAACAGATTCATGAGGAAACCATGCAACAGAACTAACTCTGTGTGGTAGGTTGACCCTGGCTGGGCGCCAGGTGCCCACCAAAGCTGCTCTATCACTCCCCCTCCTCAGCTGGACAGGGGAGAGAAAATACAACAAAAGGCTCATGGGTCAAGATAAGGACAGTTTAATAAAGCGAAAGCAAAGGTTGCGTGCAAAAGCAAAGAAAAACAAATGATGTTATTCTCTACTTCCCATCAGCAGGCAATGTCTAGCCACTTCCCGGGAAGCAGGGCTTCAGTACACGGAGTGGTTGCTCCGGAAGACAAAAAAATGCCCCCTTTCCATCTCCCTTTACTTAGCTTTTATATCTGAGCTGACGTCATATGGTATGGAATATCTGTTTGGTTAGTTTAGGTCAGCTGTCCTGGTTATGTCCCCTCCCAAGATCTTGCCCTGCCCCAGCCTGCCGTTGAGGGGGGGCAAAAATGTTGGGGAGACAGCCTTGATGCTGTGCCAGCACTGCTCAGCAGTGGCCAAAACACTGGTGTGTTATCAACACCTTTCTAGCTACCAATGCAGAGCACAGCACTATGAGGGCTGCTATGGGGAGAATTAACTCCATCACAGCCAGACCCAATACACTCTGCCTGGACTTCAAAAGTATTTCATACACTCCATATTGGGGTGGTCAGGAAAGTCTCAAGGAACAAGCAGGTGATGGCATTTTAATGAGTAAAATAGCCTTTGAATTTAACACTCAGTGGAGATGAATGGAGCAAGCTCACAGCCTTGTTGCTTGCACATTCCCCCGAGCTGCAGCAGGAGCGAGCTGACCAGGGAGTCACAGATGCTGGCTGTGCAGACTGGAGCGAGTGGTAAAATACTGTCTCATCTTTTTATTTCTTTTCTTTTTTTTTTTAAAAATTTCAATTTAAATGAAGAGAGAGAGCAGAGCAGGCTCTCTCATAAAAAAAAATAACAAAATTGCAAGACTGTCAATGTTTACTTCTGTTTTCTGTTCATGACAAACTCATTGGCAGTAAGTTTTGACAGGGCCATATGGTGGGTTGACCCTGGCTGGACACCAGGTGCCCACCAAAGCTGTTCTATCACTCCCCCTCCTCAGCTGGACAGGGGAGAGAAAATATAACAAAGAGCTTGTGGGTTGAGATAAGGACAGGAGAGATCACTCACCAATTACTGTCACGGGCAAAACAGACTCAGCTTGGGGAAAATTAACTCAATTTATTACAAATCAACCAGAGTAGGGTAATGAGAAATAAAACCAAATCTCAAAACACCTTCCCTCCACCCCTCCCTTCTTCCTGGGCATAACTTCACTCCCGGATTCTCTACCAACCCCCCCAGCGGCACAGGGGGATGGGGAATGGGGGTTTATGGTCAGTTCATCACACATTATTTTCTGCTGCTTCATCCTCCTCAGGGGGAGGACTCATCACACTCTTCCCCTGCTCCAACGTGGGTCCTTCCCACGGGCTGCAGTTCTTCACAAACTACTCCAGCATGGGTCCCTTCCATGGCATGCTGTCCTTCAGGAGCACACTGCTCCAGCATGGGTCCCCCATGGGGTCACAAGTCCTGCCAGAAAACCTGCTCCAGCGTGGGCTCCTCTCTCCACAGATGCGCAGGTCCTGCCAGGAGCCTGATCCAGCATGGGGTTCCCACGGGGTCACAGCCTCCTTCGGAAACCCACCTGCTCCGGTGTGGGGTCCTCCATGGGCTGCAGGTGGATATCTGCTCCACCGTGGACCTCCATGGGCTGCAGGGGGACAGCCTGCCTCACCATGGTCTTCCCCACGGGCTGCAGGGGAATCTCTGCTCTGGTGCCTGGAGCATCTCCTCCCCCTCCTTCTTCACTGACCTTGGTGTCCACAGGGTTATTTCTCTTACATGTTCTCACTCCTCTCTCTGGCTGCCGTTTTCGGTCTGTCCCAACTTTTTTTTCCTTCTTAAAAATGTTATCACAGAGGTGTTACCACTATCACTGATGGGCTCGGCCTTGGCCAGCGGTGGGTCCGTCTCAGAGCTGGCTGGTATGGTCTCTGCCAGACACAGGGGAAGCTTCCAGCAGCTTCTTAAAGAAGCCACTCCTGTAACCCCCCCCGCTACCAAAACCTTGCCACACAAAGCCAATACAGCCATCCTAAAAACTACCGAATGAGTCAAAAGATGAAAGTTGTTGTTTTGGGTTTGCGTGGCAGGGTTTTGGTAGTGGGGGAGAGGCTACAGGGATGGCTCCTGTGAGAATCTCCTAGAAGCTTCCCTGGCTCCAAGTCAGATCTGCCACTGGCCAAGGCTGACCCAATCAGCAATGGTGGTAGCACCTCTGGGATAACATATTTAAGAGGGGAACCTGCAGCGGGGGAGGAGATTGGAATGCAAGAGAAACATCTATGCAGGCAGCAAGGTCAGTGAACGTTATATACCCACAGAGCTAATTTTTTATATAACAATATATTTATTGAGAATAGTAAGCAAGCAGCGCTGGGCGGCCGGGGAGTCTGCACTCTACCAACGGTTCGCAACTTTATGTTATAGTTACATTTCTTATATACAGTTCAGGCACCTCTTTCTTGTAAGTTTCCGCCTTGTCCTGTTTTCTCTTTCTTCACTCGTGTAGGTTTGTTACTAGGCAGATTCAGTCGATCTTCTCAAGGGTGAGTGTTTTTTGATGTAGAATGTCTTTTGATGTGGAGAAGTGCAGTCTTGGCAGAGTTAATCCCCTTATTTGGTAAATTATAGCCGTTGTCTTTTCCCTCCTTATCTAGTAAGTTATAGCCGTTGCTCTTTTCCCGTGACTTTTACGCACCATTTAAGCAAGCCTTGTTATTTACACAAGGCATCTGCTAAATCTCAATATGTCTCTTCCCCCTTCCTGATTGGTATGTAAGCCTTATTGTCTTCTTTTAATTCAACACGAATTACACAATGTCGGGGAACAATTTGGTTCCCTGTTGATTACAGTGAAGAAGGAGGGGGAGGAGGTACACCAGACAAGGTGATGCCCCTGCAGCCCATGGTGAGAGGGCCGGCTGTCCCCCTGCAGCTCATGGAGGTGAATGGTAGAGCAGATGCCCACCTGCAGCCCATGGAGGACCCCACACTGGAGCAGGTGGATGCCCCCAAAGCTGGCCGTGACTGCACGGGAAAGCCTGCACTGGAGCAGTCTGTGCTGGAAGGACTGCACCCCGCAGAAAGAAGCCACACTGGAGCAGCTTGTGAAGAACTGCAGCCCATGGGAAGGACTCATGTTGGAGAAGTTCATGGAGGACTGTCTCCCGTGGGAGGGACCCCACGGTGAAGCAGGGGAGGAGTGAGGAGTCCTCCCCCTGAGGAGGAAGGAGCGGCAGAGACAAGGTGTGACTAACTGACCACAACCCCCATTCCCCGTCCCCCTGTGCTGCATGGGGGAGGAGGTAGAGAGAACCAGGAGTGGAGTTGAGCCGGGAAGGAGGGAGGGGTGGGGGGAAGGTATTCTAAGGTTTGGTTTTACTTCTCATTATCCTTGTTTTGATTTGATTTGTAGTAAATTAAATTGATTTTGTTTCTTCCCCAAGTTGAGCCTGTCTTCTGCCCGTGACCATAAGTGGTGAGTGATTCCTCCCTGTCCTTGTCTCAACCCGTGAGCGTTTCTTTATATTTTCTCCTCCTCATCCCACCGGGGCTGGGGGGGAGGAGTGAACGAGTGGCCTTGTGGTGCTTTGTTTCTGGCTGGGCTTAAACCATGACAGTTGTTTAATTCTGTATTCATCTGCAATGACCAATAAGTTTCTTGGATGTGGGTGGGGACCCCGTGCAAGCCTGGAGCTTGCTACAGCAGCTGCGGTAAAGGGACTGTCACCCCTCTACCAGCCCTCTCCTGGGACTTACTGCCAGCGTTGCTGCTCGAAGCCTTGTTTACTCCAACCTCCTTTGGATCAAATAATGCATGTTAGGTGGAGCACTTTTAAGAACAGAGTGCTTTTTCAAACAAAAGAAAGTTAGAGTGCCCCTCTGCCCAGCTATTATTGAAGATGGGTTTATTTTCTGGTGAGGGAAAGGAGTGGAGAGTAGTGCCCCACTGGGGGTGGAGGCAGAGCTTCCCTGCACAGCGTGGCTGGGGGGTATGGATGCCTGCGGGCTGTGCCTGTGCAAATGTATGCTTCAGACAGTGTGTGTTACGAAATTTGCAGTCTGTTGTCTCTCAGCAAGTCTAGTGTTTATGTCTTGTACCACCAAGTCTATCTAATGGGCACAGTGCAAAGGGCTGTCATTGTGGCTGTGTTAGCAGCATATTAATTTTCCTAGCTTCCACCCACTTCTCCCCCCCCAAACATGTTACCTCCAATCTTCACTCCTTTTCCTGTCAGGCACTGAGAAAGGGATTAAATATCACCTCCCCTTCCAGTAGCTAGGCTGTAACAAAAATCCCTTCCCTGAAGCAGCACTCAGCCTCTGGGAGGAGGGAACGGGCTGGAATAGGTTGCAGAGCCAGAGGGGGCTGCAGCCTCAGTCTGGCCCCCCCCAACCCACTTCTCTCACAGCTCTGCAGAATTAACCCATTTGTCAAATGTATTTTAACTACAGTTCATCATATTCATCCCATTTCATTATCACTTCTCACACCTTTCCTCTTAGTAACTCCCTGCACTCTCACATTTTTGCTGCACACAGGGGTCCTTTCCTTTTAGGCTGGGACATTCAGTTGCTGTCATTTTCCCTGGTCCCATGAGGTTTCTTTCTTTGTACTTTGTACATCATCACCTTGATACTCTTGCACCTTCCACTTCCTTGGTTAAGCACTGTAAAGGATGTTGTTCTGCTCTTTTTGCTGTCCTTAGGATGGAGCAACTCACCTCTACCATATTATGTTGTTTGGAATGGATACATATAGCGAATGATAAAGGTAAATAGATACGTAACAGACAAACTTATTTTCCTTGTGGCACTGTTGCAAATATTTTGATAAAAGAAATTAAAATCTAATTATAAAGGAGTTTGGTTTGATTAAAAAGTAGAAAATTATGAAGCATAGGTATGGGAGTGTTAAGTTTGAAATGTAGCCATAGGAACTTAGGAACTTAGAAAATGTATAATGTGTAACCATAAGAATTCAAGTATTGTTTAAAATCATTTAACCACAGAAGCTTTGACAAAGATTGGTAGCCTTGTAGTGTTTGTTTTAGAAACTGAGGAAACCGTTATGGACACCAGTTTGCTGCTTGGAAACACCTGAGAGGTCAAGAAGCGGACGAGTGAGGAAGACTATGAAAGACCGCCAGAGGACTCCTGAAGACCACCAGAGACCTTCACTGTGCCTGCGTAAAGGACATTTACATATGCTAATGATTTCCCAGAAATCTAATGAATATGTATAACCTTTCTTGGAAATCTAATGAATATGCATGAATAAGTTTTAATATAAGGTGTATTGTTTTGGTGTTCAGGTGTGCGTGGTTCGTGAGAGGACTCGCCCGCGCACCCGGCCGTCAATAAAGAAGTGTCTGCTTATCTACACTAAATTGGTGTTGATAAGTTCTTTATTCCGAGTTTTTCAGCAACAGTTTCTGGCGACCCAGATGGGACCTCGCTGAGAGAGACCGGAGGAGTCGGGGACCCGATCGGTTCCTGCCGGCACCGAGGATTTCTCGGGGATACCCATCGATCCCTGATCCATAAGGCTCTTTGCGACGTCCCCTGGATTTTGGTAAGACACTTCTTTTTTTTTACATATTAAGGATAGTGGGTTAGAGTCCCACCGGTATCGTCTGCCTGTCAGACGTGGCGAAAGCTGCGCAGGGTTGGACTAAAGGATCCTGAAGTGAAAGCCTAGGTGTCTGCCCGTAAGACATAAGCGAAAGCTATTGCTGGGTTGGACAATTTGGGAGTGGGTTAGAGTCCCACAACTTTTGAGGATTCTGGGTTAGAGTCCCAGCTTCAAAAGCATAAGTGGGTTAGAGTCCCACAACTTTTGAGGATTCTGGGTTAGAGTCCCAGCTTCAAAAGCATAAGTGGGTTAGAGTCCCACAACTTTTGAGGATTCTGGGTTAGAGCCCCAGCTTCAAAAGCATAAGTGGGTTAGAGTCCCACAACTTTTGAGGATTCTGGGTTGGAGTCCCAGCTTCAAAAGCATTTTGGAAACTTTGGGTTTGAGTCCCAATTCCAAGGAATTTTTGAGAGTGTATGTGTATCTTTGTGAGATATTTTGTGTATTTGGAAGTATCACAAATCAGAATTAAGAGTGTGGTATAGTGTGTTATATGTGAGTGTGAGTGCTGTAAGTGTGAGACGTAGTGCCTCCAACTGAGGTTGGAAGTTTTAAAAGGGTGAATACATTTTGTGGGTTAATAATCTTGCCAGGGGATATTGGTTATGACTCTTGCCTAGGGAAGTCGGTTCTGTCCGTGCCCTAGACAAGCAGGTGGACTCCATTACCTGGCAACAACTGTTGTTTGTATTCACTTGATATCTGGTATTTAATATATGTATTTAGTATTTGATATTTGGTTTGGCATCTGACATTTGATAATTGATTATTGATTTTTGATACTCGATATATATTTAATAGATATTTAGCAGTGGGTATAAACATAATGGCATTGGCCAAATTATTTAAGAGTAAGAGTATGGGAAATTTATCTACTGATGGAAAGATACCGAAAACATCTCCGTTGGGATGTTTGTTAGCACATTGGGGTGAATTGCATGATGATTTGCGGAAAAGTCAGATGATTGAGTACTGTAATCATTGGTGGCCTCTGTATATATTAGATGATCAGGAAAAGTGGCCCATGAATGGGACACTGAATTATAACACCATTCTGCAATTAATGTTGTTTTGTAGAAGAGAAGGGAAATGGAGTGAAATACCATATGTGGATTTATTTTTTTATTTAAGACAGAGACGGGATTGGCAGAATGAATGCAAGCTGACTAGTAGGGACAATTTGGTAATGGCTATAACTTCTGATAAGAAAGAAAAGAAATGTGGTTTGGCATGTGATGTTGGAAAAGAGTGCTTAAAGAAAATAACTGCCCCCAAAGAGGATGAAGGGCCAGAGTTGGATATATCCCCTCCCAGGAGAGGAATAAATTGGGGTCGAGAGCATAGAGAACAGATGGAAGAACCAGAAAGTAGTGGAATAGAGGATGTGGGGGAAGGACCGTCTGAAGTTGTAATTCATACCCCCATTTCTCGAAGGACCCGACAGCAGGTACAAACAATAGCAACAATAGCTCCCCTGCAGCAGGGAGTCGGTAACGATGGGCCGGTGTATGTAAAAGTGCCCTTTTCGGTTACGGATTTGATGGCTTGGAAGCAGGCAGCTGGAGTATATAGAGAAGATCCTGAGAGAGTAGGCAGAGTGGTGGATACTATAATTAGAACACAGAATCCAGACTGGAATGATTTACAGGTGATTTTGGATAATTTGTTAGATGATACAGAAAAGCAGATGGTATTAAAGATTGGCAAAGCACAGGCAGAAGTGGCTGTACTGAGTGGGACAACAGGTGGAACATTAGAGCAGAATTTTCCATCTGGGAATCCGTAGTGGGATCCGAATAACGGGGAACATAGAGAAAGGTTGACTCGGTATCAGAAATGGATTTTATATGGAGTTAAACATGCTATGCCTAAATCTTTGAATTGGTCTAAATTATATGAGGTGAGACAAGATAAGAATGAATCTCCCTCAGCGTTTCTGGAAAGACTGAAGGAAGTTGCAGAAAATATACTGATTTAAGAGTAGATACAGAGGCGGCTCAGATACAGTTGACTTTGATTTTTATGGGACAATTGGCACCGGACATAAGAAAGAAACTTCAGAAACTGGAGGGAGAGGATTCAAGGAGTCTGAATAAAATGTTGGAGGCAGCATGGAAAGTATATAATAACAGGGAAAAAGAGGAGAGGAAAACTAGAGAAAATAGATTGTTGGCCGTAATAGCAGGAACAGCAGGCAGAGGACGAGGTGGAGGAAGAGGACGAGGTGTTTGTGGACGGGGAGGATCTATGAATTTTAGCAATCGGAATTTTAACACCCCCTTAGGAGCAAATCAGTGTGCTTTGTGTAGGGAGGAAGGACATTGGAAAAGAGACTGTCCTAAAAATGAGCAGTGTTCAGGAGGAAATATTCAGAAGGAGGTAGCCAGAATGATGGTTTTGGATGAATGAAGGGGACCGGAGGGGAACCCAGCTGAGCCTCTGGTTATAATTAAGCTGGGAGAAAAAGAAGTTAAATTTCTAGTGGATACAGGAGCAACATTTTCGGTATTAAATACTTGTAAAGGAAAAATTGGAACAAAACCAGCAAATATAATAGGAGCAACAGGGAAAGAGGAAAACAGACCATTCCTGCAACCTCTGGATTTGAAATTTGGAAACAAAATAATTACACATGAATTTTTGTATGTACCAGAATGTCCGATACCCTTGTTAGGAAGAGATTTGTTATCTAAATTAAATGCACAAATTGTTTTTGAGGAAGGAGAACTTTTTTTTGAAAATACCTGAGTCAAGAACAGGAGAAATCTTGATGATACAAGAAAAAGTAGAGGAGCAGGAAATTCCACCGGAGGTGGATTTTGCAGTGATTCCTACAGTATGGGAAACAGATATTCCTGGTAAATCAAAATTAGCAGCGCCTGTAAAAATAGATTTAAAAGAAAATGTAGGAACAGTAAAAATTAAATAATACCCAATCAAACCAGAAGTTAGGCAGGAGCTGAAGAAATTGATTGACAAATTTTTAGAGTACAAAATTTTGGAGGAATGTGAATCTGAATATAATACTCCTATTTTACCAGTCAGAAAACCCTCGGGTGAATACAGGTTAGTGCAAGATTTGAGAGCAGTGAATCAAATAGCCAAGGACATATATCCTGTGGTTGCAAATCCCTATACGTTGTTAACAGCGTTAAAGGAGACTCATCAGTGGTTTACAGTGCTTGATTTGAAAGATGCTTTCTTTTGCATACCTTTGGAGAAGGAAAGCAGAAAGTTGTTTGCTTTTGAATGGGAAAATCCACAAACCGGGCGAAAGATGCAGTTAACATGGACAAGACTACCCCAAGGATTTAAAAATAGCCCGACAATTTTTGGAAATCAGCTGGCAAAAGAGCTTGAAATCTGGAAACAGGACAAACTGAGGCCTGAACATTTACTTCTACAATATGTGGATGACATACTGATTGCTATAGAAGAAAGATTTACCTGCATACAGGTAACCATTGACCTCTTGAACTTTCTGGGACTAAATGGGTACAAGGTATCCAGGAAGAAAGCCCAAATAGCATGTCAGACTGTGATATATCTGGGCTTTGAGATTTCAAAAGGGCAGCGACAATTGGGAAAAGATCACAAAGAAACCATTTGTAGTATACCTGAGCTGAAAAATATCCATGAACTTAGAGCGTTCTTGGGAATGGCAGGGTGGTGTCGTCTTTGGATCATGAACTATGGTCTAATAGCTAAACCATTGTATGAGGCCCAAAAGAACTCTTCTTTTGTTTGGGGTCCAAAACAGCAAATGGCCTTTACAGAGTTAAAACGCGCTCTAATGTCTGCACCTGCTTTAGGCCTTCCTGATTTAACTAAAGATTTTCAGCTGTTTGTTCATGAAAGACAACACCTGGCGCTTGGTGTGTTAACCCAGAAGATGGGAAGCTGGAAACGACCAGTCGGATACTTTTCCAAACAGCTGGACACAGTGAGTAAAGGATGGCCAAATTGCCTTCGAGCAGTGGCTGCAACAGTAATGATCATACAAGAAGCTCGGAAATTGACTTTGGGAAAAACAATAACAGTCTATGTCCCACACATGGTGAAAACTGTTTTAGAACAAAAGGGGGGACACTGGCTATCTCTGAGCAGAATGATGAAGTACCAGGTAATATTAACTCAACAAGATGATGTAATTTTGAAAACAACTAACCTGGTAAATCCAGCGGTGTTTTTAAGTTCCATACAGGAAGAAGGACAATTGGAACATGATTGCTTGGCTGCTATTGAGTATGTTTATTCCAGTTGTGAAGATTTGAAGGATGTACCATTGGAGCGACTGGACTGGGAACTGTATACAGATGGTAGCAGCTTTGTGGAGCAAGGAATTCGATATGCTGGATATGCGGTAACAACAGACACCACAGTTATAGAAGCAGGAGCATTGGCAAGTACAACCTCAGCTCAGAAAGTGGAACTTATTGCTTTGATTCGAGCTTTAGAACTAAGCAAAAAGAAGAAAGTAAACATCTGGACAGACTCAAAGTATGCTTTTGGAGTGGTACATGTCCATGGAGCATTGTGGAAAGAAAGAGGATTATTGTCCTCTCAGGGATCAAATATTAAACACCAAGATGAAATTTTACAATTATTACAAGCAGTTCAGAAACCTGAACAAGTAGCAATCATGCACTGTAAAGCACACCAAATTGGAAACACAAAAGAAATTGTTGGAAATAATTTAGCCGACCGAACGGCAAGAAAGGTAGCAAAGGAACGAGCATTCCAAATGGCATTAATTCCTTCCAAAACAGTAACCCTTCCTAGGGAAAAACCAAAATATTCAGAAGAGGATAATAAGTTAGGTCAATTATTAAATGCTAAGAAAAACCTAGCCGGATGGTGGGTAACACCTAAAGGGCAGGTAGTAGTTCCACCCTTTTTGATGAGAGAAATAATTCAAACAAAGCATCAGGAATGCCACTGGGGAGCAGAAGCCTTAGTAACTTCTTTACAAAAACAGGTGGTATCGCTCAAAATGTTAGGAATGGCTAAAATAATAATTGCAAAATGTGAAGTATGTTTGAAAAATAATCCAGTAATCAGGAAAAAGGTTCAAATGGGTTGAATAAAATCTGGTGCAGAGCCTGGAGATTATTGGCAAGTAGATTTTTCAGAACTACCTAGGCAAAATGGGTATCGGTACATCCTGGTGGGGGTTGATACTTTTACAGGATGGCCGGAGGCTTTTCCCTGTCGTTCCACACAAGCAAAGGAAGTAGTAAAGTGGTTACTACAAGAAATAATTCCAAGGTTTGGAGTTCCTATTGGGATTTCTTCTGACAGAGGTCCACACTTTGTTGCAGAAGTAGTCCAAAATGTTAGCAAAATTCTGGGTATCACATGGGATTTGTATACCCCATGGAGGCCACAATCCAGTGGGAAAGTAGAAAGAATGAATCAAACCTTAAAAAGGCAAATAAGTAAAATTTGTCAAGAGACTAATTTAAAATGGCCTCAAGCACTTCCATTGGCATTATTACGAATCAGAGTACAGCCAAAGAGTGGAACCTCAGTCAGTCCTTATGAATTATTGTATGGAAAACCTTATGAATCCCCAGAACCTAACCCAAACATGCATGTAAAAGGGAAACAAGATGTGTATAACTATCTGCTTTCCTTAGGAAAAACTTTGACTGCAATTCGGAGAGCAGTGGTATGGAATAGACCATTATCCCTGGAAGCTCCAGTGCATGACTTTCAACCAGGAGATTATGTCTATGTGAAAACGTGGGCTTCCGAACCCCTGCAGGAACGCTGGAAAGGACCCTGCCAGATACTATTAACCACCTTCACGGCTATTAAGATTGCAGAATCGGATGCTTGGATACACTACACTCGAGTGAAGAAGGCACCTACTCCATGGAAGATTATTAGCCATGACCCAAAGACTTTAAAACTGACTTTGAAACAAATATTAACTCTCAAGATAGTAGTGGATAAATGTTATGTAAATAATGTGAAAGTATTGAAATAATTTTCAACACTTTCAAAGGGGGGAATGTTGCAAATATTTTGATAAAAGAAATTAAAATCTAATTATAAAGGAGTTTGGTTTGATTAAAAAGTAGAAAATTATGAAGCATAGGTATGGGAGTGTTAAGTTTGAAATGTAGCCATAGGAACTTAGGAACTTAGAAAATGTATAATGTGTAACCATAAGAATTCAAGTATTGTTTAAAATCATTTAACCACAGAAGCTTTGACAAAGATTGGTAGCCTTGTAGTGTTTGTTTTAGAAACTGAGGAAACCGTTATGGACACCAGTTTGCTGCTTGGAAACACCTGAGAGGTCAAGAAGCGGACGAGTGAGGAAGACTATGAAAGACCGCCAGAGGACTCCTGAAGACCACCAGAGACCTTCACTGTGCCTGCGTAAAGGACATTTACATATGCTAATGATTTCCCAGAAATCTAATGAATATGTATAACCTTTCTTGGAAATCTAATGAATATGCATGAATAAGTTTTAATATAAGGTGTATTGTTTTGGTGTTCAGGTGTGCATGGTTCGTGAGAGGACTCACCCGCGCACCCGGCCGTCAATAAAGAAGAAGTGTCTGCTTATCTACACTAAATTGGTGTTGATAAGTTCTTTATTCCGAGTTTTTCGGCAACAGCACTGAGTCTCCCAGAAACATCCTCCTCGGATATTCCTTCCTGGTAAACATCATTCAACAGCAAGTACTTTCAACCATGATCAGTGGGTCAGGATCAACTATTTCTTACCATAAAGTAACTTTGATGCTGCATTAGAAATAAACCCTTGTAGCATTTATACAAAAGGATTTTAGTCCCATTGTCCTATCAGAGCACAAACTGGTTCACTCCAGGTACCAGGAGGTGCAAGGTTCCCTCTGGTGACTCTGGATGAAGTAGATATTGAGCATGTGGGATCCTTAACCTGCCTGCTGTACCCCCGGGGGAGGCACCTCTCCCACATCACAGTCATCTGCAGGGAACATTGCCCATGACTGAACCGTTGCAATGCAAAGCCCAGCATCACTGATGACACTGCCACTGAAGGTGGATTTGTGCAAAGACATGGAGATATGCACTGAAACAACTAATGTTTGGGTGCCTGTTCCCTTCCCCTGTCTCTGCAGAGGAGAGGGGCAGGCAACTTCTCAAACTGCAGAGATGATGCTCATCAGAGAATATAAAAGCCAGCCCAGCATAAATGGCGTGCTGTCATCACATACTCCTACCCACCCCGATGGGTGTAGCTGTGTTCACATTGACACTGTCCACATCTCTGTACAGGATGGAGTGGGATGGTTCACCATGCGTGTACACAGGCTCTCTGCTGTTCATCGAGCATGGGGATGTGGCCTGTCAGTACAAGAACGACACCTTGCATTGAAGCACCCAGCAGCCTTCCCTGCTGCCTGGAGAACTGCAACCAAGAACAGAAAGATATGGAGGTAAAAAGCTGAGCTGGTCTTGGCAGATGTCAGCATAAGAGAAAGGTAAAAGCAACAAAAAAAGGAAATACAGCCCAAGTGCCCAGGTATAACTGTAGGATGGCTCAAGGAGGCCCAGCAGTGTCAAAACTTGTCAAGGCTGGTTTTCAGTGCAGAAAAAGCTGGTGGTCCACTTGCAAAGAGATGAAACCTGGGCCCATATTCTCAGCTGCATCTGCTCAGTGGGGGCAAGAGCATCTTCTGCCTGCACTAGAGCTATTTGCATGTGCCTGGAAGAGGGACAGGGCAAAGCAGTGCCTGGGCCAGGCAGAGGTTTACCACTAACTGCAAAGATACCTGTGTAATCTAAGGTTATATGACTTGGACCATGCTCTGAAGCCCTGCTTCACCCTACCTCTCCTCACACTGTATTTGGAGAGAAAGCCACAACCAGAATGGGTTTGAGGGGCATATATTGGGAAAAAGAGAAGTGTTCATATCTGCACCATGCCTTACTGTGGGCCATCTGGGTGGTAGCACTGTGCCTGGCTCCTCTGGCACCAGATATGAGGTCACTGAGGCAGGTCGGTTGGAGGAAGGTGGTTCCTACAGGCAGTCAGATCCAGGTGCACCCCCTGGCCTGGCAAAATGGCCTGTGAACTGGGTCTGAGCAAGTAATTTCACATGGACACCAACATAATACGTAGATGGGGCCAACTGAATAACTGCAGATCACTTCACAGGAGTGTTGCAACCAGAAAATGGAGGCCCAGGACACTGGCTGGCCTAAAAGCAGGGTGGTAGGTTCTGACAGGAGTCTTCATCTGTGTTGCAAGGGTAGAAGCCCTACAAGGCAGTGGAGAAGTGAAAGAGAGGGAAGGGCACTGCTGTGCAAGCCAGCTTCCTCTGGCTCCCGGAGACAGCCCAAGTCTTTGCCCTATCTCATGGGGGGATCTCCCAACCAAAGGAATTTCCTCTTTATATTTCTTTATATTTATATATAGCTTTTCTTTATATTTTCTCCTCCCCATCCCACCGGGGCCAGGGGGGAGCAGTGAGCGAGTGGCTTTGTGGTGCTTTGTTGCTGCCTGGGCGTAAATCACGACAATAAGCAAGCAAATCTTTTGGCTTGACATGTTCATTTTCCTCAATACTCTGCAAAAGCTTGAGCTCACTGGCTTGGCCTGTACCCTGTCCTCTACACAGCACATTTAGGATGTTGGGAACAGAATGGGGAGCTGAAGCTGACATCTTTACCATGTTTCTGAGGCCATGGTTAGGGCTGAATCCATGCCGTGGCCTGGCAGGACTGCTGTAAACCATCATGTGCACAGTGGCTTCACTTCTGATTGATTGATGTCAAAGATGGGTGTGTTTCTTTCCCAAAATCAATACAAACTACTACACTGTTCAAAACACCACTTAAGTGGGATGTAAGTGAAGCTCTGGTCTTCTTGAATTCCCCATGCAGGTGCAAATTTCATCCAGCTGTCTTGTATCCAGAATCATAAATGTGCCTTGGAAATTTGGGCTCCTAATGAAAACAGCAGGAACTGGAGAATCAATATTATAATGTTAGCTTGTTGCCTCTATTGAATCACCTCCCAACACAACCAGCATCACATTCCGTTAAGGCATGGCAGTACCACCTGATCCTAACCTAATTCGATCAATTTAAAGTAAAAATCTTGCTATGCAGACATCAAGGGGCATGTGTGGAAACAGTTACATACCTAAACAATGTTTTTTCTTTCATTTGAAACTATGCAGGACTCATTAGAAACATGGAGAGTTTTAAATGCCTGCCATGGAAAACTGATAAGGCTTGCTTTTGGGAAGTTGACAGCAGTAAATTAATTCATTAAATTTTTCCTCCAAGTACTGAAAATGTGTCCTCTAACATGTTACCATGTGAAAATGAGCTGAAAGCCAAAAGAGTATTTCATAGAATGGTGGTATGAAATTGCACATTTGTGGGCATGTGAGAGGGTTTTTTTCTTCTTTTTTTCGCCCTGATATCTCCAGCTTTTAACAGCTCCTGCAGTAGGAAAACATGTGAGGCTTTCCAGCCTGGCAGGCAGCAGTGGGAAGCTGGGCATGTTGCCAAGATCTGACTCATGCTTCCAGAGGTACCAGTCAAAGTTGTCAGCCTGAAGGAAAATAAAATAGCCCTGAGCCACGGTCAGGTGTGCTTGCTGTGTTTAAATCAAGCTGCATTGCTCCAAGAATGTGCAGCATTTTTGGATTGCTTGAGAATGATAGCATCAGGGGAAAAGATTCAGAGGTTTTAAAAGTGTTTCTTCACGGCCTTGTCTTATGCCTTCAAAGTGTGGTTTTTAGAGAGCGCAGGTGACTTATAAATGCCTATTTCAAAGGTGGGCTCTAGTTAGAGTGTCACATACAAACCAGACAATGAGTGAATCCACTGGTGAAAGCCAGTGACATGATCTGGTGGGGAAGAAAATGTCAGTCCTGGTGATGGAAACGTTTTAGATACTGAAAGTGGAGGCAGGAGTTCTTTGCGGTTTCGACTTCAGAGTCATTCAGTTGAGAGGAGCCAAAATTCCCAACTCCCTCCTCATTTACTTATCCACATGCAGACTTTGAGGATTGCAGAATCATTAGATCATGTAACCCAACCTCTTCATCTCTTAAAATCACATGTAGTTACTCAAAGTGGTGTTTGACTAAAAAAATATCTTCTAGTATGATATTCAAGTAGCTGGAAGACTTTTCTTTTACCCTCTTATGCCAAAGTGCTTTATCTTTCTTTTGGAGAAACTGCCTCTTTGAAGAGACTTCTTTCTCTGGAGGCTATTTTTTTGTCAGAGCTGAACTGACAAGCTTCTCAGCTGCATTATGATTAATTCTCTTACTAATCATTGTCTTCAAAAGTGAAATTCACTTATATACGCAAGTCTTGTCTGAGCTGGCAAGACAGGAAAGTCCCTGTGTGTCTGAGCAAGGGCACGAGGATGCTACTGAGGACTAGGAACTCCCACCTGAAGTGTCTACATTGCACAAATGTCCAGGTTTCCATGCTGAGTGAGAAATTGGTCAGTATGGCTGTCACGGTGCTGCTTAGTAGTGTGTGATTAGACCAGGGTTTATTCGTATAAAGAGTATATGAGCGTGATCAACACTCTCCCTAAAACTGACAGAGCATTCAGAGCATTTCTGTGAGGAAAAGAGAGGGATCTTTGAGGACCCTAAAGTAAGTAACAGCACAGTGATGACATGGGTTCCTAGAAAGCCTCGTTGGAGCTCAGGAAAGACACAGCGAAGCATATGCAGGTAATGCTTTGGTGCAAGTGGTCTTGGGGAAAGTACAGCTACCTGATCCTATGCTATGTGACAGAGGAAAGCTGATACACCAAGCTGGCCTTTGAAAAGTAATACCAATGATGTGGTTGCTTCTGGTTGACCAGAGAGACAATATCAGGCCACCAATAGCTTCAGCCTTTTATGAAATGAGGTGCATGGCTGTCTGGACAGCTGCAGACCTGATAGTATCTTTGGCAGGGCAGGAGTAGCTGATGGCTCTGAGTAGGTACAGGAGTGAGAAGTACACAGATTCCTTCTTGCAGTGATTCCTGACTATTGCTGAAGCCCTCCTTCCCCTCCAAATCCAGCAAAACTGACTCTGATCACATCAAACCCACTTGTATTAGTGTCTTTCTCTGTCCCTCTGTGTTTTTTCACAGGCTTTGGCAGTGCTTCTTCCTCCGAGCTCAGCTTTTGATCCTCTTTCCTCTCTCCTGTGCACATTTGGTTTCCTAAATCTTAAATAAAAATGCACCCAAGTGTAAGAGACTGAATTCTTATCCTGAACCATTTGCCTCAAAGATTGTCAGGTGTGGGGGACTGGACCATCATCTCAAGGAACTGAACTGCTTATCTTGAGCCCTTTGTCTCTAAGATGGCCTGTTTAAGCAGGACACTCCCCTGTCTATAAGGACGATTACCAGGCCATTGAGGCATCCAGAGGAGGAAACTGGGGCTGGAGCTGATAAGATACTGGTTTTGGGTGTTGATCACGAGAAGGTCGTGTGATGGACGAAACCTGCAGCGCATGACATCATTGAAATATGCCCTATAAAAAACTCATAGAGACAAGCTGTGGCAGGCCTTCTTCACCACCAAAGAATTGAAGACTGAGGACCAACGGGACGCCGCTGGATCCGTGGTGGTGGCCGTCCTTGCAACCCCCACCACCGACTGCCTGCCTGAGGACCAACGGGACGCTGCTGGATCCGTGGTGGTGACTATCCTGGCAATCCTATCCCGACTGCTTGCTTAATTTCTACCTTTTCTTCCATTCTATCCTATAGCTACCATTTTCCACTTTTGATAATAAAACCTATTTCGACTATATGGCATTTGACCTCGTTTGTGTCTTAATCTCGCTCTTGGGATCATATCGAAACCTTCCCCGACATTGGATCGGGACATTTAAATTGGTGTCACGGACAGGATCCCTTGAGACGAGAGTGCTGTACTGTTTCCCTGCTTTAATACGTGTGACCTCTCAGGAACATAAGGGGGGCAGGCTTGTGGTGTTTGAAACTTTACGTGCTACCTTCCTGAGACGACTGCTTCCCCGCTTTTTATAAGGTGTTTGAAACTTCCTGAGATGACTGCTTCCCCGCTTTAATACATGAGACCTCTCAGGAACATAAGGGGTGCAGGCTTGTGTTGTGTTTGAAACTTTCCCCGCTTTAATACGTGAGACCTCTCAGGAACGTAAGGGGTGCAGGCTTGTGTTGTGCTGTGTTTGAAACTTTACGTGCTGCCTTCCTGAGACGACTGCTTCCCCACTTTGTATAAGATGAGTGATAGCAAAGTTGCCCGTTTGAAAGAAGCTTTGTTTGATTATTTGGGAAAACATAAAGCGCGACCCTCTGTGCTTGGGATAGACTGGGCTCAGGGAAATTGGTATAATCTGCAGAGCATTGTTGATCGGATGGTCGCTTTACAGAAAGATGCTAGAGTGAGGTCAGGTAAAGGAAAAGCAGTTGTCTGTGCTGTTCTCGATGCCAGTCTGGCCGCAGCAGTGGAGGATAGGGATTGCCACCTCACTGCAGAATCTCAAATTATTGAATCCCTCCAAAATCTTGTTCAGTCCCTTATGGGACAAGTGGTGGGATTAAAAGCACAACTTGAAGCAGAAAAGAACCAAGTGAAACTGTCCTGGTTTCAGCTGGGATGTAGTTAACTGTCTTCCTAGTAGCTGGTACAGTGCTATGTTTTGAGTTCAGTATGTGAAGAATGTTGATAACACTGATGTTTTCAGTTGTTGCTCAGTAGTGTTTAGACTATAGTCAAGGATTTTTCAGCTTCTCATGCCCAGCCAGGGCACCTGACCCAAACTGGCCAACAGTGTATTCCATACCATGTGACGTCCCATCTAGTTTAGGAACTGGGAAGTGGGGGGCAGGGAATCGCCGCTCGGGGACTGGCTGTGTGTCGGTTGGCGGGTGGTGAGCAATTGCCCTGCGCATCATTTGTACATTCCAATCCTTTTATTACTGCTGTTGTCATTTTATTAGTGTTATCATTATCATGATTAGTTTCCTCTTTTCTGTTCTATTAAACTGTTCTTATCTCAACCCACGAATTTTACTTCTTTTTCCTGATTTTCTCCCCCATCCCACTGGATGGGGGGGAGTGAGTGAGCGACTGCGCGGTGCTTAGTTGCTGGCTGGGGTTAAACCACGACAGTCCATTTTGGCGCCCAACGTGGGGCACGAAGGGTTGAGATAACGACAAACCTGACCAGAGCTTGTTAAAACAAATTTGTTCTAAGCTTTCATTATGTTGATTTATGTGTTCTTAGAGTTGTTGCTCTCGTTTTTAAGGCTCTGTTATGTATCACCTCGCTTGCTGTATGTAGTTCCACTTCTACTGCTTATCATCCGTGGGAGGTGGATTAAGGTTTTCGCTTTGATGTATGGTATAACTCTGGTTTATGGTATGATAAAGTCATCGGCTGTGGGATTAATCCGGTATTTGCACTTAGCATTGTCACCTTTATACTGCGGGAGCCATCTGTGGGAAACTATTAATAATTATACCATTTACCTTTCCTCCATGGAAAACCAGTCTATGGGTGGGGTACCTTTCTTCCCCTCTCTTTCTCCTTCAGTCCAGTTACAATGGTGTTTGAGAATTTTGAAAAATTTGTATACTCCTGGAATGTTGGGACTAGCATGGTCCTAGCCCTACTGCTAGGAATTAGCATACTTCTGAATGTGGTTCAGCGCTCGTTTAAGGTTAAACAGCTATTTAAGAAGATCACCCAGAGATGTGCCCCAAGGCTGGATAATTATGAGTGGCAGGGTGTGTGGGGTAGTATGGACAAGTACCTAGGACAGTGGGCACCTCCAATGTTTTGGAAAATCACCCCTGAACAAGTGCAGGATCCAGAAGAACTAGTAAAATATTTGGAAAAGGTATGCTGTCACCCCGGCAGCTCCAGAGAGATACAAATCACTGCAACGTGCTGGGGCCTGGCCCTTGCCTATCGAGCCCTGTTCGACACCACTCAGCACCCTCAAGGGGAAGAGAAAGTCTCTGGACCTAACAACAAAATGATGAGCACCACGGCCACCCAAACCTTGGCAACGGGCACTGCGGCCCCTCCAGCCCCGGCAAGGAGCATTGCAGGCACCCAGACCTTGGCGACAGGCACCGTGACCCCTCCAGCCCCGGCGACGAGAACTCGGGCTACCCAAACCTCAACAACAGGCACTGCAGCCCCTCCAGCCACGGCAATGAGTACAGCAGCTACCCAAACCTTGGCAACGGGCACTGCAGTCCCTCCAGCCCCAGTGACGAGCACTGCTGCTACCCAAACCTCAGCGACAGACACTGCGGTTATCCAAAACCCGGCAAGCGATACTGCAACTGAACCAGCGGACCAACCTGCACCAGCATCAGTTGCCCCCGTACAGAAAAAGAAATATACAAAAAAATCAGTTCGCTTAGCGAAGGATGAAGATGAACAAGGGTCATCACGGGAACCGGAGGAAGAGGCAGAACCAGAGGTAATAACCCGGTCCCTATCCTTGAGTGAGCTGCGGGATTTGCGAAAAGACTTTGGCCACCGTATAGGTGAGCATATTATCACCTGGCTCCTCCGATGCTGGGACAATGGGGCTAATAGCTTGGAATTAGAAGGTAGGGAAGCCAAGCAGCTGGGATCGCTTGCCAGGGAAGGTGGCATTGACAAGGCAATTGGAAGAGGGACACAAGCCATCAGCCTCTGGAGGCAACTCCTGTCAAGTGTGAAGGAAAGGTACCCCTTTAAGGAAGATGTTATATGTCAATCAAGCAAGTGGACCACCATGGAAAAAGGTATTCAATATCTGAGAGAATTAGCTGTGCTAGAGACGATTCATCATGACCCGGACAACCCACAATTACCCAAAGATCCAGATGAAGTCCAATGCACACGACCCATGTGGCGGAAGTTTGTACGGAGCGCACCATCATCCTATGCCAACACATTGGCAATAATGGCCTGGAAGGATGAAGAGGCACTGACAGTGGAGGAAGTGGCTCGCCAACTCCGTCAATACGAAGAAAATCTCTCCTCCTCCCTACAAGCCTGCATTGCGGCTGTGGAGAAGCTGTCTGAGGATTTCCAGCAATTCAAAGAGGATATGTCCTACTCCCCACCTGTAAGGATCAATGTCCCAGCTATTAGGAGTGAGCGTTCCTCTGCCCAAGAAAAAGAATATAGAAGGTACACACTGTGAGGTGCCCTGTGGTTTTACCTATGTGATCATGGAGACGACATGAGGAAATGGGATGGAAAACCTACCTCGGTCCTAAATGCACGGGTACGTGAACTGCGAGGAAAAACCACCACAAAAGGGGATTCTCCCAGGAAAAATGCCGCTCCAGTTTCCAAACAGAGTAGAAGGGCTGATCTTATTTCCGATCCTCTTGAAGGGAATTCTGAGCCAATTTTTACGAGAAGTGAATACTGAATACTCTAACCAGAATTAGAGGGGCCCTGCCTCCAGCCAGGTGGAGGAAAGGGATAACCGGGTCTATTGGACTGTGTGGATTCGATGGCCTGGCACATTAGACCCACAGGAGTATAAGGCCCTAGTAGACACCGGCGCACAGTGCACTCTAATGCCATCAAGTTATAAAGGGACAGAATCCATCTGTATCTCTGGTGTGACAGGGGGATCCCAAGAGTTAACTGTATTGGAAGCTGAAGTAAGCCTAACTGGAAATGAATGGCAGAAACACCCCATTGTGACTGGTCCAGAGGCTCCGTGTATCCTTGGCATAGACTATCTCAGGAGGGGGTATTTTAAGGACCCGAAGGGGTATCGATGGGCTTTTGGTATAGCTGCCTTGGAGATGGAGGGCACTGAACAGCTGTCTACCCTGCCTGGCCTCTCTGAGGACCCTTCACTTGTGGGGTTGCTGAAGGTTGAAGAACAACAGGTGCCAATTGCTACCACGACGGTGCACCGGCGGCAATATCGCACCAACCGAGACTCCCTGATTCCCATCCACAAGTTGATTCGCCAACTGGAGAGCCAAGGAGTGATCAGCAGAACTCGCTCACCCTTTAATAGTCCCATATGGCCAGTGCGGAAGTCTAATGGGCAGTGGAGACTAACAGTTGACTATCGCGGCCTGAATGAAGTTACGCCACCGCTGAGTGCTGCCGTTCCAGGTATGCTAGAACTTCAATACGAGCTAGAGTCAAAGGCAGCCAAGTGGTATGCCACAATTGACATTGCTAATGCATTTTTCTCAATCCCTCTGGCAGCAGAGTTGTCGTCCACAATTTGCCTTTACTTGGAGGGGTGTCCAGTACACTTGGAATCGATTGCCCCGGGGGTGGAAACACAGCCCCACCATTTGCCATGGGCTAATCCAGACTGCACTGGAAAAAGGTGAAGCTCCAGAACATCTGCAATACATTGATGACATCATTGTATGGGGCAACACGGCAGAAGTCTTTGAGAAAGGGAAGAAAATAATCCAAATCCTTCTGAAAGACAGTTTTGCCATAAAAGAAAGTAAGGTCAAGGGACCTGCACAGGAGATCCAGTTTTTAGGAATAAAATGGCAAGATAGACGTCGTCAGATCCCAATGGATGTGATTAATAAAATAGCAGCTATGTCTCCCCCCACTAATAAAAAGGAAACACAGGCCTTCTTAGGAGTTGTGGGGTTTTGGAGAATGCATATTCCAAATTACAGTCTGATTGTAAGCCCTCTCTATCAAGTGACCCGGAAGAAGAATGATTTTAAATGGGGCCCTGAACAACAACAAGCCTTTGAACAAATTAAGCGGGAGATTGTTCATGCAGTAGCCCTTGGACCAGTCCGGACAGGACAAGATGTTAAAAATGTGCTCTATACTGCAGCTGGAGAGAATGGCCCTACCTGGAGCCTCTGGCAGAAAGCACCTGGGGAGACCCGAGGCTGACCCCTGGGGTTTTGGAGTCGAGGATATCGAGGATCTGAGGCTCGCTATACTCCAACTGAAAAAGAGATATTGGCAGCATATGAAGGAGTTCGAGCTGCCTCAGAAGTGGTTGGTACTGAGACACAGCTCCTCTTAGCACCCCGACTGCCAGTGCTGGGCTGGATGTTCAAAGGGAGGGTCTCCTCTACACATCACGCGACTGACGCCACGTGGAGTAAGTGGATCGCACTGATCACACAATGGGCTCGCATAGGAAACCCCAGTCGCCCAGGAATTGTGGAAGTGATCACGGACTGGCCAGAAGGCAAAGATTTGGGAATGTCGCCAGAGGAGGAGGTGACGCGTGCTGAAGAAGCCCCGCTGTATAATAAACTGCCAGAGAATGAGAGGCAATATGCCCTGTTCACTGACGGATCCTGTCTCATTGTGGGAAAGCATCGAAGGTGGAAAGCTGCTGTATGGAGTCCTACACGACAAGTTGCAGAAACTGCTGAAGGAGAAGGTGAATCGAGTCAGTTTGCAGAGGTGAAAGCCATCCAGCTAGCATTACACATTGCTGAAAGAGAAAAGCGGCCAGTGCTCTATCTCTATACTGACTCATGGATGGTGGCAAATGCCCTGTGGGGGTGGTTACAGCAATGGAAGCAGAGCAACTGGCAGCTCAGAGGTAAACCCATTTGGGCTGCCACACTGTGGCAAGATATTGCATCCCGGCTAGAGAATCTGGTTGTAAAAGTACGTCATGTAGATGCTCACGTACCCAAGGGTCAGGCCACTGAAGAACATCAAAACAACCAACAGGTGGATCAGGCTGCCAAGTTTGAAGTGTCTCAGGTGGACCTGGACTGGCAACATAAGGGTGAGCTATTTATGGCTCTGTGGGCCCATGATACTTCAGGCCATCAGGGAAGAGATGCAACATATAGATGGGCTCGAGATCGAGGGGTGGACCTGACCATGGACACTATCGTGCAGGTTATCCATGATAGTGAAACATGTGCTGCAATTAAGCAAGCCAAGCGGTTAAAGCCCCTGTGGTATGGAGGGCGATGGCTGAAATATAAATATGGGGAAGCCTGGCAGATTGACTATATCACACTCCCACAAACTCGCCAAGGCAAGCGCTATGTGCTTACAATGGTGGAAGCAACCACCGGATGGCTGGAAACATATCCCGTGGCCCATGCCACTGCCCGGAACACTATCCTGGGCCTTGAAAAGCAGGTCTTGTGGCGACATGGCACCCCAGAAAGAATTGAGTCAGACAATGGGACTCATTTCCAAAACAACCTCATAGACACCTGGGCGAAAGAGCATGGCATTGAGTGGGTGTATCATATCCCCTATCATGCACCAGCCTCTGGGAAAATTGAGCGATACAATGGACTGTTAAAGACTACATTGAAAGCAATGGGGGGTGGAACTTTCAAACATTGGGATACACATTTAGCAAAAGCCACCTGGTTAGTCAACACCAGAGGATCTGCCAATCGGAGTGGCCCTGACCACTCCTAATTTTTACATACTGTAGAAGGGGATAAAGTCCCTGTAGTGCACATAACAAATATGTTAGGGAAAACAGTCTGGGTTACTCCTGCCTCAGGCAAAGGTAAACCCATTCGTGGGATTGCTTTTGCTCAAGGGCCTGGGTGCACTTGGTGGGTGATGCGAAAAGATGGGGAAGTCCGATGTGTGCCTCAAGGGGATTTGATTTTAGGTGAAAATAGCCAGAATTATACTGTATTATACTAGTTGCTATATAACCCTGCTACTGTATGTTATCATTACTATAATTGTTATATGCTATATCCATAGTACTGTAGTAAGAATCACTTAGATCAAGCAAGAAAGAACTGTGATAAAACTGAGCAAAGCACAGTAGAGGTGGAACCAGAACTGACTCCAGCATGCAACAATCCAACGGTGCACACCATCCTCCTGCTGCGTCCAATGTCATCTGCTCGTCACACCGCACTGAAGCCCAATTCTGCTCTACCGACTGAGAGGACTTTGCACCATCCCTCCTGCTCAGACAGACTGGTATGACAGATGGAGCCCAGAGTCGGAAACTAAATGAACTCAACAAACATTTTATGAACATAACCCATGAACTAAAGGAATGATATCTCTGTGTGTGTATACTTATATATATATATATATATATATATATATCATTGTTCATATGTCTCAAAGGGATGGAAAGGTGGTGATGATTGATCAGAATGTAACTAAAGGCATGGGAACTGAGCATGACGTCAATGGTATAGAATAAGGGGTGGATACTGTCCTGGTTTCAGCTGGGACAGAGTTAACTGTCTTCCTAGTAGCTGGTACAGTGCTATGTTTTGAGTTCAGTATGTGAAGAATGTTGATAACACTGATGTTTTCAGTTGTTGCTCAGTAGTGTTTAGTCTAAAGTCAAGGATTTTTCAGCTTCTCATGCCCAGCCAGGGCACCTAACCCAAACTGGCCAACAGTGTATTCCATACCATGTGACGTCCCATCTAGTTTAGGAACTGGGAAGTGGGGGGCGGGCAATCGTTGCTCGGGGACTGGCTGGGTGTCGGTCGGCGGGTAGTGAGCAATTGCCCTGCGCATCATTTGTACATTTCAATCCTTTTACTACTACTGTTGTCATTTTATTAGTGTTATCATTATCATTATTAGTCTCTTCTTTTCTGTTCTATTAAACTGTTCTTATCTCAACCCACGAGTTTTACTTCTTTTCCCGATTTTCTCCCCCATCCCACTGGATGGGGGGGGAGTGAGTGAGCGGCTGCGTGGTGCTTAGTTGCTGGCTGGGGTTAAACCACGACAGAAACATTTGCAAATTGCTCTTAAGGAGCAGCTCCTTGCGGGTACTGTCCGTGAGGAAATTCCTCCAAGATCATAAATTGGCTACCCCTTTAAGGACCTGCAGGCCGCAAAAGAGAGAGTGGAGGAGTTAGAGCTGCCTTCATTGCGACCTTTAGTCAAAACTGAATATATTTATGATGATGAGCAGGACCAGTTCCCCCAAGTTACAACTAAAGAGGTCCCCTATACTGCCACTGAGTTGGCAAAACTGAAAAAGGAATTTGTCCGAACCCCTAAGGAGTCAGAAACGGAGTATGTGTGGAGAGTATCGTTGTCGGGGGGGGACACCAGATTCTGTTAAGTGAAAAGGAGGTGGAAGGGTATTGGGGACCGGGAGTGTTTTTAACTACTGGGAATCACCGTGCCCCCTGGTCTTTAACCCAACGGGCAGCCTATTGGGCAGGAGGTTTGAACCCCTTGGAGAGCGGGGAGCCCCTCGCTATTACGGGGACTGTTGATCAGTTAGTGGAGAATGTGCAAAAGGCAGCTTGTCTGCAGATGATGTATGATCGAAAATTGGAGCTTAGGCAGGAGTCCCCGATGATGATGTCGGTGGATCCTGAGCAAATGACTCCCCTTATACGGGGACTCCCTGATTCTGTGAAACCGATTGGTATACAATTACAAGGAAAGATACAGGCGATGCCCCAGGGCGAGAGTGTTGGGGCTGCTTCAGGAGGATTCATGCCTGACCAGCACCGCTGCCCCCCAGATAAGAAAATGTGGACCTGGGGAGAAGTGGCCCAGGAATTAATTAATTACGGGCGCAAGTATGGTCCCGTTAACCCTCCAGCCACCAAAACAGACTCCAGGGGCTCGAGGCGGGCTGAAGTAAAGGAACATACAATCAATACCGGGTGGATTATTCCATCCTTCGAATAACAATTTGCTTCTGGTTCCTTAGAACGAACCGAGTCTGTTTTTTCTTTTCTCTTTCAGGTGAGAACTCTAGAGCGTGCCTGAGGAAATACAGGAAGCTGTTAATCGTTTGTGTAGTTTTGTCAGTGATTGCTTTGTTAATATTTATAGGATGTTTGGTATACCACCGCAGATGTTTTGGACGACTATTGTTGCTGCCTTTAATATCTGGGGAACCTCCTGTGCCCCTCTTTTCAGCTTGGAGTGGTAAAATGAATTTGTGGCTCTAGGCCAGCAAGTGGCTAACACTTTTAATCTGACTAATTGTTGGGTATGTGGTGGGCCCTTAGGTTTGGAAAGCTGGCCATGGACTGCTGTCCCTATTTCCCCAAAATGGTTAGTGAGTAATTACAGTGAGGTCAAAAATGATTCTTACTGGGGTGAAGACACACAGCCCTGGACAATACAATATCCAGTCTGTTGCTGAAATCCGGAATAAAACTCCTTAACAGCAATGAGAAGTTAAGAAGCAGGCACTTCTTTATTGCAGTGCTGGGCACACAGGGGATCACTCCACCTAGTGTGTGCACCTGTCTGGTTTAATCATGCAGGTTAAATACACACCTGTTATACATATTCACTAAATTTCTGGGAAATGTCATACATAATCATCAACTGTCCGATAATTCATTAGCATATGTAAATGTCCCTTTACGCAGGTGTGGTGAAGTCTCTGGTGGTCTTCAGAAGCTCTCTGGTGGTCTTCCATAGTCTTCCTCACTTTGTCCGATAGTTGACCTCTCTTATGTGATTCTGCGCAGTACGATTTTGCCATCATGTATTAGATTTACATAAAAGTACATTCAATGTTAATTCTTGAATTTAACATTTCTAGTGATTGGCCCTCAGTCACACCACCTTATCAATATTCTTATACTAAAACAATCATTGGTTAATCTTACTTAATTCCACTAACTGGAATCTTGATCAAAGTAGGGTTTCTAAGCAACAGAACTAAGGTCCATAACGATCTCTCTTAGTTTCTTAGGACAAAACACTACAAACTAACAAATCGGTCGAAGTTTCTATGGTTAACTAATTTTAGACAATACTTATTTTCTTATGACTGTATACAGCACATTTTGTATGTTCCTAAGTTTCGATGACTACATTGCGAGCTTCAAACCCCTATATTCTACAATCTTTACCTTTTGATCAAAACCAGCTTATATAAAATTTTAACTTATCAGAATATTTGTAACACATCTAGTATATAAACTGGGGGGAGTGGGGGCGGGGTAATCGCCGCTCGGGGACTAACTGGGCATCGATCGGCGGGTGGTGAGCAATTGCACTGCGCATCATTTGTACATTCCAATCCTTTTATTATTACTGTTGTCATTTTATTAGTGTTATCATTATCATTATTAGTTTCCTCTTTTCTGTTCTATTAAACCGTTCTTATCTCAACCCACGAGTTTTACTTCTTTTCCCGATTTTCTCCCCCATCCCACTGGATGGGGGGGAGTGAGTGAGTGGCTGCGTGGTGCTTAGTTGTTGGCTGGGTTTAAACCACGACAAGCCTATTTAGTAAAAACACAAAACCTTGGCCCAAATAGACGACAGGCTTTTCTGTCCTACTTATCCTCCAGAAAGAGGAGGGCCCTAATGTCTCGTATTGTGGGAAAGATGAGTGAGCACTGAGTAGATGTAGAACCTCTGTAATTTGGAATAACAAGATATTTTTCCCTTCTTTTTCCTTATTTTATAATAACTTTATATTCTTAAACCTAGAAATTCAGAATTTGTCTTTAACATGCATATGATAAAAATAGATTTCCTAATGTAAACTCCTCCTTGAGGCTGTAGCTTTGGATTTTTTGCAACAATCAGACAGAGCTAGGTTGTGATGCTTAAACAGGTCTGCTAGATTTGTACCAGACATAGCCTACCCAGTAAATATCTGTGGCCTGAGCTTCCTTAGAAACTGAAATATACAGTTCTTCAAGTATCATGTAATCTGCTCTGGCGGCCAGCTGGAATCTACCACCATAGTAGTTTTAAGATTTGTTTTAAGTCACTGTCCACGACTTCCTTGAAGCTGAAATTTCCAAAAGTTGCATTTCATTGTTCATGCCTTGATGTTCTTTGTGTGGATTTGGCAGCGGCTTAAACAAGAAATGGGACTGACAAAACTAGACTTCTCTTTTTTAATTGAAAACATTCATTATTAAGCATTCACTATGAATGTCTTAGATTAATGGTCAAGGTCTTGCAATATTCTTATGAGACACATGCTAAAGATTGATTCATTTGCAGACCAGACCTAAATAGCTGTCCTGGTTTCAGCTTGGATAGTTTGTTTTCTTTCTAGTAGCTGGTAGAGTGTTATGTTTTGGATTCAGTATGAGAAGAATGTTGATAACACACTGATGTTTTCAGTTGTTGCTAAGTAGTGTTTAGACTAAGTCAAGGATTTTTCAGCTTCTCATGCCCAGCCAGCAAGAAGGCTGGAGGGGCACAAGAAGTTGGGAGGCGACACAGCCAGGGCAGCTGACCCAAAGTGGCCAAAGGGGTATTCCATACCATGTGACCTCATGCCTAGTATATAAACTGGGGGGAGTTGACCTGGGGGGATCGCTGATTAGGAACTAACTGGGCATTGGTCGGTGAGTGGTGAGCAATTGCATTGTGCATCACTTGTTTTGTATATTCTAATTCTTTTATTATTTTTAGTGTCATTTTATTATTGTTATTATTGTTATTATTATCATTATTATTTTCTTCCTTTCTGTTCTTGTGGCAGAACACTTCTGCCCCCCCAGCAGGAAACAAAACTTCTCCAGGCAGGGAGAAGAGAAAAAACCCCAACTAAACCCTAGAGGCCGCAGGTTGAAATTTGAACTGGCCAATCGAGATGTGCCAGGTACACTGAGGTGACCTTCTTGGCCAATAGGGATTAAATGACCACAGGTCAGGTTCGACAGGGGTATAAATGGGGTCCCGCCGGAGGACATGTTGGCAGTCCTCCTCGGAGCAGCGGGTCTGCAGTCGGGGACTCCCCCTTGGGTCGGGGCACTGCCCGAGGTAACTCCTCGAGGGAGAGAGCCCTCAGCTTTTAGGTGAGTGATATGCACGTTTTGGAGCCATCATTTTTAAATCTTAAGGATTCTTAAGTCGGCTGTGTAGTATTAATTCTCTTTACATCATTGAGCCTGTGGTTTTATAAAATGTTACTGGACTTCTAACTTTTTACTGAAGAATAAATCTGAGCTTTAACAGCTGTTGGATTTGGTTGTGCGTGCATCCATAACAGTTCTATTAAACTGTTCTTATCTCAACCCACGAGTTTTACCTTTTTCCTTCCGATTCTCTCCCCCATCCCACTGGGTGGGGGGAAGTGAGTGAGTGGCTGCGTAGTGCTTAGTTGCTGGCTGGGGTTAAACCATGACAATAGCATTAAATTATGCTTTGAAAAATAACCACTGCTACTGGGTTACATTGGTATGTTACTTTGCAGTTTGAGTTTCAATATAAGAACATTGACGTCATGGTCCTGCTTGATCAGAGGGCTGAATTCCAATAAAATTTGTACTCACTGATGTACAGTCTATATCTCACATAGCTATCATCCTTTTAAAAATGCCAATGCTTGACACTTTAAACAAGCTGTGTTGACATCAGTTGCAGAGGAATGGAGGAATCACAAGCAGCGAAGGTAGCAGGAGAAAGGAAGTGACTGGAGGGGAGCAGAGGTGAGGAAGCTAATGAGGGAGAGGGAACTCAGTTAAACTTCCTTTAGACTGCCCACAAGGCTATACACTGCTTTGCTGCTGACTCACATGTACTCAATTTTGTTGGCTTTTTAAACTAATAACCTTCAGGTTGCATGAATGAAACTGTAGCCTTTAGTACTACTGATATATATCCCAATCCACAGAAGATAACTGCAAATTTGAAATCCCCCAAAGGAACAGCTCCTTCATCGAATCTCAAGGTTTGAGTTTGGTGCAGGGGCCATGATATTCCTCTGAAGTTAAGAATAACAGATTTAGAGTATGGAGAAAAGTAAATCTTCTGCCACTTGAGCTGAGGGTGGGAACTGTTCAGGGACATTACTGAGTCACTGACAAGACTCACATGTTGTTGGCTGGCAGTAGAGGTTTCATATGGGAATACTGAGCGACAGTGTAACTTTGTCAACATGCACAATTACGGGGAGATAAAAAGAGTGTATTATAGAATCATTTAGGTTGGAAAGGAGCATTAAGATCATCAAGTCCAATTGTTAACTAATGCTGCCAAGTCCACCACTAAACCATGTCCCTAAGCACCACATCTACACGTCTTTTAAATACCTCCAGGAATGGTGACTCAACCACTTCCCTGGGCAGCCTGTTTCAATGCTTGATAACCCTTTCGGTGAAGAAATTGTTCTTAATATCCAATCTAAACCTCTCCTGGCACAACTTGAGGCCATTTCCTCTCATCCTATCACTTGTTACTTGGGAAAAGAGACCAACACCCACCTCACTACAACCTCCTTTCAGGTAGTTGTAGAGAGCTATAAGGTCTCCCCTCAGCCTCCTCTTCCCCAGTTCCCTCAGCTGCTCCTCATAAGACTTATTCTCTAGACCCTTCACCAGCTTTGTTGCCCTTCTCTGGACATGTTCCAGGGCCTCAATGTCTTTCCTGTAGTGAGGGGCCCAAAACTGAACACAGTACTCAAGGTGCAGCCTCACCAGTGCTGAGTACAGGGGGACGATCACTTCCCTAGTCCTGCTGGCCACACTATTTCTGATACAAGCCAGGATGCTATTGGCCTTCTTGGCCACCTGGGCACACTGCTGCCTCATATTCAGCCAGCTGTCAACCAACACCCCCAGGTCCTTTCCCACCAGGCAGCTTTCCAGCCACTCTTCCCCAAGCCTGTAGCGTTGCATGGGGTTGTTGTGACCCAAGTGCAGGACCTGGCACTTGGCCTTGTTGAACCTCATACAATTGGCCTCGGCCCATTGATCCAGCCTGTCCAGATCCCTCTGTAGAGCCTTCCTACCCTTGAGCAGATCAACCCTCCCTCCCAACTTGGTGTCGTCTGCAAACTTGCTGAGGGTGCACTCGATCCCCTCTCATCCAGATCATTGATAAAGTTATTAAACAGAACTGGCCCCAATACTGAGCCCTGGGGAACACCACTTGTGACCCGCTGCCAACTGGATTCAACTCCATTCACCACTAGTCTTTGGTTCCGGCCATCCAGCCAGATTTTTACCCAGCGAAGAATACACCCGTCCAAGCCATGAGCAGCCAGTTTCTCCAGGAGAATGCTGTGGGAAATGGTGTCAAAGGCTTTACTAAAGTCCCGGTAAACAACATCCACAGCCTTTCCCTCATCCACTAAGTGGGTCATCTTGTCATAGAAGGAGATCAGGTTAGTCAAGCAGGACCTGCCTTTCATAAACCCATGCTGACTGGGCCTGATCAGCTGCTTGTCCTGTACATGCTGTGCGATGGCACTCAAGATGACCTGCTCCATAACCTTCCCCAGCACCGAGGTCAGGCTGACAGGCCTGTAGTTCCCTGGATCCTCCTTCCGGCCATTCTTGTAGATGGGTGTCACATTTGCTAACTTCCAGTCAACTGGGACCTCCCCGATGTCGTGGTTTAAACCCAGCCAGCAACTAAGCACCACACAGCTGCTCACTCACTTCCCCCCTACCCAGTGGGATGGGGGAGAGAATCAGGAAAAAAAAAAAGTAAAACTCGTGGGTTGAGATAAGAATGGTTTAATAGAAGAGAAAGGAAGAAACTAATAATGGTAAGAATAGCAATATTAAAATGATAATAATAATAATAATAAAAGGATTGGAATATACAAGTTATGCACAATGCAATTGCTCACCACCCACCGACCAATGCCCAGTTAATTCCCCAGCGGTGATTCCTCCCAGCCCCACT
The DNA here is from genome assembly GCF_947461875.1 of Haliaeetus albicilla. NCBI lineage: Eukaryota > Metazoa > Chordata > Aves > Accipitriformes > Accipitridae > Haliaeetus > Haliaeetus albicilla. Next base: position 16,417,553 of record NC_091515.1, on the reverse strand, counting down.
CCCCCCAGTTTATATACTAGGCATGACGTCACATGGTATGGAATACCCCTTTGGCCACTTTGGGTCAGCTGCCCTGGCTGTGTCGCCTCCCAACTTCTTGTGCCCCTCCAGCCTTCTTGCTGGCTGGGCATGAGAAGCTGAAAAATCCTTGACTTTAGACTAAACACTACTTAGCAACAACTGAAAACATCAGTGTTATCAACATTCTTCTCATACTGAACCCCAAACATTACACTATACCAGCTACTAGGAAGACAATTAACTATCCCAGCCAAAACCAGGACACCTGGTTAGCCAGGACTGCTGATAAAGGATTGAATGTGGCTTGGTGAGCACTTCCACCAGCTCCCTCAGTACCCTTGGGTGGATCCCATCCAGCCCCATAGATTTGTGTGTGTCTAAGTGGTGTAGCAGGTTGCTAACCATTTCCCCTTGGATTATGGGGGCTTCATTCTGCTCCCTGTCCCTGTCTTACAGCTCAGGGGGCTGGGTGCCCCAAGAACAACTGGTCTTATTATTAAAGACTGAGGCAAAGAAGGCATTAAGTACCTCAGCCTTTTCCTCATCCTTTGTCACTAGGTTTCCCCCTGCATCCAATAAAGGATGGAGATTCTCCTTAGCCCTCCTTTTGTTGCTAATGTATTTACAGAAACATTTTTATTGTCTTTTACAGCAGTAGCCAGATTAAGTTCTAGTTGGGCTTTGGCCCTTCTAATTTTCTCCCTGCATAACCTCATGACATCCTTGTAGTCCTCCTGAGTTGCCTGCCCCTTCTTCCAAAGGTCATAAGCTCTTCCTGAGTTCCAGCCAAAGCTCTCTGTTCAGCCAGGCCGGTCTTCTTCCCCACTGGCTCGTATTTCAGCACGAGGACGACCTGCTCCTGCACCTTTAAGATTTCCTTCTTGAAGAATGTCCAGCCTTCCTGGACTCCTTTGCCCTTCAGGCCTGCCTCCCAAGGGATTCTGTCAACCAGGCCCCTAAACAGGCCAAAGTCTGCCCTCCAGAAGTCCAAGGTAGCACTTCTAACTACATTCCTTACTTTTCCGAGAATTGAAAACTATAATTTCATGATTGCTATGCCCAAGATGGCCTTCAGCCATCACATCACCCACAAGTCCTTCTCTGTTCACAAACAACAGGTCCAGCAGGGCGCCTTCCCTAGTTGGCTCACTCACCAGCTGTGTCAGGAAGTTATCTTCCACACACTCCAGGAACCTCCTAGACTGTTTCCTCTCCACTGTATTGTATTGCCAGCAGACATCTGGTAAGTTGAAGTCCCCCGCGAGAACAAGGGCTAGTGATCATGAGACTTCTCCCAGCTGCTTATAGAATGTTTCATCTGCTTCTTCATCCTGGTTGGGTGGTCTATAACAGACTCCCACCATGATATCTGCCTTGTTGGCCTTCCCCCTGATTCTTACCCATAAACACTCAACCCTTTCATCATCATTGTCAAAAGGTATTATTTAATAGGAATTTATATAAAAGCATGACTTTACAGAATTCAATGGCAAGGTTCACTCTGTTACTTAGTACATGGATGAAATGTGCACAGGAAAATTAAGTTAGAATTAGACTAAAATTAGGTATACAGAGACTGAAAATGCAATAAGTTAAAAAAGAGAAATATACAAAGAAGAATTGAGTTAGAATTGATTTCTTGTGGTTTGTACAGAGATTGGGAATGTAAAAAGGGTAAAGGGAGATCCTCCCATTGAGTCACGAGGTTCAGAGAAGACCCTCTTGCTTTCTAAACTCCTGTCAGAGTCTAGGTGTAGCTGGATCAACTCCTAGTCCCAGACTTGGTCAACAGTTTATATCTAAAGGGATTATGAGCATAATAGCAGCCTGAGATTTATTCACAGTTGAATAAAGTTCACGACAGTAATTTAAGTATAGATTTGAAAATCATTAACTTGTAATATACTTGCTATAGAATATTCAGGTTAGTATACACACATATGCATAAAAGCACTAAGAGATATACATAAGTGAGTAAAAAGAGGTATACCTGTTAAAAATTCCCCTCGAGTTCAATGAAAATATTCACGTCATGCTTCGGCATCTTTCTCAATGGGCGAAGAATCGAGCCTCAAGGAGTGAAGAGAATCAGCCCAGGTCGTGTCAGCTTTCGGCGACAGACCTCCAATTTTCGCAAACAGAAAAGTTTGCGAGGTCTGAGAGGCATCCCACTCAGAGGGAGATGCTGGTTGCAGCCCGCTGCAGTCCAGGAGAGCTCAACGGGTCTCAGTACCACTGCTTATAGGTTCAGGAGATGATTTGCTTTAGTCATCAACAAATTACTGGGATTCCAGCTGCGCTGGTACCATTTCACATGAGTTACGATTCAGATAAGAAAGGCTCCAGGGCTGTCAGGGAATGACTTAAGATTCAGATACAGGATGCTCCAAGGTTGTCAGGAAAGGGCTGGGATGTCTCAAGGTTGTCATGAGAGAACTAGCTATCTCTACTTTCATTTTTTTTGTTTTTGCCAGACAGCAGGAGTCCTTGAGACGGTCCGCATGACTCCCTGACTTAGCTGTGTGAGAGTTCCAGGTACTGTCAAGGGACGCTTAACTGCCTGACTCGTTGCACTTATGCTAAGGCCTAGCAAGACTTCCCAAGTTCGTAGATCAGCCCAGAGAGGGGGAAGAAATGCACCACCACACCAAGCTCAGGGGCTACCTTTGGGCAGCAGAGCTGGGCTGAGGGATGGACCCAGGGCTGGGCTGAGGTGCCCCACTGCTCAGGGGATTGATGCTGGTGCCAGTGTATATAAGGAATCTGCTTGTGCTGCATCTTTGCAGACTCCTTGTAGAACCGCTTATGGTGGTAAGACTCTGCCTAATGCATTCTTCATTAATTTTTTCTTTTATAGTTAAACACAAACATGTGTTTAATTTGCCTTGAGGGGGTGCCATAAAAATTCCCCAAAAACCCCCTCTTGTACCGAGGGACTGCGCTGCATGCCTGCTTGTCTTGTGGCTCGCAGTGAATGACAGGGCAATGCCACAACAGGTAAATGCAGTCTGACTGGGCACTCAGGCCTGGCACTCAACTACAGAGATCAAAGTGATGGGAAAAGTGAATTTCAGATGATGGGGCAGCTCAGTCTATGGACCAGGCTGAGCAGCAGCCTGCTGTTGAGCGAGCGGGTTAAAAAAAAATGGAAACTTCTTCCCATGAAAGCTGAAATGACAAAACTGCTCCCAAGGCAAAATGCTCTGAAAAAAAAAATTGCTGTTTGAAGAAAGGTGTTTCTTCACTGAACAAAAAAAGTTCAGATTCTTTATTTTCCAGAGCTGGCCTTTTTAAAGGATCACAGTATTTTGACTTGTTTTGTCCTCATTTTTAAGTCAAACAAAAAATTGTCATGGCATAATCAAAGTATTTTGCATACATTTGCTGAATCAAATCTGGCAGCCCTTCCAGTCCCTATGAATGATGTTCTGCTTCAGAGCCACTTGTAGCTGCACAGGTGTCCTCAGCAGCTCTGTGATGAGACCCTTCTCGATTCCCATCAGCAAGGTGCTCTGCCAGCTCTTCTGCCTCCTTCTTCCTCTTCATATTCCCTCAGATTGTTTAATTTTCCCCTTTTATTGCATAGTCCCTGAAGACCATGTTCTCCTGTCCTGGTGTTTACCTGCTCATCCCACAGCATTGTGTGCCCCTGCTCCAGCTGCCCCTTTTCATCCTGACTCTTGGCTGTGCCCAGGGTCAGCTCTGGTGCCCACCTTGCCTCATGCATGTCTCAGCCTCTGCCCTGTTTGGCAGATTTCTGCTGGTACAGATCCCTGTGATGTTCCTAAAACCCCCAGCTTTGATGGTTGAAGTCGCTGCTGGTCAGGATCAGTTTCTGAGCCATCCCCTTTCTAAATGGCTTCCAATCAGGTAGGCAGCAAGTAATCTGGGGAGGTGGGTGGATGCTCTAGTGATCACAGTAATACCCATAACAAATACAAAAGTAATAAATAACAACCACCCCTTTGACAATCAGCTCTCCCCAGTGTGCAGGAAAAGGCCGTTGGTGATCCCTCAGCCAGCAGGTGCAATCAGGACTGTCACTTCTGATCCAGATTGCTCTGAAATGCTTTCTCTTAGGCAATTTAATACAAAAAGGTTAATTTTCCCCTCTTGCATGCCTGTGTCTCCCCTTGCTGTCTGGCAGGTGACAGGGACAAGGACGGGGCCCTGCCAGGAGGCTCTGAGCGGCTACAACGCACAGTGAGGTGTGTTTGCGGCACACACACATTAGAGGGCTATCTAATGCAATTATAAACTGCACCTGGCAGCAGAAAGGCACCTGCTGCTCCTTCCCGAGGGGCCTGGGGAAAAAAGGGACTGGGAAGGAGCTAGGAGAGATTTGAGTCAGTAGGACCTGTATGGGGTGTTGGGTAACACAAGGGCTGGTTCTTGCTGTAAGACCAGAAGTGATGATCAGTTAAAAGATGTTTCTGGCATCTGATTTTTATTTCTGTGCAAAGAAAAGTACAGAGGCAGAAGGGAGAAAGCAAGATTTTTAGATGAGCCTGTCAGCAGTTCAATGTCATGCTGAAATAACCCAGGTAATTTGAGGACTGGCCACACTGACCACAGCAGTGAGGGGCTGCAGCAGCAAGTCCTAGTGACCACCTGTGATTGATGCACTCCTCCTGTTTGAACTAACTGAACTTTAGTCCAGGCAGATGCTCAGCAAGTAGGCCTAACTGAAGTTAATTCTATTGTGAGGCTATCAGTGAGAACACAGCAACAAAACAACAAAAGCAGTTTGGCTGGAGACTGGGCTGATAAGCAGCAGAAACTGCATTAACACAGCAGAAAATCTGACTACAAATCAACCACTTTATGCTATAAATATCAGCAACCATCAGGTCCGTTGAGCTCTCCCTCCATAGCAGCTGGCTGCACAGCAATGATCTCCCCTTGAGTAGGGATGCCTCTGTGGCAGTACCCTCCCCCCCCCGACAGGAAATGAAACTTCTCCAGGCAGGGAGGAGAGGAAAAAAACCCCAAACCCTAGGGGCCGCAGGTTGAAAATTGAACTGACCAATAGAGATGTGTCAGGTACACAGAGGTGACCTTCTTGGCTAATAGGGATTAAATTACCACAGATCAGATTTGACAAGGGTATAAACGGGGTCCCACATGTTGGAATCAGTCCTCCTCGGAGCAGCGGGTCTGCAGTCGGGGACTCCCCCTTGGGTCGGGGCACCGCCTGAGGTAACTCCTCAAGGTTGAGAGCCTTCATCTTTTAGGTGAGTGATATGCACATTTTGAGTTATCACTTTTAAACTGTAAAAATTCTTGTTGGCTGCGTAGTACTAATTCCCTTTACGTCATTGAGCCTGTGGTTTATAAATGTTACCGGAGTTCTAACTAACTTTTACTGAAGAATAAATCTGAGCTTTAACACCTGTTGGATTTGATTGTGCATGCCTCCGTAACAGCCTCTCAAGGTTACCCCTCGAGGCTGAGAGATCCCTTACCTGACACCAGACATGATTTTCTAACTTTACTCCTATTCCTGAAGACTACTGGTTTTACACCAAGATTTTGTGCAGCTTTTATGGACCCACCCTCCTCTTTCCCTTTCCCCATACCTTCTTAAGTTTAGCACTGAGATGAAACCATTAGCTGAGCTGTGTGACTCCCTACTTGTTGGGCTGGAGCAGCACCCTCTGGAAAGCACGAGCAAATGCAGCACTCAGAAACCTTGTGGCTGGATTGTGAAGGGTGGCTGAAAGCAGACAACCAGGAAAGAGGCTGTCCACAAGAACATAGTTTCCGTTGCTCATGCTTGGAAGTGACTTTGTAGAGCTTGATGAAGTATCTGTGGTCATCAAAACCATCCAGGTCCAGCTGCCTTTTCCTGCCATGGCTTCTCTCTCATCATCATCATGTGCATATGCTGTGGCTTATTATTTGAGTGCAGCATTTATCCACACCTTTCCTGGCACAGTGAATGGTTCTTCTGGTTATTTGACCTCGTTTTCAAAAAACAAGACTCACTTCCCAGAATCCCAGCACTGAAAGGTCACAATTTCCCTTTGGAATATAAATGGTGAATGGGGGAGAAAGCATCTGTTTGCCTAGCACCAAGGCACTTGGCTCTGCCAAGGCCACTGACAAAAAGCTCATGAAGTTATGTTGTCCCACAAGTGGCATCATTTTCCTGGTGTGTGAAATGCCAATATACACACAGAGAAGAGGTATTTTATTCCAATTCATGTTTGCACAAAGATGGGGGCTAGGTGGTAATCCACAAAGCTAGCACACCTCATGCCTAAATGGGAAAGCAATTTATACAGTTCAGTTATACATATTCAATTTCCAAAGTTCTTCCCCAAAACTATTACTGGTAGTTGCTTATCTAGTACAGTTTCTATTGGGTTAAAGTTTCCCCGCTTTGAATTAAAGGTACAGTGTTCTTTTATTCTACAGTGCATGCTCAAGGAGAGGGGGGGGGGTAAGTCTTTTGGTCTTGAATTGAGTTGGTGGTCGTGATCTCCCCTGCCGCCTTTACCTTTCCTCCAGTTATCAAAGATTTTTGCTGACTTCATGCCTATTAGCAATTATTCAACTTTCCCGGCCTCCTGGGGTAGGATGTTCCCTTCTTATCAGTCTTTTATTTCTTCTTCAGGGGCACAGTCGTTAGCAAGGCATGCCTTGTATATACAAAGGGTATCTTATTTCACAAGACCTTTGTGGTCTTCTTAAGTACATCACTCCTTAAGTACATCAGTTAGCCCACTAGCAAGCTCAATGCAGGGGGAAAGTCTGTTGCCAGCATGTCTCCAAAATGTAGTTCTGTGATTTTTACATTTCACTTTGGTAGCAATTGCCAGGCACCTGCCATGCTGAGTTAGTGATTTTTGTATTATGGGACTATGTGGACAGGGATTACCTTTAGCCAAGATTGGTAATGCAAGAGAGAAGGTTTAGCAGGTTAATAAGTTGTCTTTCTGGCTCCCTCTAAAATGCAATAGCAAAGTCATTATCTGCTAATGCAATAGGAAAAATCTCTACTATTGTATTTCAGGAAAGTAATTAGTGGAAGAAAACTGGGAATCACATGCAGAAGGGGAATTAGGCAATTTCCAGACTGAAATTCTCATCCCATGGTCAGGTGCTTATATCCCTTAGTACCAAGTGTAAGACTGAAAGAGTTAACGTCTCAAACACTGTGGTGGGGCAAGTTCTGCCTAACAACGAACTCTACATAACAATGAATGCTGCATAGCAAGGAACCACAGGTGAAAAGAAGCCAATCAGTACAGATCAGCACTGGACATCAGCAACAGGACAGGGAGGGCATGCAAGAGGATGCACAGCTCCCTGTTCTGATTATGCTGTTGTGATGGGTTAACCCTGGCTGGATGCCAGGTGCCCACCAAAGCCGTTCTATCACTCCCCCTCCTCAGCTGGACAGGGGAGAGAAAAATATAACAAAAAGCTTGCGGGTCGAGATAAGGACAGGAGAGATCATTCACCAATTACCGTCACGGGCAAAACAGACTCAGTTTGGGGAAAATTAACTCAATTTATTACAAATCAACCAGAGTAAGGTAATGAGAAATAAAACCAAATCTTAGAACACCTTCCCTCCACCCCTCCCTTCTTCCCGGGCACAACTTCACTCCCGGATTTCTCTACTAAACCCCCCCAGCGGCACAGGGGGACAGGGATGGGGTTTACGGTCATCACATGTTATTTTCTGCTGCTTCATCCTCCTCAGGGGCAGGACTCATCACACTCTTCCCCTGCTCCAGCGTGGGGTCCCACCCACGGGAGACAGTCCTCCACGAACTTCTCCAACGTGGGTCCTTCCCACGGGCTGCAGTTCTTCACAAACTGCTCCAGCATGGGTCCTTTCCACGGTGTGCAGTCCTTCAGGAGCACACTGCTCCAGCGTGGGTCCCTCACGGGGTCACAAGTCCTGCCAGAAAACCTGCTCCAGCATGGGCTCCTCTCTCCACAGATGCGCAGGTCCTGCCAGGAACCTGCTCCAGCGCGGGCTTCCCACGGGGTCACAGCCTCCTTCGGGAACCCACCTGCTCCGGCGTGAGGTCCTCCACGGGCTGCAGGTGGATATCTGCTCCACCGTGGACCTCCATGGGCTGCAGGGGGACAGCCTGCCTCACCATGGTCTTCCCCACGGGCTGCAGGGGAATCTCCGCTCATGCGCCTGGAGCATCTCCTCCCCCTCCTTCTTCACTGACCTTGGTGTCCGCAGGGTTGTTTCCCTTACATGTTCTCACTCCTCTCTCTGGAAGCTGTTTCTCCCAGTCTCAACTTTTTTTCCCTTCTTAAATATGTTATCACAGAGGCACTACCACTATCGCTGATTGGCTTGGCCTTGGCCGGCGGTGGGTCTGTCTTAGAGCTGGCTGGTATTGGCTCTGTCGGGCACAGGGGAAGCTTCCAGCAGCTTCTTACAGAAGCCACCCCTGTAACCCCCCCCTGCTACCAAAACCTTGCCACACAAAACCAATACAGCTGTTCTGCTATGCTGAGCAGGGCAGCTCACCATGCATGGCCAAAGATCAAACAAGGGTCATGTCTGCAGGGAAGAAGTTACTCTCCAGATGACCCCCAAGCCCACCGACCCATTTCCCGAAGGTTCTGAAAGCACAAACGGTGCATGACACATAATTAGCCTAAAGAGTTTGAGTGCCCGCCGGAAGGAGGGGCAAGGATGATAAAAGGACAGGAACTGAAGCCCCACATGCACGTGCCCACCAGAACTGGACCCCTAGGCTGACTGAACCAATGCTGCACCCAGGACCGGTGAAATCTTTCTCTCTCTCTTTTTTTCCCCATAATCCCTATACCTCATCCCTTTAGACATAAACCGTTGACCAAGTCTGGGACTAGGAGTGGATCTAGCTGCCCCTAGGCTCCTCTCTGAGAAGGAGTCTAGAAAGCAAGGGGGTCTGCTCTGAACCTCATGACTCAACGGGAGGGCTCTCCTTATTGTCTTCCCTGGACTGATCCCCAAATAAGCAAGGCCTGTAGTATATGTTTGGTGATGTATGGTTAGCACATTACACAGTTTACTGACATAGTTTCATGCCAATTTTTGTTGTGAGCATACCGGTTCTTGTGGTGAGCATGTGTATTGGGTCTGGCTGAGATGGAGTTAATTCTCCCCATAGCAGCCCTCATAGCGCTGTGCTCTGCATTGGTAGCTAGAAAGGTGTTGATAGCACACCAATGTTTTGGCTACTGCTGAGCAGTGCTGGCACAGCATCAAGGCTGTCTCTCCAACATTTCGCCCCCCTCAACGGCAGGCTGGGGCTGGGCAAGATCTTGGGAAGGGACATAGCCAGGACAGCTGACCTAAACTAACCAAATAGATATTCCATACCATATGACGTCAGCTCGGATATAAAAGCTAAGTAAAGGGAGATGGAAGGGGGGCATTTTTTGGAGCAACCACTATGCGTACTGAAGCCCTGCTTCCCAGGAAGTGGCTAGACATCGCCTGCTGATGGGAAGTAGAGAATAACATCATTTGTTTTTCTTTGCTTTCGCATGCGACCTTTGCTTTCACTTTATTAAACTGTCCTTATCTTGACCCACGAGCCTTTTGTTATATTTTCTCCCCCCTGTCCAGCTGAGGAGGGGGAATGTTAGAGTGGCTTTGGTGGGCTCCCAGCCAGGGTCAACCCACCACAGCATGCCAATTCTTACTGTGACCAAATAAAAGTTGAGTTTTGTGAGTTAAAGGTTCCCTGGTGTCGTTTCACCTTAATCCTGACCTGGGAATCAGCAAACCTGAGTCGTTGTCCTGAGAAATTGGGAGGTGACATTTTAATTGGCGTCATGAACAGGATTCCCTGAGTTGAGGAGGATCAGATGGGAATACCAATGATCCACCCGATTTATGGGTGGGGAGAGTCAGGAAGTGACTTCTCAGCCATTGGCCGGGAGAGGTCCAAGCAGTGGCAAGCCATGGCTGCCCAGGAAATGCTGGAGCTTGACTGCTTTCCCCTTTCTGAAAAATTGGAGGAATATAAGGCATGTCCCACTCCACCAGGGATGATACGGGCTCACAATAATTGGCATGATCCTAAATCAGTGGCAGAAAGAATTACAGTACTGGCAAAAGAGCAAGAACAGAGACTGGGAAAAGGAAAGGCAATGGCATGTGGAGTGTTGGGAGATGCTCTAATGGCAGCCCAATAGTATAGGAGTGTAAGCAAATCTGCTGAAAGCATAAAATCTCTCCAAGACTTAGGGAGGGAGCTGCAAAATCAATTGGTGGAAGAAAGGGCTAGAAGGATAAGAGCAGAGACCCTGTTAGGTGTGGAACGCAAGGCGAATCACCAACTTCACACGGACCTGTTTGTTTGAATTACGAGATGAGATAGGGAGAAAATACTGTGTGAGGCACTTAAGTACCGGAGCAGAGCTAGCGACTCTGATTCTGAAAGCGAGGCTGGTTTTCCATCCCTAGCAGAGAGACGACCCTAGAGAACCTTGGTCACTGACCCAAAGAGCGGCTTATTGGGCGGGAGGTTTAGACCCTCTAGAAAGAGGAGATCCAATCAGTATTGATACCCCCAATATTGATCACTTAACTGAAAGCATCCAAAAAAACCGCCTGCCTCCAACTCATGCATCATAGACAATTAATCCCAAGGCAACCGTGCCTGATGCTATTGATAGCTGATAAAATTCAGTTGCAAGACCGGTTAAGGGATGCCCTGATTCCCCAAGCAGGAAATCCTGCCAGGCTGAGAACAGGCAGAACCCTAACATGGGGGGAGGTCACCCAGGAATTAATTAATTATAGAAAGAGAATGGGAGTCAGGAGGAATTTATTATGGGCCGAAAGAACTGAGAGGGGAATTCCCTGACATTTAATGGAGGGGATACCCGCCATGGCACTGGAGAAGCTTGTCCGTGCTGTCACGACCCCGGTTGGACAGACCAGGGAGTCGTGTTGAATTCGGAATTCCCTCAGGCTAAATTAAGGTGAAATGACACCAAACGATCAGTTAAACATTTTATTCATGGCAGAAGCAAACTGAACTTGGGAGGCATAAAAGTAGGCAGCGAGGTTTCTCACAACAGGAATTGGTATGGAACCACCTCAGTAAACCAGGTAACCCATGCTAACCACATACATCGATTCAGGGAATAAGGAGATCCCTCCCGTGGAGTCACAAGGTTCAGAGCAGACCCCCTTACTTTCTAGACTCCTTCTCAGAGAAAGGCCTAGGAGTGGCTGGATCCACTCCTAGTCCCAGACTTGGTCAACGGTTTTGACGTGCGGAAAACAGACTCCACAATCAGTGAGATTGTAAAGTAGGTATGTTCATTCAGCGCTGGGCAGCACGGGGGGTAGTCCCACCAAAGTCGTGCACGCCTGACTTGGCAGTTCGCTTTAAATTTATACAGTCAAGTGTTACATATACATAGAGTTTCGCAATACGCCTATACATAGGCATGACCTATCCCCGCTTCATATTAAAATTAGCTCTAGGAAGTCATTTCCATAGTCTCCTCTCAACTGCGCTTGCGCAGTGCCTCCTTATGGTGGTCATCTGGTGGTCGTGAAGATGAAGGCTGTATGTCTTCTTCACGGTGAACTCTTAACCTTCTGTCCCTGCGCAGACTCAGTCACTCCTTGGCATTTGTCCAAATCACAAGGCCGGTCTTGGCTGGTTCTTGGGGTCGACTGCTGCTTCTTATCAGGGACTATTTCCTGCCCCAGCCAGCCTCATCGCTTCTCATCCCCTTGGGCCATGTCTACCTCTATTGAAACTTCTTTAACTTCATTATAAGCTAGATAATTATTAAACAATTCCTATCTACATTCATATATCTACTAAGGTTCCTTTGGTTCTCCGTCTCAGTCCCCCCTTTTCTAGAAAATAGTAAATTCTTTTACTATAACCAACTCTAGTATTTTTAATGCATTGTTTCTTTATCTAGCATTCTCTCAAAATATTTGTTGGACTCGAGTTTTCGTCGCAACTGATTCTTTTTCCATTCACTGTAAGAGTCTCCTGTACTCTTACAGCACCAAAAGCCACATTGAACCGCTATGCAAAGGACCACAGACAAGAGAATGATGATTATTACAGTGACAAACAATTGTTTTAACCATGCCAAATTTGGCAACCAGGAGGTTAATTTTTCCCATATCTCAGTGAATCCCCATGAAGTGTCATCTTGTGACATTAAATGTAAAAGTTGGGTTTGTTTCCAAATTTGAGAGAGATCTGTTTCTATTCGTCTCTTCTGGTTAACATAGGTGTAGCAGCGTTCATTAATTACAGTGCACAGGCCCCCTTGCTGAGCAAAGAGCATATCTAGACCTAGTCGATTCTGGAGCACCATTTTTCCTAGGGAAGTGGTTTCTTCCTGGAGGGTCTTTATAGCATCGATTGTGGCATTATTAATAATTTCTATAGTGGCAGAAAGATTTACCAGGGCTTTCTCTAACTCACTAACTCCCAATGATGGAATGAGCCATCGTACAAAACTATGAAAGCTAGTTGGTCTTTCCACTAGGGGATTGCTGGTGCGTTTTTGCCTTATTACTGGTTTCATATAAGTCCGTAAAAAGTTTTGGGAATCATGGTCAGTTAAATTTTTAACCATAATGGTATTAGGGGCTATGGTTCCTACGGCACATTGGCCAGTCCAACCTAGAGGCAGTACTTTATATCCTGTCTGTCCACAAATCCAATACCATCCTAATCCTACTGGAGTGGGCCATCCCCTGGGTCTAGTAGAATTATGCCCCCGGGTTCTTGCAACCCGGGTTTGATTGGAGTTCCACATGTTTGTGCCACCATACTTAATATATTCAGTACAATTGGGGTAACGTCCAACAAACAACTTGACTGATCCACATTTAGGGTCCGTGTTATTACCTCCAGAATTCTTAGCTGTATTTTTCAGATGGCACCTTTGAACACACGGAACCCTTTGGGTTTCATTCCACAATTCGCTCAAATCTGTTTGCCATTGAAGGTTCTCAGGGGGTATTTCAGGGCACTTTGTGAGGGACATGTTATTAAAAGCTGCTGCTATCACAGAGGTGTTAGAAAAGACTGTGGCAATTACAGGGTAGCCTTGTCCGAGACCCTTAGGAAAACGTGAACATATCCAACAATCCGTTTGATTTACTGTTTTTGCAATACTCTCATGGAGTTGAACAAACATGTTCCCATCCCATGTTACGCTCCTTGTCCCCATGGTTGCCCATATTACCGCATAAAAACTAAGTGTCCATCGGGTTTTGTGGTGACTTTCCAAGGAGTTTTGGGTGTCTTTTTCACTCTGGTGTGATGAATCCAAGCGTTCTGTCCCTTGATTCTGATTGCAGTAAAGGAGGTGAGTAGTACTTGGAATGGTCCTTCCCACTGTGGCTCCAGGGTTTTTTCCTGTAAGAGACTTTACATATACATAATCCCCAGGTTGTATATTATGTACAGGCCCATCCAAACCTCTCCCTCGAGTCCCAGCCACATGCTTCCTGATTTTATTGAGCTGTTTACTTAATGCTATCATGTAAGAGGTCACAATTTCATCCCCAGCTTGTACAGACACCCCTTTCTGTATTTCATAGGGTCTTCCATACAAAATTTCAAAGGGGCTCAGTCCTTTCCTTGCCCTTGGTCTTGTTCGTATACACAGAAGGGCTAAAGGGAGAGACTGAGGCCATGTCAGATTTGCTTCTTGTCCCAATTTTACAATTTGCTGTTTGATTAAGTAAGTGGTTCATTTTTTCCACTTGACCACTCGACTGGGGGTGATATAGCTAATTTGTTGTACTATTTTTGAGACAAAATGTGGTCCTCTGTCAGAGGATATGGTTGCTGGAACCCCAAAACATGGTATTATCTCTTGTACCAGTATTTTAGTTACCTCCCGGGCTTTAGCCATTCTTGTTGGGAACGCTTCTGGCCAACCTGAAAAGGTATCAGTACTAGTAAATATCGATACCCCCCTTTTCTTGGAAGTTCTGTAAAATTAATTTGCCATTGTTGTCCAGGCCCATTGCCTTTTCTAGTTTGGGGGTATTCTTAGGATTAGTCTACAGGCAAAGATCGTATTGCTGAGTCACCTGTCTCACCATGGTATATAAATTTCTAGCTACAATTTCTCTTATCAAATGATTATTGTCGTGGTTTAACCCCAGCCAGCAACTAAGCACCACACAGCCGCTCACTCACTCCCCCCCATCCAGTGGGATGGGGGAGAAAATCAGGAAAAGAAGTAAAACTCGTGGGTTGAGATAAGAACGATTTAATAGAACAGAAAAGAAGAAACTAATAATGATAATGATAACACTAATAAAATGACAACAGTAGTAATAAAAGGATTGGAATGTACAAATGATGCGCAGGGCAATTGCTCACCACCCGCCGACCGACACCCAGCTAGTCCCCGAGCGGCGATTCCCTGCCCCCCACTTCCCAGTTCCTAAACTAGATGGGACGTCACATGGTATGGAATACACTGTTGGCCAGTTTGGGTCAGGTGCCCTGGCTGGGCATGAGAAGCTGAAAAATCCTTGACTATAGTCTAAACACTACTGAGCAACAACTGAAAACATCAGTGTTATCAACATTCTTCACATACTGAACTCAAAACATAGCACTGTACCAGCTACTAGGAAGACAGTTAACTCTATCCCAGCTGAAACCAGGACAATTATACAGAGCCTCTGTCCCCCAGTGTCTTTTTCTATGCTCCTCCCATATCAAATGCCACAGTAATCAAGAGGGAATGATTAGTTTTCCCTGTGGGGTATGAGCCCACCCCTCTTCATTATATGACCCTTCTAAATCTTTAATAAGCTTCTGATCTTCTCTGGTATATTCTGGCTTACCTTTTAGGGAGATTTGTCTATCAGGAATTAAAGCCCCTTCTGTTTTTACCTTTGTTTTGGCCACTTGTTTTGCCTTTCTGTCCACCAGTTCATTTCCTTTTTCCAAATCTGAGCTCACTTTCTAGTGTGCCTTAATATGCATAATTGCTACTTTCTTAAGGAGCTGGACAGCTTCCAGTAACTTCAGAATTTCTTATGCATGTTTGATATTTTTCCCTTGAGAACTCAGTAGTCCTCTCTCCTTCTAAATTGCTCCATGTGGGTGTACAACTCCAAAGGCATATTTTGAGTGGGGTCTCTTCAGCATGTGTCACTTCCTCCTCTGGCCACATTCCAAAATCTTTGCCTCCTGGCCAGTCCATGATCACTTCCAAAATTCCTGGGCGACTGGGGTTTCCTATGCGAGTTTGTTGTGTTATCAGTGCAACCCACTTACTCCACGTGGCATCAGTTGCATGAGGTGTAGACGGAACCTTCCCTTTGAACATCCAGCCCAGCACTGGCAGTTACAGTGTGTTTTGGGTTTGTGTAGTGGGGGAGGGGCTGCAGGGGTGGCTCCTTTGAGAAGCTGCTAGAAGCTTCCCCGGCTCCAATTTGGACCCGCCTCTGGCTAAGGCATACCCAATCATCGTTGGTGTTAGCGCCTCTGGGATAACATATTTAAGAAGGGGAACCTGCAGCAGGGGAGGAGATTGGAATGTGAGAGAAACACCTATGCAGATACGAAGGTCAGTGAAGAAGGAGGGGGAGGAGGTGTGCCGGAGGAGGTTATGCCCCTGCAGCCCGTGGTGAGACGACAGGCTGTCCCCCTGCAGCCCATGGAGGTGAATGGTGGAGCAGATGCCCACCTGCAGCCCATGGAGGACCCCACGCTGGAACAGTTGGATGCCCCCAAAGATGGCCATGACTCCAAGGGAAAGCCTGCGCTGGAGCAGCCTGTGCCTGAAGGTCTGCGGCCTGTGGAAAGGACCCACGCTGGAGCAGCTCATGAAGGACTGCAGGCCATGGAAAGGATTCGCATTGGAGAAGTTCGTGGAGGACTGTCTCCCATCGAGGGACCCCATGCTGGAGCAGGGGAAGAGCGAGGAGACCTCCTCCTGAGGAGGAAGGAGCGGCAGAGACAAGGTGTGATGAACTGATCACAACCCCCATTCCCCATCCCCCTGCACTGCATGGTGGGGAGGAGGTAGAGAAAACTGGGAGTGGAGTTGAGCCGGGAAGGAGGGAGGGGTGGGGGGAAGGTGTTTGATGTTAGTTCTCATTATCCTTGTTTTGATTTGATTGGTAGTAAATTAAATTGGTTTTGTTTTTTCCCCAAGTTGAGTCTGTTTTTTGCCTGTGACCATAAGTGGTGAGTGATTCCTCCCTGTCCTTGTCTCGACCCACGAGCTTTTTTTTATATTTTCTCCTCCCCGTCCCACCACAGGGGGAGGAGTGAGCGTGCTGCTCTGTGGTGTTTTGTTGCCAGCTGGGCTGAAACCATGACATGAATGCTTATAAAAAATCAGTTCTAATATCTTCCAGTCAGATTTGTCATTATCTCAACCCATTAGGCCCCACGTTGGACACCAAAAAGGTCTGTCACGGTTTAACCCCAGCCAGCAACTAAGCACCACGCAGCAGCTCACTCACTCCCCCCCACCCAGTGGCATGGGGGAGAGAATCCAAAAAAAAGTAAAAGTCGTGGGTTGAGATAAAGGCAGTTTAATAGGAAAGAAAGGAAGAAAATAATAATAATGATGATGGTAATAATAATAATAAATGACAAGGATAATAATAAAAGATTCGGAATAAATAAAACAAGCGATGCACAATGCAATTGCTCAGTACTCGCAGAATGATGCCCAATTAGTTCCTGAGCAGCGATCCCCCCCAGGCCAACTCCCCCCAGTTTATATACTAGGCATGACATCACATGGTATGGAATATCCCTTTGGCCACTTTGGGTCAGCTGTCCTGTCTGTGTCCCCTCCCAACTTCTTGTGCCCCTCCAGCCTTCTTGCTGGCTGGGCATCAGAAGCTGAAAAATCCTTGACTTTAGTCTAAACACTACTTAGCAACAACTGAAAACATCAGTGTGTTATCAACATTCTTCTCATACTGAATCCAAAACATAGCACTATACCAGCTACTAGAAAGAAAATTAACTCTATCCCAGCCAAAACCAGGACACACCTTTTTTTGGTGTTTTAAATGTTTTCAAACCTTTACCAAGGACCATGTGGGCCAGTAATAGCTCTTATTTGCTTTTAAAAAAATTACTTTAAAATTATATGTAATATCACTATCTCAAGAGCTGGTATTTCAAAGAAAATGCTGAATTTTATGACAATTTTTAAGAGAAATAAAATCTTGGCATTTAGAATGCTGCAGACATATAACCTTTTAATGTATTTTCTTGCAAGAAACATGCCCTAGCACAATCCATCTGTTCTCCCTTTAAAATTATTAAAAAATGGAAGACTTCAGAAAACACGATATATACAGTGACCTTAAGAATGGCTCTAAAAATCATATTATCACTTAGATATGATGATATGAACTAACCGTACATTAGGAATGCAGCCCAATCTTATTTGCATAGTATTGCTTTATGCAGTCCTCAATTATTTTCTTCCTTTATCAGGTTCAGTTGAATTTCGGTTGCTGAGTTTTTGGCTTTCCTTTCTTTCTGCTCATTCCCCAACTTGGGCCTTCCATGATGCCAAGGAACAGAGAGTAAATTTCCCCCAAATAGTTCAGGCCAGATGATAATCGGCATATGCACCAGACAATACTGACTGCTTCTGCGATTTGATGTCACATCTCTGTGTGATGCTGCGTTGCATTGTACCACCTAGCTATCCAGACTACCGAGGAGGATCCCTAAATTAGGGACACATGGTGCTGTACACATGGTCTCCATCTGTATGTTTGTGCGTGTATCATACCTACATTAATGATCCTTTCTGTTTTCCTTTTCCTATATGCTGAAGTTTCATAGGATATGATGAGAAAGGTAGATTTTTAGACACAGTTACCCTTCTATTGTTAATGCACTGCATTAAAAGTCTTATCAGAACTGAGTGCCAGCTGTAATAGGCTTCATGCAAAAATGCCACGTAAAATGTCAGTTCTTACAACAATAAAACAAAGCTTTGGAGCTGAGGTCATGGAAGACAAAATAATGCTAAATATCTGGTAGAACTTTATTTCAGGTTTGTAAGTTCTGTAACAGGGTGGGGGGTGGCTTGTTTCCATAAACAGTTGTTCATCTATATTCATTAAGTAGTTATTGTAAAGATAATATGTTGGCCAAAACATTTTTAAAAGTGTTCACAAGTATTTCAAATACATTGGAAACAAATTCTTGTCAGGGAGATTATCACATACTTCTACACTTTTGCTTTTATGTTCTCAAATATCTTCCTCACTTTAAAGGCTTAGAAGTGTAGAGGAAACAAAGTAATACATTTAAGCAGTACACAAATACTCAGTGTTGATAGGAAGACCTTTTTGTATAAACTTTGCAAAAAGTTCCACCTTAAATCCATACACAGCAGTTGGAAATAGGTCAACACTGAGCATCTTGTTTGATGAAAGAATTCAAACCTGTTTCCAAGGTAACCAATCCCATCCGCTATAAATCTCTGCTGTGCTTCCACCTGTTTTGTGAAGCTGAATGATTTTTTTAATTTCCTGAGATATAGTTTGAACTTTAACACACACATGTACACACACCCCACATGCTGCTTTCTTTCCACTGTGACAAAGGAGACGACAAAAGTAAATAGGAAGTGGTTAATATTTAAACTGTTAATGCAGGTGTTTCAGTAGCACATTTTTAGAGGTATTGTAAGTGGTGCCAAGCAGCACTTGAACAAATTGCTCTTACAGGAAAGGCAGATTAATTTTGGATGAATTCCTGGGTATCTGGATGTCAGGTTACTGTAGTTTCCTTTGTTCTCTACTCTCTCCACAGGCTAGGAAGGGTACTGTATTTTATAGAGAGTAATGAGGATATGTCAATAGAGGCAAATGATATTCAATAATACCATTTAATGCATAAATTGCTATCTTCTCTGTTGCATTAAGTAGTTGCTCCACACATCTGAAAATAGCATGTAAAGGCAGAACACTCATTTTAGAGAGTTCTCTTTGCACACTCAACACACATTAAAATATTTCCTGTAAAAGGTTTGAAAGATCATTGTTTTTTTTCTTAAAATGATTTTTTCCTATTGAGACAGTAAGGCTTTGGGAGGGTTGGAACACAAAATGTATGGCAGGAGAGCACAGAAAAGTACAGAGTAGAGGGAGGCAATGAAAAAAAGCCTTGCAAAAATATCTTCTTTTATCTGGAAAAAAGCAGGGAAATGATACCTCATTAAGGACATTCTGAATGTTGCCAGTATTTTATAGAAAGCATGTCCAATTATAATTTATTTTGCTTTTGTTTTATTTAAATATTGACCATATAAGAAATTTAGAATTTCCTAAATGGGTCTCAGAGTAAAATAAAACAAAGCAATTGATGCAAGACAAAAACTGCTCCTGTTCTGACACAATAGATGTATCAAATCTATAGCTCACTTTAATAGAGGACTTAATAATGATATAAAACATGATCTTAGGTATAATAATCCAATAGAAATGCTCTAGATCTAGTAATCTATTAATCATATAAGTCGCTAGTATTAATCAAAGAATGTCTAACTGCCTTAAGTCATTCATAATATACTTCCTTGCAGTCCGATACACACTTTCTGTTTAGCTTTTGAAAATTTAATTTGTTATCTGAAAAGTGGCCAGTTGTATCAACTAGATAAATCAGCTTAATAAAAGATACTACCTGTGACAGTGTCTCAAATAAAAGAAACAGGTGATTCACCAAATAAAATTCTGTCAAGGTCTCTTCAACTATATATGAGTGAATACAGTGTTGTTCAAATATCCATACCTTCAATTTAATTTGTAACACCAAGGATCATCTTAAACTTCAGTTTGAGAGTGTTGTAATTAGTCTTCTATTGTCAGAATTAGAAGAAGAAAGCTACTGTCATGGGTAAACTTCAATGCTTGCGATTGCTTTGGGTGACTCTAGCGAGGGTGACTTTCAGAAGAATCTCCATCTGTAATGGAAATTCTGCAGAGTCTGAGTGCATGGTGCACAGTTCAAGGAGAGGCAGTGAAATGGATTCATGTTTCTTTTATCAAAGTTGTGTTTCTCTAACTCTCTTCTGGAAAATGTCTTATAACAATCAGCATAAAATACATCATAGGTCATTTTTGCCTAAATCATCAGGAAAACAAAATGCATCCTTTGTGCATGGGCATATTTATTTTTAAAGTATTTATTTTACAATATTCCTTAATTAAAGTTGTTGATATAGCAGTATCCTGTTTAGGTCTTGTTTAATAGCCTTTAACATTTTGGTCACAAGAGAAGGCCTACTGTATTATTTTGAAAACTGCTTATTATCTTGATTATATAGTTGTTGCAGAACATGTACTTTGTGTTCAATAAATTCCTACTTTGGGGGAATTTTGGAG
Source organism: Haliaeetus albicilla (assembly GCF_947461875.1). NCBI lineage: Eukaryota > Metazoa > Chordata > Aves > Accipitriformes > Accipitridae > Haliaeetus > Haliaeetus albicilla. The sequence continues at coordinate 16,397,167 of NC_091515.1, read as the reverse complement.
CTTGTCAGTAAACATTTTTCTTGGTAATTGCTCAGGTCACTGCTGGATTTTTTTTTACCTTTGATCTCTCTTTATATTTCTACTCCAAAGTTAATTTTCTCTATCTCTTCATATCTAGCATCTTCAACCTCTTAAAAGTCTGTTTACTTTCTATATGTATTACATATTAATCAGTGTTCATTTGTCTTACTTTGACCCTTCAGATCTGTGTATAAATGACTAAGCAACATGCTCAGTTAGTTATAATAGAATCAATCTCCTAACTTTAAATTAGGTATTAGTCTAAGTCAGTCACCAAGGCTCTATTTATAATCAAAGAAGATAAATTAGAACCTGTGAGGGGAAATTCATCTACCAAACTTCCACAGTCATTATACAGTGAAAAGAACTGCTCTTTGCCAGGTCCTGTGCCTTTGCTTTGACTATGGAAGGAGCCAAAGCAACTGACTTAGAGTGGATGCCTAGGCTTTCAGAGGCTGAAGGTAAAAGTGCTGAATCCTAGCCTTGCTGTATTTTGTTTTGGACTTCTGATTGCTCACTGTTCCATGAAGAAGTCATGTAAAAATATTGTGGACATTCAGGATCAAAATGTGAAGATACGGTGTTTAACTAGCTAGCTAAACAAGTTTTCATTTAATAGCTGTTCATGGATAAAGCCATTGTGGGTGGATTTGGGAGCACAGGGCTGTTTCATACACTTTACCACATTATTCCATACTTGGAGCGTGGACCCTCAATATGTGTCAAATATCTTGGTTTTATCTTTTGTTAGGATTTTATAGTAAAGGGACTTTGACAGTTTGAGGGATTCTGAGACTCATCATGTTTTCAAATGCGGTGCCGTAGTGCATATAAAGGAATTTTCTCTGGAATAGAGTGCATGTAGCACATCTGCAAAGCACAAAGACAAATGCTGATGTATGCCTGGGTGACTCTAATAAGAAGTGCAGCAAACTGATTTGCCATAGAAAAGGATATTCAGAACCACAGTAAGCCAAGCTTGTCAACTACATCACTAAGAAAGAAGCGGCATGAAATCAAAATACTCCCTGCCAACAGGGGCTGTGGGAACCCCAGAATAGTGTCTAGTTCATAGCCCTATGCTAGATATTCCCCATGGGCCACTGTCAGTGCTCACAATTTCTCATGGGCTATGCAACTTTCATCATCCAGCCTTTAAGCATGCTGAAGTAATCTATTTTTACAAGCTAGCAGTGAAACATTTGACATAGTTACCTAGTGTTACATAGTTTGTCACTGTAGCCCCAAACTAGAGTTAGGGAATCATTGGGCTCACTCTTTCCTGAAAAAATGTTTATCTATCCTATTCTTAAAAGTCACTAGAGAAGAGGTCCCATAACTTCCATGACTCTGTTTCATTGATTGTCTACCTTTACAGTTTGAAAGCTTGCCCTAATAGCAAAAAGTTACTTCATTGCAAATTAGGCAAATTGTTTCTCGATCTGTCTCCAGTTGAGGTTGATCATTTATTTTTCTTCGTATCTTTGGTTTTTTAAGTATTAGAGTACTGTTATTATGTTGCTTCTTCTACCACCCTTTCTAAATTAAAATTATAAACCTTTAATATTTTTTCACAAATGATATTTTCTAAACTTCTGATCTGTCTTGTTTCTCTCCTCTACAATATTCCTAATTTGCCTGTGCATTTCTTAAAGTGTAGCATGCAAAACAGAGCAAAAGTCCTGCAAATGCTAAGTAGAATGAATAATCTTTGTTCTTTATAACACCTCTTAACTCTGCCAAGAGTTAGATTTGTTTTGTCACTGCGTTACCCATATTGAGTTTTTGGTCACTGCAGCCCCAGACTCCTTTTCTTTAAAAACACCATCTAGTCAGTTATTTCAAAGCTCATAATTATGCATTTGCTCTCTTCTTCCAGAAGGTAGCACTTTGCACTTGTCTGTATTAAATTTCATCTCATTGATTCCATATTGCTCCATTAGTCTATCAAGACCATTTAGAATTCTGATCCCATTCTCTGAAGCAGTTGCAAATGCTTCCCTCCAGCTTGGTGTCTTCAGATTTGATCAGTGTCTTCCTTATTCTGTCATCCAAGTCATTAATACAGCAGCAAATAGAAACGCATTGACAGACCACATTCAGAGTGCCTTTCTAGCTTGACAGTAAATCATTCATTACTAATTTGAGGGCAGATTTTAATTTTGTTCTGTTTCTCTTCCACATATTTCCTTTGCTGCTGTATCGAAAATTCCTATTGCACATTAACCTTACTAAAATCAAGAGGAATCTCATTCATTTTCTCCCCTGTACCTGCCAGGTTAGCTAGCCTATCAATGAAGGCAACTAGATTGGTCTGACATTGTTTGTTATTGACATAGCAATGTCAGTAACACATCTATGGTGGCTATGTCTTATGAACTTGTTATACCTAAGGAGCTAGGAAACTGTTCTGGTTTTAAATATTTCCAGCCATTAAGTGGGCTTACTGATCTATAATTCCTCAGCTTCTGCTTTTAAGTTTTTGTTTGCTTTTTTTTAATGTGTTCTAAGCTTTCCTGTGTGTGTGAGCTGACACAGGCAGGGTGTAGGTACAACCACAAAACCACAGATGATACGCAGAGATTAAATTTATTTTCGTTACCTCGCCAACCAGGGGATCCCTGAAGCAGCACCCGGGCAGAGGCACACAAGCCGAGATGCAGGCACCGTGGAGCTCGGTCCATGCTAGAGGATCACCAAACCTGCTGTTTTCACCTGTATTTCAGGGATTTGTGCAGGCGTAGTTTACCACTGTGCTTTGATCTTTCCCACAGCAGGGCAGGAATCTCAAGCATGTTCGATAGGGTGCCTCTGAGTCTATCACAGGCCTATGTTATCTAAACACAGATGTTCTACTTGTCACACACACAAGGATAGACAACAATTAGAATGATATATGTATTTTTCAACACCCCAGCTGCAAGTCACTTGAGCATGTTTACAATCCTCCTTCCCAATCTTCTGTTATTTTCCCACAGTGTTTAATTTCTTGGGACCTACTCCACAAATACTCAAAGACAATCACTAATAGTTTAGAGATTATTTCAACAGTTTCCATAATGCTTTAGGAAGCATCAGGCTCTGCTGACTTAAATATGTCTAAATTGCCTGAACATTCATTAACATCTTTGCTATTTTGGCATGCACTTCTCTCCTGTTATTAAACTTGCATTATGCATGAAAATCAATCTTTATTTTAAAGACTGAATAAGGTATCAAGTACAGGATATTGAACACTTGGACTTTGTCAAGCCATAATTCTTCCCCACTCAGTCAGCAGATCTATATTTCCCCTTTTTTCCAGCTTACTTCTAATGCATATATATAACTTTTTATTTGAATGTTGCTATTTTTATATCCCTCCATAATTGTGTGAGACATAACTCTTGCTCCTTGTAAGAATCAGATTCCTACAGAACTGGAAGGATCCAGATAGGTACTCATAGCTTTGTACCATGGAAAGCACCTTTCTATCACCAATCACTTGAAGGCATTTCTGCAAATGCAGTTTCAGTGCGGATATATTCTCTTACTTTTTGGGTACTCTGGAAAACATGTCGGGGAGCTAAGCACTTTTATTAAGCTGCACCAGGATCTCAGTTTTTAGATTCCTCTCCACCTTAGATGAGGAAACTTTCAAAATAACTCCTTACTCAAATCAAGTTAGAATTGAATGCAAATAAAATCTGCTTTTATTGGACCAAGTAATACAGCTGGAATAAAGAGACAAGATTTTAGGCTTTTTTCCTGAAGACTTAAAGAAGGATATATGTGGCTGAAAGCTTTTCTGTTTTCCCAGCTCTGTCACTTGGCCTAATAAACGATACAACCTCATTGGGTAGTCTCCCTATATGCAGCTGACATTCTGTAGATGCTTTCCTGATACACCCACTTAGGAATTTTTTCACCTGGAGTATTCTCTGTCTTAGGTTTTATTCCTCAGGGACAAAATAGTTTTCTGATGGAAAATGGTAGCTTTTATAACTAAGCTTCTTAGAGCCCTTCAGGAGATTCAGACAGATTTAATCTTTCCTTCCAAAACATATTTACTGCAAACTTATTCAAAGAATGTTCTTAATGCACTACCTAAATTAAGGTCAAATTTATGTCTTCAGAGACACAAATGCCAATTGGGTAGATGAGGAACCCTGTCTGTACTTGTTTGGTCAATTAACAACTGTTTGACTGAATGACTGAGAGTCACCTCCTCTGCTATTTTGTGAATCAATATGCATTTTTTATTGTAAAACAATCCTATCTGCTGAATCTTATGTTTTATATTATCAGATATTCTTCACAGAAAAATGTGAATGGATTAAATGCATGTAATAATACTGATTTTTGACTGAGACTAGACACAATGATCATACTTTGTACATAAATTCTTGGCACAACAGTAAATGTTTGAGATGACTGGCTTCAAAGCCTCTTGCCAATGGATATCATAAAATACTGATGTGTGATGGGTGTGGGGAGGAGAGCAATGCCTTGACTAGTATGTGTTGCTCACACATCTGAGCAGTCCTCTGTAGGTCTGCATAGTTTTCCATCTATTTCTGATTTAACAAAGATAATTTAGCCAAAATGCTTGAAGACTTTTACATACCCATTATTACAGACTTGAAGTTGGTGCCATATCTCTCTTCATCCTACTTAATGCTTCTATCTCCCCCAGTTTCTCTGTGTAGGAATGTCATAACCTAAACAAAAATAATTTTGGAAAAATACTACATATGTTACATCAAAATACTCATTTCAAAATATCTTAGACCTCCTACAGAAGATCTGTTTTATTTATGCATTTGTCTGTTCCCTAATTCTCTGCATAATTAGTAGAATCACTTGCAATGTCAAAACTGAAAGACAGGAAGGTCTGAGCAAATCCTTCACTTTTTTACACACATCACAAACCAAATTTTTCAGCATTCACAAGGAAAGGTACAAGTGTTGTAACTGTGATGGTCTAAAGACATAAGTAGAGAGATATCAATATGTAATGGTGTTAATTTTTATTAAGCCACTCAGTGTATTTGAAAATTGCAGAGAAGGCTTTGGATTGCCTGACTCACTCTAAATTCAAGCCGCTGTAAGGTAGGATGCAAATAGATATGTTTAAAATGGACAACATTGTTCTAAATACTTATAAAGGAAAGGGTTGGCAAACTAAAAAAAAACCCCAACCCATACTTTGTCTACTTACAGAAACATTAAATCAGAAAGATCCTCTCCCACTATTCAATTTATTTGCTGTAAACTATCCTAAAAGTATACTGGCATAGAACAAGTCCCTGCAGGATGGATTTTATTGTGTTTCCCTGACTCCCATAGCTATCTATGTGAGACATCTGAAGAAGGCATTAACTTCATGCTCTCTAGCTCTTTTATCATGGCAAGTTGTTCAAGCTCACCTTCCTGACATCTTCAGAGAACATCAGGTTTCTGCTCTGTATAGATTCAAAGATTTTTATAAAGCCTGTTTTACTAACCCACAATTATTTGCAAACTTGTCCCTTCAGTGCTTTGTTTTTTTATAAGAACTACTGAGCTAAGGGAGGGTTAAAAGCATCCCTATTATCTATACTTACCAGAAGGCCTTGATTTACTCAGTGCTGTACCCAAGCAGACATCTCCACTTTGTGTATGGCAATCTTTATTGTATTTAATGGGAAAAATTAGATGCTGAGCATGAAGAATAGAATTAATTCAATGTAAAGGGCTGAGGTCTGGAAAGACTATTTTTAAATACTCTTTTTTGAGGCCTACAATTTGTAAGTCTTATATGCTTTTCTCAGATAAGATTATTATTGTTTGGCTTCCATCTGCTACTTATTAAATAAAGATTCTTTTTTATTATTTCCATCCATCAGTTAGAACAAACTGAATGAAGATTTTCAGCTTCTTGTGTTCATGTGCCTTAAACTGGTCATAACTCTGGCTTGCAGCTATGACACCTGAAACCCCAGGACAGGCTTCTATCCAAGTACCAGGCAGCTGTAGTGTACTCAGGTATTCAACCCACTATAAGACAACAGAATGCTTTTTAGCACTTTTTTTTTCATTTAAAAAATAACTTAACAGTTTTGCAGAATGAATACTACATGTTTCCATCAGTGAAACTAACAAATGCACTTGTCTGAACCAAAAATAAATGTAAATGAAGCCATCATTTGTTATAGGTACATAGGACACTGACTATTCACAGGACATAAAAATTCCAATTTCCATATCATACAGTATGCTTTTTCCCATGTCTTATTTACATGTCAAGGCTGTTTTTGTTTATACATTTCTGTGCCAGAGTGACTAGAACTCAGCATCTTGTTCCAAGCAAGCTTCTGCAAACAATTTATATGTTGGAGTTACTGTATTATTACGATGCTCAGGTGAAACTATGTGTCCTGGTTTCAGCTGGGATAGAGTTAACTGTCTTCCTAGTAGCTGGTACAGTGCTATGTTTTGAGTTCAGTATGCAAAGAATGTTGATAACACTGATGTTTTCAGTTGTTGCTCAGTAGTGTTTAGATTAAAGTCAAGGATTTTTCAGCTTCTCATGCCCAGCCAGCAAGAAGGCTGGAGGGACACAAGAAGTTGGCACAGGACACAGCCAGGGCACCTGACCCAAAGTGGCCAAAGGGGTATTGCATACCATGTGACGTCCCATCTAGTATAGGAACTGGGAAGTGGGGGCGGGGAAATCGCCACTCGGGGACTAGCTGGGTGTCGGCCGGTGGGTGGTGAGCAATTGCCCTGCGCATCATTTGTACATTCCAATCCTTTTATTACTACTGTTGTCATTTTATTAGTGTTATCATTATCATGATTAGTTTCTTCTTTTCTGTTCTATTAAACCGTTCTTATCTCAACCCATGAGTTTTACTTCTTTTTCCCGATTTTCTCCCCCATCCCACTGGATGGGGGGAGTGAGTGAGCGGCTGCGTGGTGCTTAGTTGCTGGCTGGGGTTAAACCACGACAGTCCATTTTGGTGCCCAACGTGGGGCACAAAGGGTTGAGATAACGACAAACCTGACCAGAGCTTGTTAAAACAAATTTGTTATAAGCGTTCATTATGTTGATTTATGTGTTCTTAGAGTTGTTGCTCTGGTTTTTAAAGCTCTGTTATGTATCACCTCGCTTGCTGTATGTAGTTCCACTTCTGCTGCTTATCATCCATGGGAGGTGGATTAAGGTTTTCGCTTTGATGTATTTTATAACACTGGTTTATGGTATGATAAAGTCATCGGCTGTGGGATTAATCCGGTATTTGCACTTAGCATTGTCACCTTTATACTGCGGGAGCCATCTGTGGGAAACTATTAATAATTATACCATTTACCTTTCCTCCCTGGAAAACCAGTCTATGGGTGGGGTACCTTTCTTCCCCTCTCCTTTCTCCTTCAGTCCAGTTACAATGGTGTTTGAGAATTTTGAAAAATTTGAATACTCCTGGGATGTTGGGACTAGCACGGTCCTAGCCCTACTGCTAGGAATTAGCATACTTCTGAATGTGGTTCAGCGCTCGTTTAAGGTTAAACAGTTATTTAAGAAGATCACCCAGAGATGTGCCCCAAGGCTGGATAATTATGAGTGGCAGGGTGTGTGGGGTAGTATGGGCAAGTACCTAGGACAGTGGGCACCTCCAATGTTTTGGAAATTCACCCCTGAACAAGTGCAGGATCCAGAAGAACTAGTAAAATATTTGGAAAAGGTATGCTGTCACCCCGGCAGCTCCAGAGAGATACAAATCACTGCAACGTGCTGGGGCCTGGCCCATGCCTATCGAGCCCTGTTCGACACCACTCAGTACCCTCAAGGGGAAGAGAAAGTCTCTGGACCTAACAACAAAATGATGAGCACCGTGGCCACCCAAACCTTGGCAACGGGCGCTGCGGCCCCTCCAGCCCTGGCAACGAGCATTGCAGGCACCCAGACCTTGGTGACAGGCACCGCGGCACTTCCAGCCCGGGCGATGAGAACATGGGCTACCCAAACCTCAACAACAGGCACTGCAGCCCCTCCAGCCGCGGCAACGAGCACAACAGCTACCCAAACCTTGGCAACAGGCACTGCGGTCCCTCCAGCCCCGGCGACGAGCACTGTGGCTACCCAAACCTCAGCGACAGACACTGCGGTTATCCAAAACCCGGCGAGCGATACTACAACTGAACCAGCGGACCAACCTGCACCAGTATCAGTTGCCCCCGTACAGAAAAAGAAATATACAAAAAAATCAGTTCGCTTAGGGAAGGATGAAGGTGAGCCAGGGTCATCACGGGAACCGGAGGAAGAGGCAGAACCAGAGGTAATAACCCAGTCCCTATCCTTGAGTGAGCTGTGGGATATGCAAAAAGATTTTGGCCACCGTATAGGTGAGCATATTATCACCTGGCTCCTCTGATGCTGGGACAATGGGGCTAATAGCTTGGAATTAGAAGGTAGGGAAGCCAAGCAGCTGGGATCGCTTGCCAGGGAAGGTGGCATTGACAAGGCAATTGGAAAAGGGACACAAGCCATCAGCCTCTGGAGGCAACTCCTGTCAAGTGTGAAGGAAAGGTATCCCTTTAAGGAAGATGTTATATGTCAATCAAGCAAGTGGACCACCATGGAGAGAGGTATCCAATATCTGAGGGAATTAGCTGTGCTAGAGACGATTCATCATGACCCGGACAACCCACAATTACCCAAAGATCCAGACGAAGTCCAATGCACACGACCCATGTGGCGGAAGTTTGTATGGAGCGCACCATCGTCCTATGCCAACACATTGGCAATAATGTCCTGGAAAGACGAAGAGGCACCAACAGTGGAGGAAGTGTCTCGCCAACTCCGTCAATATGAAGAAAATCTCTCCTCCTCCCTACAAGCCTGCATTTCGGCTGTGGAGAAGCTGTCCCAGGATGTCCAACAAATCAAAGAGCATATGTCCTACTCCCCACCTGTAAGGACCAATGTCTCAGCTATTAGGAGTGAGCGTTCCTCTGCCCAAGAGAGAGAATATAGAAGGTACACACCGCGAGGTGCCCTGTGGTTTTACCTATGTGATCATGGACAGGGCATGAGAAAACGGGATGGAAAACCTACCTCGGTCCTAAATGCACGGGTACGTGAGCTGCGAGGAAAAACCACCACAAAAGGGGATTCTCCCAGGAAAAATGCCGCTCCACTTTCCAAACAGAGTAGAAGGGCTGATCTTATTTCTGATCCTCTTGAAGGGACTTCTGAGCCAATTTTATGAGCAGAGAATACTGGACACTCTGACCAGAATTAGAGGGGCCCTGCCTCCAGCCAGGTGGAGGAAAGGGATAACCGAGTCTACTGGACTGTGTTGATTCGATGGCCTGGCATGTCAGACCCACAGGAGTACAAGGGTCTAGTAGACACCGGCGCACAGTGCACTCTAATGCCATCAAGTTATAAAGGGACAGAATCCATTTGTATTTCTGGTGTGACAGGGGGATCCCAAGAGTTAACTGTATTGGAAGCTGAAGTAAGCCTAACTGGGAATGAATGGCAGAAACACCCCATTGTGACTGGTCCAGAGGCTCCATGTATCCTTGGCATAGACTATCTCAGGAGATCCAGTTTTTAGGAATAAAATGGCAAGATGGACATCTCAGGAGGGGGTATTTTAAGGACCCGAAGGGGTATCGATGGGCTTTCGGTATAGCTGCCTTGGAGATGGAGGGCACTGAACAGCTGTCTACCCTGCCTGGTCTCTCTCCACACCCTTCGATTGTGGGGTTGCTGAAGGTTGAAGAACAACAGGTGCCAATTGCTACCACGACGGTGCACCGGCGGTAATATCGCACCAACCGAGACTCTCTGATTCCCATCCACAAGTTGATTCGCCAACTGGAGAGCCAAGGAGTGATCAGCAAAACTCGCTCACCCTTTAATAGTCCCATATGGCCAGTGCGGAAGTCTAATGGAGAGTAGAGACTAACAGTTGACTATCGCGGCCTGAATGAAGTTACGCCACCGCTGAGTGCTGCCGTTCCAGATATGCTAGAACTTCAATAGGAACTAGAGTCAAAGGCAGCCAAGTGGTATGCCACAATTGACATTGCTAATGCATTTTTCTCAATCCCTCTGGCAGCAGAGTGTCGTCCACAATTTGCCTTTACTTGGAGGGGTGTCCAGTACACTTGGAATCGATTGCCCCGGGGGTGGAAACACAGCCCCACCATTTGCCATGGACTGATCCAGACTGCACTGGAAAAAGGTGAAGCTCCAGAACACCTGCAATACATTGATGACATCATCATATGGGGCAACACAGCAGAAGAAGTCTTTGAGAAAGGGAAGAAAATAATCCAAATCCTTCTGAAGGCTGGTTTTGCCATAAAAGAAAGTAAGGTCAAGGGACATGCACGGGAGATCCAGTTTTTGGGAATAAAATGGCAAGATGGACATCGTCAGATCCCAATGGATGTGATCAGCAAAATAGCAGCTATGTCTCTACCAAATAGTAAAAAGGAAACACAGGCCTTCTTAGGAGTTGTGGGGTTTTGGAGAATGCATATTCCAAATTACAGTCTGATTGTAAGCCCTCTCTATCAAGTGACCCGGAAGAAGAATGATTTTAAATGGGGGCCTGAACAACGACAAGCCTTTGAACAAATTAAGCGGGAGATTGTTCATGCAGTAGCCCTTGGACCAGTCTGGGCAGGACAAGATATTAAAAATGTGCTCTACACTGCAGCTGGGGAGAATGGCCCTACCTGGAGCCTCTGGCAGAAAGCACCTGGGGAGACCCGAGGCTGACCCCTGGGGCTCTGGAGTCGAGGATATCGAGGATCCGAGGCTAGCTATACTCCAACTGAAAAAGAGATATTGGCAGCATATGAAGGAGTTCGAGCTGCCTCAGAAGTGGTTGGTACTGAGACACAGCTCCTCTTAGCACCCCGACTGCCAGTGCTGGGCTGGATGTTCAAAGGGAGGGTCTCCTCTACACATCACGCGACTGATGCCACGTGGAGTAAGTGGGTTGCACTGATCACACAACGGGCTCGCATAGGAAACCCCAGTCGCCCAGGAATTGCGGAATTGATCACGGACTGGCCAGAAGGCAAAGATTTTGGAATGTTGCCAGAGGAGGAGGTGGCACGTGCTGAAGAAGCCCCGCTGTATAATAAACTGCCAGAAAATGAGAGGCAATATGCCCTGTTCACTGACGGGTCCTGCCGCATTGTGGGAAAGCATCGGAGGTGGAAAGCTGCTGTATGGAGTCCTACATGACAAGTTGCAGAAACTGCTGAAGGAGAAGGTGAATGGAGTCAGTTTGCAGAGGTGAAAGCCATCCAGCTAGCATTAGACATTGCTGAAAGAGAGAAGTGGCCAGTGCTCTATCTCTATACTGACTCATGGATGGTGGCAAATGCCCTGTGGGGGTGGTTACAGCAATGGAAGCAGAGCAACTGGCAGCTCAGAGGTAAACCCATTTGGGCTGCCGCACTGTGGCAAGATATTGCGTCCCGGCTAGAGAATCTGGTTGTAAAAGTACGTCATGTAGATGCTCACGTACCCAAGGGTCAGGCCACTGAAGAACATCGAAACAACCAACGGTAGGGTCAGGCTGCCAAGATTGAAGTGGCTCAGGTGGATCTGGACTGGCAACATAAGGGTGAGCTATTTATGGCTCGGTGGGCCCATGATACTTCAGGCCATCAGGGAAGAGATGCAACATATAGATGGGCTCGTGATCGAGAGGTGGACTTGACCATGGACACCATCGTGCAGGTTATCCATGAATGTGAAACATGCGCTGCAATTAAGCAAGCCAAGCGGTTAAAGCCCCTGTGGTATGGAGGGCGATGGCTGAAATATAAATATGGGGAAGCCTGGCAGATTGACTATATCACACTCCCACAAACTTGCCAAGGCAAGTGCCATGTGCTTACAATGGTGGAAGCAACCACCGGATGGCTGGAAACGTATTCTGTACCCTATGCCACTGCCCAGAACACTATCCTGGGCCTTGAGAAGCAGGCCTTGTGGTGATATGGCACCCCAGAAAGAATTGAGTCAGACAACGGGACTCATTTCCGAAACAACCTCATAGACACCTGGGCCAAAGAGCATGGCATTGAGTGGGTGTATCATATCCCATATCATGTACCAGCCTCTGGGAAAATTGAGCGATACAATGGACTGTTAAAAGCTACATTGAAAGCAATGGGGGGCGGAACTTTCAAACATTGGGATACACATTTAGCAAAAGCCACCTGGTTAGTCAACACCAGAGGATCTGCCAATCGGAGTGGCCCTGCCAGTCAGAGTTTTTACATACTGTAGAAGGGGATAAAGTCCCTGTAGTGCACATAAAAAAATATGTTAGGGAAGACAGTCTGGGTTAGTCCTGCCTCAGGCAAAGACAAACCCATTCGTGAGATTGCTTTTGCTCAAGGGCCTGGGTGCACTTGGTGGGTGATGCGAAAAGATGGAGAAGTCCGATGTGTGCCTCAAGGGGATTTGATTTTAGGTGAAAATAGCCAGAATTAAACTGTATGATATTAGTTGCTATATAACCCTGCTACTGTATGTTATCATTGCTGTAATTGTTATATGCTATATCCATAGTACTACAGTAAGAATCACTTAGATCAAGCAAGAAAGAACTGTGATAAAACTGAGCAAAGCGCAGTAGTGATGGAACCAGAACTGACTCCAGCATGCAACAATCCAACGGTGCACACCATCCTCCTGCTGCGTCCAATGTCATCTGCTCATCACACCGCACTGAAGCCCAATTCTGCTCTACCGACTGAGAGGACTTTGCACCATGCCTCCTGCCCAGAAAGACTGGTATGACAGATGGAGCCCAGAGTCGGAAACTAAATGAACTCAACAAACCTTTTATGAACATAACCCATAAACTAAAGGAATGATATCTCTGTGTGTGTATACATATATATATATCATTGTTCATATGTCTCAAAGGGATGGAAAGTTGATGATGATTAATCAGGATGTAACTAAAGGTATGGGAACTGAGCATGACGTCAAAGGTATAGAATAAGGGGTGGATACTGTCCTGGTTTCAGCTGGGATAGAGTTAACTGTCTTCCTAGTAGCTGGTACAGTGCTGTGTTTTGAGTTCAGTATGAGAAGAATGTTGATAACACTGATGTTTTCAGTTGTTGCTAAGTAGTGTTTAGACTAAGTCAAGGATTTTTTAGCTTCTGATGCCCAGCCAGCGAGAAAGCTGGAGGGGCACAAGAAGTTGGCACAGGACACAGCCAGGGCAGCTGACCCAAAGTGGCCAAAGGGGTATTCCATACCATGTGACATCCCATCTAGTATAGGAACTGGGAAGTGGGGGCGGGGAATCGCCGCTCGGGGACTAGCTGGGTGTCGGTCGGCGGGTGGTGAGCAATTGCACTGCGCATCATTTGTACATTCCAATCCTTTTATTACTACTGTTGTCATTTTATTAGTGTTATCATTATCATGATTAGTTTCTTCTTTTCTGTTCTATTAAACTGTTCTTATCTCAACCCACGAGTTTTACTTCTTTTCCCGATTTTCTCCCCCATCCCACTGAATGAGGGGGGAGTGAGTGAGCAGCTGCGTGGTGCTTAGTTGCTGGCTGGGGTTAAACCACGACACTATGCTATTGATATGATGGCCGTATGTCATTAAAAACAAATGGAAGAACGAGTAAAAATTTCCATTTTGGAATAAGCTAGTTAAAAAGTTGAAATTTTCTACCCAATATATATATCACACACAATATTTTGAAAAAAAAAGGAAAGAAAAAAATTATGACTGAGCTGGGATCATGAGCTGTTGATGATCTGTAAGGCTGGAATTCATCTGACAAGATGTCAGCATCTGCCCTGTGCTAGTTACTCTAGGCTCACTTTACAGCCAGTGCAGAGAACTGAGCACTTTTGTCACATGATTTGTCTCATCCTAAGACAGACATCTAAAATGGGTTGTGTGATTTGTGCCCTAACAGTGCCTTTCTCTCTCCAGTGAGGGAGTCAGCAGTGACTGACCCACAGTCATAGACACATACACTGTAAATGTCTCAGGTTAGGTAAGATGGAACCTATTCTATGTATTTAAAGGCAGAAGACAGAGAAACAGCCAAAAAACAAAAAGAAAATAACATGAAATATGCTCCTCCGAGAAGATGTAAGGAGTTCTTTTTGCAAGGATTGCTTTGGGGAATAGGCTGGTTCTATGAGGTTTGGGAATTGTGAGAAAAATTACAATCTCCTATTTAATTTCTATTTGTCATGGTTTAACCCCAGCAAGCAAATAAGCACCACGTAGCCACTCACTCACTCCCCCCCACCCACCCAGTGGGATGGGGGAGAGAATCAGAAAAAAAAAGTAAAACTTGTGGGTTGAGGTAAAGGCAGTTTAATAGAACAGAAAGGAAGAAACTAATAATGATAATAACAACAATAATAAAATGACAATAATAATAAAAGGATCAGAATATACAAAACAAGTGATGCACAATGCAATTGCTTACCACTCATCGACCAATGCTCAGTTAGTTCCCAAGCAGCGATCCCCTCCAGGCCAACTCCCCCCAGTTTACATACTAGGCATGACATCACATGGTATGGAATATCCCTTTGGCCAGTTTGGGACAGCTGCCCTGTCTGTGTCCCCTCCCAACTTCTTGTGCCCCTCCAGCTTTCTCGCTGGCTGGGCATCAGAAGCTGAAAAATCCTTGACTTAGTCTAAACACTACTTAGCAACAACTGAAAACATCAGTGTGTTATCAACATTCTTCTCATACTGAATCCAAAACATAACACTATACCAGCTACTAGAAAGGAAATTAACTCTATCCCAGCCAAAACCAGGACAGCTTCTTTCTACAGTGATATAGTGGAGGGTCTTTCCCTTCCCCCAGTCTTTTTATACCTGCATTTAAAAATATTATGTATTCTTTTTAAAGCCCTGAGCAAAGGTGAGGGACAGAAACATATAAAGAGATCAATTTTGCATTACCTACTGTTTCTCTGCATGAGGGTTTTATAACATAAGTCATTTATTTGATTGCTGGCTACGCTTAAAGTTGTTGGCCAGAAATCTTTGAACTTCACTGAAGTACAAAAAGCAAGCTGTTCATTTAATCAGCACATTTAATTCATCCTGCTTTGCATGCTGCTCCACACTCTCTTCTTTCCATATAAGGATTCGGTGGTATCTTCCTGCAGCACCCCTGCCTCTATTCTGAAAGCAGCCAAAGATGTCTTTGTGCATGTTGCTTATATATGCTATAGGCCCAACTCCTTTTTTGTGTGCAGTGTAGCAGCTATCTCCCTCTCATATATCTCTTCTCTTCAGGTGAGTTGTTTATCTTTAAGTTCTTTTCACACCAACTGAGAGCATGTTCTTAATTTATCTTGCTTTTTAATATTTTAGCTCTGAGTGACTAAGTGGGAAGTGAATCAGCAAAATGAGCTTTGGTTATATTAAGGATTTATATCATTGATAGATGTCTTCTGCCTTTAGACATTTCTTTTTGCTTAATACTGGCTATTCATCAGATTTCTCTTTAAGCAGCCATTGTTTAGAATCCAATGAGGGCTTTCTAATACTATGCAAAAATTTTAAAAAAAACCTTCAGGGCAAAATTGAGGAGAGGGAGGAAAGATTTTCTAATTTAGCAATCATATTATATTAACAAAAATATAGCATATTTGTTCTGGGCTTTAGTAAGATTAGGGATGTTTATTCTCTCAGACTCGCTCTCTCACTCCTGGATTATATATAAATATGTAACATGCAGTTTACAACAAATTAATAGAACCTTTTGTGTGACTTTTGGTGGTCTCTTTTTTATCTAATTTACTTTCCTATTCTAAATTGTTTAAGGACAGTGTGCCACTTCAGCCTTCAGAGATTATCTGCCACAAATGTTAGAAAAGGTACTTGATTATCCCTTAGCATCTGTTCATGCATACCCCACTTTACTTTACTGGACTGGTTTCAGATAACTCAGAATTTCTTTCTCAGCCACATCCTCTCTTCCATTCTAAGATGTCCAGAGGGTAGAAGTTAAAATTTGTTTATGAAACTGTCCTGGTTTCAGCTGGGATAGAGTTAACTGTCTTCCTAGTAGCTGGTACAGTGCTATGTTTTGAGTTCAGTATGAGAAGAATGTTGATAACACTGATGTTTTCAGTTGTTGCTCAGTAGTGTTTAGACTAAAGTCAAGGATTTTTCAGCTTCTGATGCCCAGCCAGCGAGAAAGCTGGAGGGGCACAAGAAGTTAGCACAGGACACAGCCAGGGCAGCTGACCCAAAGTGGCCAACAGGGTATTCCATACCATGTGACGTCACATCTAGTACATAAACTGGGGGGAGTGGGGGTGGGGGAATCGCCGCTCAGAGACTAACTGGGTGTCAGTCAGTGGGTGGTGAGCAATTGCCCTGTGCATCATTTGTACATTCCAATCCTTTTATTATTACTGTTCTCATTCTATTAGTATTATCATGATTAGTTTCTTCTTTTCTGTTCTATTAAACTGTTCTTATCTCAACCCACGAGTTTTACTTCTTTTCCCGATTTTCTCCCCCATCCCACTGGGTGTGGGGGGAGAGTGAGTGGCTGCATGGTGCTTGGTTACTGTCTGGGGTTAAACCACGACACACTAAAAAGTCAGAGTCAATCCAGAATTCTAGAGAATTGTTTAATGAGAAATTCCCTGAAATAGGGACATCTTGTTGCCAGATACTTGCCATATATATTCATAGAATCATAGAATCACTTACATTGGAAAGGACATTTAAGATCATCGAGTCCAACGGTCAACCATGCCCATGAAACCATGTCCTGAAGTGCCTTGTCTACGTGCTTTTTGAATACCTCCAGAGATGGTGACTCAACCACTTCCCTGGGCAGCCTGTTCCAATGCCTGACAACCCTTTCAGTAAAGACATTTTTCCTAATATCCAATCTAAACCTCCCCTGGCACAACTTGAGGCCATTTCCTCTCATCCGATCACCAGCCACCTGACAGAAGAGACCAGCACCCACCTCACTACAACCTCCTTTCAGGTAGTTGTAGAGAGCAATAAGGTCTCTCCTCAGCCTCCTCTTCTCCAGACTAAACAACCCCAGTTCCCTCAGCTGCTCCTCATAAGACTTGTGCTCCAGGCCCTTCACCAGCTTTTTTGCCCTTCTCTGGACACACTCCAGTGCCTCAATATCTTTCCTGTAGTGAGGGGCCCAAAACTGAACACAGTATTCGAGGTGCAGCCTCACCAGTGCCGAGTACAGGGGGATGATCACTTCCTTAGTCCTGCTGGCCACACTATTTCTGATACAGGCTAGGATGCTGTTGGCTTCTTGGCCACCTGGGCACACTGCTGCCTCATATTCAGCCAGCTGTCAACCAGCACCCCCAGGTCTTTTTCTGCCAGGCAGCTTTCCAGCCACTCTTCCCCAATCCTGTATCGCTGTATGGGGTTGCTGTGACTGAAGTGCAGGACCCGGCACTTGGCCTTGTTGAACTTCATACAATTGGCCTCGGCCCATTGATCCAGCCTGTCCAGATCCCTCTGTAGAGCCTTCCCACCCTTGAGCAGATCAACCCTCCCTCCCAACTTGGTGTCATCTGCAAACTTACTGAGGGTGCACTCAATCCCCTCGTCCAGATCATTAATAAAGATATTAAAGAGAACTGGCCCCAATACTGAGCCCTGGGGAACACCACTTGTGACCTGCCACCAGCTGGATTTTGAATATTGCAAATATGAATCTGGATTTTCTATTTAAAAAAAAAATGGAAAAATAAATCACCCTGTGTGACCAAGATAAATTATAGCTACAAGACTATCAGCATTGTTACAAACTTAAAGAACTTTACTTTGCCTGTAAAAACTTTGCTACCTCCAAAATGCCATTGCTGTGCAGGTGCTCTGTGGGGCTGAAGAGGGAGAGGCTAATAGGTAACCCCAGAAGTGCAAGAGAGGCTCTTTGGCAGAGTAGTGCAGTCCAGGGTTAAGGGACCATTGCTGGTGCATTGAGGAGAGGAGTATTAGATGCAAGCATGTAGGACTAAAAGGACTTGTTCAGCATCAGTATTGATTACTTAACTTTTTTAAAAAAAAATTATCAAAAGCACATCACTGCAAGAAAGAAAAACGGCAAATGTGAGGACACATATGTATGTGTCTGTATCTGTTTCCTGATATATATATATATGAATACAAAATGGCAAGCAAAAAAAAATATTTTAAAGTGACAGCAATTTGCTCATGTACTTAAGTGTAATATGCTCAAACAGATGCTGTAGTTGCTTTAGTAAATGACTTTAGTATTCTCTTATTTCACAGCCATGTTTTTCAGATACCAGAGTTAGGATCAGCTGCATTGATTGGGGTCATTACTCAGAGTTCCAGCAACAGTCTGTGCAATCAACATAAATTGGTGATTAACAGGATCATTTATTTGGAAGCATCTGGAACATGAAACTATGGGGATAGTCAAAAGATGTGCAAGTGCAGACTGTATTTTGCCTTTTATTGTTTCCATGGATATTATTTTCCTGTAAATACTTTTTTTCATCTCCTTTCAAATCCTAATTTTTGGTGATTGTGTGCACTGTGCATGTCTAGTAGTAGCTTTGAAGGATGATAATTTAATGCTGGGTTTCTCAGTGGGGAGAAAATTAAAATGTACAGCCTTTTGTCTGTGTGGTGAGTTGCTAAATCACTTCCCACAGTATGACACAGCTTGCGGCATTATACATGACATAAAACCACTTCATTAACATATAACGTTACTGTGTTCCACTGTGAAAAATGTGTTATATTAGTTGGTCTGCTCATAAGTAAACCTTGTTGTAGGATTAAGAAATAAATATTGAAATGTATTTTATATTGTTTTATCATGACACAAAATACAAGGAAGTAGGTTGGAAGATCTCTCTGTCCTTAATGTCTAACAGTACTTGTTGACTCTTCTCCACTGTCTGTGTAAACATCTGTTCAACTTTTCTAAAGAAAAAGCCTGGAAAAGAAGTATATACTACACATCAGAAAAGGAAAGAAATACAGTTGACTTTGACAGGGAATTTACTGTCTTTTATTAATTCTGCACACCTTCAGTAAAGTCCTCCTTGCCTGGGAGCAGGTTGGGAACTTCTATACAAGTACTCTGTCATCTACCTCCATGACAAAAAAGCCTCCAGGGTGCACAATGTCACGGTGACATACTGAATGTCGGGACCTTACTCTGCCTAACGCTCTTCTTAGACTTACTGCCAGATGTTTAAGTGCCAGCTGCAGCATGCTGGCTGTACAAGTACAGGAAAACACCTCACCTGGTGGGTTTTCTTCTAAAGAGATAGCCATTAGAGCTCAGGCAGAGGAGTTACTGGGGAGGAGGGATACAGAGTATAGTTCTACCCTAGAGCACAGCCTTTTTTTTTTTTTTTTTACGTATTAAGTGCATAATTGGGATCCTGCTACACTGGAATTGGAAAGTAGTTTCAAGGTGTATTTGACAGCTGGGAAGAAAGCAGGATGCAGAGATTGTGCCAAAGATGCAAAAATTAAGGACATCTGCAACCTGATTAATACAAATTAAGTATGCCCTGCATTCTTCTAGTCCTTCATAGTAACTCCAACTAAAGAGACATACGTAAGAATTACAGTTTGAACATGAATGTCTTTTGCCTACAATATATTAATTTGATACCATATACCATTATCCAGTGGATTTACATTTTAATGTCAGAAAAGAATCTTCTTCTGCCAACAACAGACAGACACTTGGTACTCTTATGTGAAACAACACTGTACAGAAAAGGCACCAAAGCTAATTCATGGACTATTAAGAAAATTATTTGTATATTACATTAAAAATGGAATGTAATTCAATAAAGTACTCAGCAGAGGACTGTGGATGGGAAGGCACTTCTGTGTGCAAGGTAAGAACAGATAGAAATGGTTGATTAAAAAGAAAGAAAATTCTGATCGATGAATCTCTGTGATGCCTATCGCCCATCTTAGGCACCACACAGAATTACAGTTATCGATGCCATGTCAGTTCTTATTGCATTGTGTTAAATAGAGACCCAGGGCATTCCCAAGAGTGGACATTACTGAGCAAGCATATACTTCCTCCATACAATGATGGTAATGGATTATCACTAAGTTACTTACATAAGAAGAAATGTCACAAAGACACAGAGAATATCAGCTCCTACATCTTTACCTGTTCTCTCCTTTTTTTTTTCTTTTTTTTTTTTGGAGTAACAACTTTTTGCAAAATGATATGCCATATTTCCTTGCATAATGTTATAAAAATTTATACATTAAAGATTAGCTCAGTTTTACCCTCCAAAAGAACTGGTTTCATTTTGATTATCTTTATAACCTGTCAAAACTGAAATGGGGTATGTAGTTTTCTAAAACAAAGTTATGGCCTTAGAAACTAGTAGTGGAGTCTCCTATTAAGGTAGCTTTTGTGTTTTGTTCAGTGGCAAAGCTAAATTTATTTTCCTTAAAGTAGACCCAGTTCCTACCAAAACACTGAAAACCTGTGATGCTCTGGGTAATGCTGATTTTGACAAGCCTTCTGGCTGTAAATGAACCAGAAATTTGTTAGTGTCACACCTGTCATGCAGCTTCTGCATCATCGATTTATCTTCCTCCAAGGGAAAGTTAAATGTGTAGCCTTTCATTGCATGGTGTGCACTCTTTGGCTCTGCACAAGGAAGGTACAGCCTATCAGAAGGAAGTGGTGAGTCATTGGTATTCTTCTGGTTTCTTCAATATCAGCTTATTTCACAATCATAAGGCATTTTTCGATTCATTTGCCCTTCAATCCAGACAGAAAACATAATATTGTATAAACAATAACTGACACACCAAATACAGTCAGTCCTGGTCAATATTCATGTATCCAAGTTGTCCTGGTTTCAGCTGGGATAGAGTTAATTGTCTTCCTAGTAGCTGGTACAGTGCTATGTTTTGAGTTCAGTATGTGAAGAATGTTGATAACACTGATGTTTTCAGTTGTTGCTCAGTAGTGTTTAGACTAAAGTCAAGGATTTTTCAGCTTCTCATGCCCAGCCAGCGAGAAAGCTGGAGGGGCACAAGAAGTTGGCACAGGACACAGCCAGGGCAGCTGACCCATAGTGGCCAACAGGGTATTCCATACCATGTGACATCCCATCTAGTATAGGAACTGGGAAGTGGGGGCAGGGAATCGCCGCTCGGGGACTAGCTGGGTGTCGGTCGGCAGGTGGTGGGCAATTGCCCTGCGCATCATTTGTACATTCCAATCCTTTTATTACTACTGTTGTCATTTTATTAGTGTTATCATTATCATGATTAGTTTCTTCTTTTCTGTTCTATTAAACCGTTCTTATCTCAACCCATGAGTTTTACTTCTTTTCCCGATTTTCTCCCCCATCCCACTGAATGGGGGGGAAGTGAGTGAGTGGCTGCGTGGTGTTTAGTAGCTGGCTGGGGTTAAACCACCACACAAGTCTGTTGCAAGAGTAAAGCGTTTAATATATCCCATTTTTGCTATTACATCCACTTCTCCCTGGATCCTTTTCCCTTGCTGCTTTGTGATACTGAGATTGGAAAAAATTTGATTTGTTCATTTTTTCCCCTTCTTTGCCCCTTCATCCATGTTCAATACTCTTGTGTTGCTGGGACATCTTAGTCTACTCTCTTTCATGCATTAATAAGCGCTTGTAGTCAGCAGCTGCTGGTACGATCACTGAAAATAAGCATTGCAAATGCAGTATACCTCATGTATTCTGAATAGAAGGGGAGATGCTAGGACGCCCACTAGATTTAAATCCTCTATGAGAAGAGCATACCTCCGTGCAATTTCCCCATTCCTGTCACAGGTTCATCTACCGCAGCTTTCTATTTTGATAATTATTTCCTTTATTGAGTGCTTTTCTTGACTTTCACTAACTGCTTCAATAATTGTAAAGGGATTCATGAAGGCAAGAGGTAAAAGAATTTGTATTGGCTGTAATCACTGAGCTTTTATGACACTCAGCTGGAGCATGACGGACTAATGAAATAAGTAGCAATAGTCTGAATTTAAAAGTTGCAAAAATCCAGACATTCCTGCGTGGTTTAACCCCAGCGGGCAACTAAGCACCACACAGCCACTCACTCACTTCCCCTGGTGGGATGGGGGGAGAGAATCGGAAGGGTAAAAGTGAGAAAACTCATGGGTTGAGATAATAACAGTTTAATAATTGAAATATAACAATAACAATAATAATAAATGAAAAGGAAAATAACAAAGAGAGAGAAATAAACCCCAAGAAAGACAAGTCATGCAAATGAAAACAATTGCTCACCACCAACCGACCGATGCCCAGCCAGTCTCCAAGCAGCGGCCACCCTGCCAACCTCCCCCCCAGTTTTATTGGTGAGCACGACAACATATGGTCTGGAATATCCCTTTGGTCAGTTGGGGTCAGCTGTCCCAGCTGTGTCCCCTCCCAACTTGTCGTGCACCCCCAGCCCACTCGCTGGTGGGGTGGGGTGAAAAGCAGAAAAGGCCTTGACTCTGTGTAAGCACTGCTCAGCAGTAATGAAAACATCCCTGTATTATCAACACTGTTTCCAGCACAAACCCAAAACACAGCCCCATACTAGCTACTGTGAAGAAAATTAACTCTACCCCAGCCAAAACCAGCACATTCTCCACCCCTTATTCCATACCATTTACATCATGCTCAGGTCCCACACTATCCAATACATCCTCATTAACCACCCCCCCCTTCCCATCCTTTGATATAATACACAGATATCATTCCTTTAGTCTATGGATCACCCCTGTAAAATGTCCATAAAATGTCCACAAAGTGTCCACCGAGTTCATTTAGTCCATGACTTTGGGCTCCATCTGTTATGGTGGTCACTCAGGACAGGAGAGGTGGTATGTTGTGTGGAGTTACTGAGCACCAAAGCCAGCTCAGGTCAGGTCACTGCTGCACCTGCACTGCTTCTTGTAAGGTGTGTCCTCCGTTGGTTCAGGTGGCTCCTGCTATAGTAATTCCCATAGCATGCAACTCAAATCATGGGTTACAACAATTTAAAGGTATATCCATTACATTCCCCACCCCTGGTCCCTTTGGACTAGGCCATAAGGTTTAACATTGCAATGAATTCTTCCTCTTGCCTCTAGCTTGGCTAGCAGCAAGAGGTTTCTGCTATAAAACCTTTGATATATGACAGTCACAGCAGTGGTGACATACAGCATCATGTAATACTGCCATCATACAACTGAAATCATGGATTATTTTCACCCAGGATTAAATCACCTTGAGGTACACATTGGAGTCCCCCATCCTTCTGCATTACCCACCAAGCGCACCCAGGTCCTTGAGCAAAAACAATCCCACAAATAAGTTTACCCTTTCCTGAGGAAGGAATAACCCAGACTGTTTTTCCTAGCCAGTTCCTTGTATGTACTATGGGGAACTTATCTCCTTCCACAGTGCGCAGGGGTTTTGATTGGGCAGGGCCAGGTCGACTGGCAGATCCTCTAGTGTTTCTAGCCAGGTGGCTTCTGCTAAATGTGTATCCCAATACTTGAATGTCCCAGCACCCATTGCTCTCAGTGTAGCTTTTAACAGTCCATTGTATCATACGATTTTCCCAGAGGCTGGTGCATGATAAGGGGATGTGATACACCCACTCAATGCCATGCTCCTTGGCCCAGGTGTTTATGAGGTTGTTTCGGAAATGAGTCCCGTTGTCTGACTCGAGTCTTTCAGGGGTGCCGTGTCACCACAAGACCTGATTTTCAAGGCCCAAGACAGTATTCCGGGCAGTGGCATGGGTCACAGGGTATGTTTCCAGCCATCCGGTGGTTGCTTCCACCATTGTAAGCACATGGTGTTTGCTATGGCGGGTTCGTGGTAGTGTGATATATTCAATCTGCCAGGCCTCCCCATATTGATATTTCAGCCATCGTCCTCTATAGCAAAAAGGCTTTAGCCATTTGGCTTGTTTGATTATGGTGCACGTTTTACATTCATGGATAACCTGTGCAATGGCATCAATAGTCAAGTCCACCCCGGATCACAAGCCGATTTGTATGTTCCATCCCTTCCTAAATGTCCTGATGTGTCATGGGCCCACTGAGCCATAAATAGCTCACCCTTATGTTGCCAGTCCAGGTCCACCTGAGCCACTTCAATCCTAGCAGCCTGGTCCACCTGCTTATTGTTTCAATGTTCTTCAGTGGCCTGACTCTTTGGTATGTGAACATCTATGTATGTGATGTACTTTTACAACCACATTCTCTAGCCGGGACACAATATCTTGCCACGGCGCGGCAGCCCAGATGGGTTTACCTCTATGCTGCCACAGTTGCTCTGCTTCCATTGCTGTAGCCACCCCCACAGGGCATTTGCCACCATCCATGAGCTAGTATAAAGTACTGGCCATTTTTCTCATACAGCAATATAAAGCTAAGGGAAGAAGAAGGAAGGGGGGGGGACGTTCAGAGCTATGACATTTGTCTTCCCAAGTAACGTTTACACGTGATGGAGCCCTGCTTTCTTGGAGATGGCTGAACACCTGCCTGCCGATGGGAAGTAGTGAATGAATTCCTTACAGGGGTGGCTTCTGTAAGAAGCTGCTGGAAGCTTCCCCTGTGCCCGACAGAGCCAATACCAGCCAGCTCTAAGACGGACCCGCCGCCGGCCAAGGCCAAGCCAATCAGCGATAGTGGTAGTGCCTCTGGGATAACATATTTAAGAAGGAATAAAAGTTGCTGGGACACAGAAACGGCAGCCGGAGAGAGGAGTGAGAATGTGTAAGAGAAACAACTCTACAGACACCAAGGTCAGTGAAGAAGGAGGGGGAGGAGATGCTCCAGGTGCCGGAGCAGAGATTCCCCTGCAGCCCATGGTGAAGACCATGGTGAGGCAGGCTGTCCCCCTGCAGCCCATGGAGGTCCACAGTGGAGCAGATATCCACCTGCAGCCCGTAGAGGACCCCACACCGGAGCAGGTGAGTGCCCGAAGGAGGCTGTGACCCCGTGGGAAGCCCGCGCTGGAGCAGGTTCCTGGCAGGACCTGCGCATCTGTGGAGAGAGGAGCCCACGCTGGAGCAGGTTTTCTGGCAGGACTTGTGACCCCATGGGGGACCCACGCTGGAGCAGTGTGCTCCTGAAGGACTGCACGCCGTGGAAGGGACCCATGCTGGAGTAGTTTGTGAAGAACTGCAGCCCGTGGGAAGGACCCACGTTGGAGAAGTTCGTGGAGGACTGTCTCCCGTGGGTGGGACCCCACGCTGGAGCAGGGGAAGAGTGTGATGAGTCCTGCCCCTGAGGAGGATGAAGCGGCAGAAATAATGTGTGATGAACTGACTGCAACTCCCATTCCCCGTCCCCCTGTGCCGCTGGGGGGGTAGGTAGAGAATCTGGGAGTGAAGCTGTGCCCGGGAAGAAGGGAGGGGTGGAGGGAAGGTGTTTTGAGATTTGGTTTTATTTCTCATTACCCTACTCTGGTTGATTTGTAATAAATTGAGTTAATTTTCCCCAAGCTGAGTCTGTTTCGCCCGTGACGGTAATTGGCGAGTGATCTCTCCTGTCCTTATCTCGACCCACGAGCCCTTTGTCATATTTTTTCTCTCCCCTGTCCAGCTGAGGAGGGGGGAATGATAGAACGGCTTTGGTGGGCACCTGGCGTTCAGCCAGGGTCAACCCGCCACAAGAATGCAACGTCAGAGCAAGAAGCGGCTGCAGGAAGCTGCTCCCTTTGTAACACAGCAGTGTAGAAAAGGCAAAGTGTAGGAAGCCATGGGAATGAATCATTTCACAGTGTCATAGTATATAAAGGAGAGGAGCTAATGATGCCTTATTTTCTTGGATTTGCATCCCATGGTCAGTTCTGAGGGGGCACTCATCTTCTTGCCTGCTGTGAATAGTATCTAATAGTGTTTGCATTCACATTGCAGGCTGTCAGTCAAGGCAACTGTAAGACCTTTCTCCTCTGCTCAGTTGTCCACTTCCTTCAGAACTGTTAATATCTTTGAGATCTCTACCCCTCTCTCAAGAAGAGGCACACATGGCATGATTGCAAAGGTCATTTCTCCTAAGAAACAGGGCTGAAAGTAGCTGGTGACCATTGTTGCTCTTCAAAGTCATAATGGTTTTGGCTGTGATAGAGTTAAATTTCTTCATAGTAGCTATTATGGGGCTATGTCTTGGATTTGGTGGGCACCTGGCACCCAGCCAGGGTCAACCTACCACAACTGAAAACAGTGTTGATAATACAGGGATTTTTTTGTTACTGCTGAGCAGTGCTTAGACAGAGTCAAGGCCTTTTCTGCTTCTCACACCATCCCACCAGTGAGTAGGCTGGGGGTGCACAAGAAGTTGGGAGAGGACACAGCTGGGACAGATGACCCCAACCGACCAAAGGGATATTCCATACCATATGATGTCACGCTCAGCAATAAAAGCTGGAGGAAGAAGAAGAGGGGGACGTTTAGAGTGATGGCGTTTGTCTTCCCAAGTAACTGTTATGCATGATGGAGCCCTGCTTTCCTGGAGGTGGCTGAATGCCTGCCTGCTGATGGGAAGTAGTGAATGAATTCCTTGTTTTGCTTTGCTTGCATGTGCAGCTTTTGCTTTATGTATTAAACTGTCTTTATCTCAATCCATGAGTTTTCTCACTTTTACCCTTCCGAATGTCTCCCCCATCCCACTGTGAGGAAGTGAGTGAGTGGCTGTGTGATGCTTAGCTGCCTACTGGGGCTAAACCACTATGAAAGTATATCCTGCAACTGCAGCTATAGTAGCAGATCTGGTTACACTGTGCTGTGCTTTGTAGGCCAGCTGGATGGGACCTGTGCTGTCCAAACAAGCCCAAGGACTAGACTACGTTAAGAAAAGTATTAAAACAACATTAAGCCCCAAAATAGGACTTTACTATTATTATCTCAGCAAAGAGCAGTGCTTTAGCACTATTCTGGATAGAGCTAATGTAAACATTGTTAACGGAAAGGCTAAGATATTTATCCATCCTTTAGGGTGGCCAAATTAAAAATAAAAAAAAAGCTAAAAGAAGACTCTCAGCTGTGACAGAACAGACAGACATGAGAGGTGGTTACTGGTAATGTGCTAGCAAACACCTTCTTTTCCAGTCTTTCAGAACAGAAGTTTTCCATATAAATTCCAGTTGTACTGATTTTGTTTGTGGCTTCCAGATATGTTTTGAAAGAGTGCATTTGGGGAATAAATTAGATTCCTGGCAAAGAAATTTTTGTTTGTTTGTTTGTTTACATGAGACATTTAGCGAGTGAAAACAATCCCTTGCTTCTCATTGTCGTTAAGTAACTTTCCTGTAATGCAGCTCCAAGTGCGTGAAAGCAATGGCAGGTTGGCATTTCCCCCCTGTAAAAAAACATCCTGGGGACAGGAGCCTTTAATTGGTCTGCCAATACCCTGTGTGTGTTGTAACTAAACAGAAGACTCTGGTTTGTCAGTGCTGTTAGTCTGTCTCCTTCCTCTTGCACTGACCTTTGCTCTTTAAAAAGAACTAAAAAATGGTGAACTATGAACAGGCATGTTCCTGCACAATCCAATTATTTTCATTTTTTAATGCAAAGTTAGACGCAGCCATGTGTCCGTGCTCTTGAAGCTGCTGGTGACCCTGCCTTCTGCACCATGGCCTCCAGCCAGCCACGGAGGTAAAACAGAACTTGCTGCTCTAGCAAGCTGTGTGCTGAGGTGCTAAGTCCCACTTGATTCCTGATTTAGATGCTAAAATTACAGCCCTAAAAATGCCTCTTCAGTTGCTGCCTAAACTCACAGATACCTAATACCCCCAGTGTACCCACAGATGCCTAATGTACACAGATGCCTAATACCCACAGAGCTTATACCCCAAGGCATGCGAAAGTTCACCCCAGTCCTAATGCTGCAGAGCTTCTGTCTTGTGCCCCAGCCCTGGCAGGATTCAGAAACCAGTCACGTTCCTGCCCCATCTCAGGAGCAGGCCTGGTCTTGCAGGCTTGGTCAGATCACACAGAAGTGCTGGGTGCCAAATTACACCCTGTATAAGCACACGGCACTGACAAACACTCTGCTTTCAGGCTCGCTGGGGTGCTAAATGGGTTTAATTTGAAGAAATCTAATCACCTCTGAATTGGGTCTCTGGCATCTCCCCAGCACAACCATTATGTATATACATGCTTGAGCCAAGAACAAAATGAAAACAAAATAGGCAAGGCAGGCTGATTTTGGTTTGAAGTGAGAAATTTTCTTTTTGTTTTTGGTGGAACATATTTTCAAAGCACTGGGAATCAAGAGAAGGAAAGAAAGAAAAAGCTGAAAAGAAAGACTTTAAGGAAGAAATGGCACAAAAGAGGTGAGAAGCAAAAGGATGGAGAGAGGGGAAAGAAGACCCAAAATATGCAAAATAAGGCATGTGTTAAAATCTGAGGGATAAAACGACCACCTCTGTGAGTGACAAGCTGTGTACGCACACTGAAGCCCCGGGCACTGCTGACACTGGGGCATGTAGCATTCACAGCCCTTTGCAGGTGCCCTGAATTCAGAATGAGGACTGGCCTCTGGGAGAAACAGTGTGCCAGGATACATTTGCAAAGCAGGTGAGTGCATCCTAAGACATGCTCAGAAGTTCTGGGTGCTGCCAGCCATGGGCGATCCTGGGTGACAGAGAGTAAGCACAGAAAAATCTGATGGGAAGGGCACTGCCCTGAAAACTGCTTGACAGAACATAGAGTCGGAGGTAGATTTTAGCAGGACATCACACTATATGATCACCAGAGGTCCCTTTCCAACCAATGTTTCTATGATACAACAACAGCTCCGTTTCCCAGAGCCTTAACCAACCCGAGCCAAAAAGGTGGGATAGGACAAACAGGACCTTACAGCAAAGATGGACACATTTGCAGCAGATATTGCAGTATCCCCGTAGTACCTGATACAGCATGAGCACAACAGGCATAGTTTGCACCTATAGCAGGATTGTACTTCTGCAGCAACCTTAGGGGGCCCTGGTCTTAAAGATATAATATACCCTGTAATGACAGAACTTGCAATTAAAAACTAATTAGCGTTTAAATAATTTGTAGCATACGCATAGCAAATAGGAGTTGTACAGAAGCACATGAATAACCAAAGGCAAGAAAACATATAAAATTATGTACCTAATTTGCAGGCACAGCCAAACAGCATAAATAAATGGGGAAACTGTATGTCAAACTACATATGCAACCATCCATTTGTGTGTGCAGTTACTCAGTGTCTATTCAAAGCTCTGCACATGCCTCTGCCTGCTAAGCCTTTGCCAGAATGTAGATCACAATATATCATGCAGACCACAAATAAAAAGAACCAAGAAATTAATGCCATCTGTGAGTCATTCTTTTTATTTCTATTCTGACAAGTGACACCAAACTTTTATGAACATATGGATCTTTGAACTCAGCTGAGATGAATATGTTAGAAAAGCTGTGTGAGTAATGCAGCTGGCAAGTGTGCATGCATTTTGCTTGCAAGAAGTTTCAAGCCTTTTTTACTAAAATGCTTTAAAGCATATAAGTGCTGACTATATTGGGGTTTCACTTGATAGCCAATGCATGTAGTGCTCAGAGTAAACATTCATGAAGTGACAAAATAGCATAAGCATAATGTTCCACACCCTTTATTTTTAGTGATTAGTAAATAAACATGTTTAAATGTGATTGCTGTGATCACCACATCAATTATCATTATGTTAATTTGTTCTCTCTACTGGCTGATTTGTCACATTTCTATATTTTCTTGGTATGATATCTCTGTGAGGTAAAGTTACATGACTCAGCTGAATTTATTTGATCCTGTCTGTTTTCATCTCATTCTAACATTACTCTTTTAATGATGCTAATATGTTGAACAACCATGAACTAATTTCTCAAAAAAAAGATGTACCGCTTACTTACAAAAAGTACT
Source organism: Haliaeetus albicilla (assembly GCF_947461875.1). Taxonomy (NCBI): domain Eukaryota; kingdom Metazoa; phylum Chordata; class Aves; order Accipitriformes; family Accipitridae; genus Haliaeetus; species Haliaeetus albicilla. The sequence continues at coordinate 16,367,213 of NC_091515.1, read as the reverse complement.
GAATAGGGTGACAAGGAATGACTAAGGTGTGAGATGGTGTTTGTGTCTGGAATGATGAAATAGTCTGGGAATTTCAGCCTGGAGAAAAAGGAGGAGTATGATAGAGGTCTCTAAAACCAACAGTGGTACAGAGCAGGTAAGAGGAAACAATTGTTCACTGCTTCTCAGAATATAACAGTTAAGAAACATCAAATAAAACTAGCAAGTGGCCAATTCAAAGTAGAAACAGATGACCCAGATAAACTGTGTATATTTAAAGGATGTTGTGGATGGTAAGATTTTATATGATTTCAAAGACATCATTGGACAAGTCCATGGAAAAAAAATCATGAAAGGTCTACTGAATATAAAGATACTGCCCGCGAACATAATTTGCTATAGTCTGGGAAAGTATCACTATATTTTTGCCCTTTTATACCTTTCCCAAGGCACCTACTTCTGGCCATTACTGTAGGTAAGGTCGTATGCTGCTTGCAGCTATGATCTGTGGTCATATCACCATTGTTATGCTCTATGTCATTAACAACAAACTTTAAAAAAATGTAAAATGGAAATGAGACAAATTCTGTCTTCATAAACACTCTGTTAATTTCCCTTCAAGGTCAGATCTGGTTTTATTAACCATTCCTTCTCTCTTTTGTGAACTCCCATTAGTGTTATGAGGAGAGCTACTCAGAACTACCACAGGGTACTTGACTAGTTTAGTCAGACTTCAGCAGGTAATGAAACCTATTGCCAGTTGATCTAAACCACTTGTTTGGGGTTACAGCTGAGAAATAAACCCGCACTGAGATTTAAAGAAATGATTGTTTACACCTCCTTAATAAAATTGAAGGCCACACTTTTCAAAGAGGTCAGCAGCCACAATTTTCCAATAACGCTGTTCTCAACAGGACACCATGATTCCTGGAGGGCTAAATGCCCAGTGTTCTTTTTGACTTTTTGTAAACCCTGCCCAAAATGTACATGTATTCATTTTCTCAGTGACTTCAAATAAACCAGGGCTAAAAATAAAACCACACTTGAGAACATAGTGTTTCACAATGTGTTCTTTGTACAGCACTCACATGTGTTGTGCTTGCTTGTAATTGCAGCTGTAACCAACTTTGCAGACCATGGCATTCAAAGGGCCCACAGTCTTAAAATGTCTTGCTGGACACAAAAATCTATATTGTTATTTTAAAATGTTGTCTGCAAGACATGTTATTAACTCACTGGCAGAGAAAGAAAAGACAGTCCCAAGTGTTTGATACAACTCGTGTCCTTCAAACTGGCCAACATGGCCAGAGCACTTACTACAATTCAGGGAAACTCATTCTTCTGCTTTTCCTGACATCATCTCCCAAAAATCTCTGAGCAGATTTAAGAAATGATTGCAGCTGTACAGAAAACATATAAACATTTCTGTGTGTAGTTGTGATAGTGTGCTCCCCCCCACAACTTGACCTGTATTTCCTATAATCCTGCTCAGGTGATAACCACCAGTGGTGGTCGTAATGGATGCATCTGGTCATGATGGCTGCATCCAGCTCAAAGTGGATTCGGGGGAGACAGATAACAACACAATAGCCAAGGGCTAATTTGAACAATGTGCCCATTTAACCACAGTGCTGGTCAATGTCCGACTCAAGCCAAATTTGGAAGAAACTAACACCTGTAGTCAGTATGTAAATATGACTATGAGTCAATTATCTTACTCCATAAGATAACTGGCGGAGGTCCTTGCCAAGCTACTCTCCATCATCTATCAGCGATCCTGGTCAACAGGGGAGGTCCCAGAGGACTGGAAGCTTGCCAATGTGACGCCCCTTTACAAGAAGGGTCAGAGGGAGGATCCGGGGAACTACAGGCCTGTCAGCCTGACCTCGGTACCGGGGAAGATTATGGAACAGTTTGTCTTGAGAGCACTCACATGGCAAGTCCAAGACAAGCAGGGGATCAGGCCCAGTCAGCATGGGTTTATGAAAGGCAGGTCCTGCTTGATCTCCTTCTATGACCAGGTGACCCGCCTAGTGGATGAGGGAAAGGCTGTGGATGTTATCTACCTTGACTTCAGCAAGGCCTTTGACACTGTCTCTCATGGCATACTCCTTGAGAAGCTGGCATCTCATGGCTTGGACAAGCGTACTCTTTGCTGGGTGAAAAACTGGCTGGATGGATGAGCCCAGAGGGTTGTGGTGAATGGAGTTAAATCCAGTTGGTGGCAGGTCACAAGTGGTGTTCCTCAGGGCTCAGTATTGGGGCCAGTTCTCTTTAATATCTTTACTAATGACCTGGACGAGGGGATCGTGTGCACCCTCAGTAAGTTTGCAGACGACACCAAGTTGGGAGGGAGGGTTGATCTGCTCAAGGGTAGGGAGGCTCTACAGAGGGATCTGGACAGGCTGGATCAATGGGCCGAGGCCAATTGTATGAAGTTCAACAAGGCCAAGTGCTGGGTCCTGCACTTGGGTCACAACACCCCCATGCAGCACTACAGGATTGGGGAAGAGTGGCTGGAAAGCTGCCTGGCAGAAAAAGACCTGGGGGTGCTGGTTGACAGCTGGCTGAATATGAGGCAGCAGTGTGCCCAGGTGGCCAAGAAGGCCAACGGCATCCTAGCCTGTATCAGAAATAGTGTGGCCAGCAGGTGATCATCCCCCTGTACTCGGCACTGGTGAGGCCACACCTTGAATACTGTGTTCAGTTTTGGACCCCTCACTACAGGAAAGACATTGTGGTGCTGGAATGTGTCCAGAGAAGGGCAACCAAGTTGGTGAGGGGCCTGGAGTACAAGTCTTATGAGGAGCAGCTGAGGGAGCTGGGGCTGTCAAGTCTGGAGAAGAGGAGGCTGAGGGGAGACCTTATCGCTCTCTACAACTACCTGAAAGGAGGTTGTAGTGAGGTGGGTGCTGGTCTCTTCTGTCAGGTGGTTGGAGATAGGACAAGAGGAAATGGCCTCAAGTTACGGCAAGGGAGATTTAGGTTGGATATTAGGAAAAATGTCTTTACTGAAAGGGTTGTCAGGCATTGGAACAGGCTGCCCAGGGAAGTGGTTGAGTCACCATCTCTGGAGGTATTCAAAAAGCATGTAGACAAGGCACTTCAGGACATGGTTTAGTGGGCATGGTTGATGGTTGGACTCGATCTTGAAGGTCTTTTCCAACCTAAATGTTTCTATGATTCTATAAATAGTGGACAGTCCAGGGCCCATTGAGCTCTCCTGCATGGAAGTGGGCTGCATGCCAGGACCTCCCCTTGAGTAGGGATGCCTCTCAAGGTTACTCCTCGAGGTTGAGAGAATCCTTATCGCGTCAGTTACTCAGTAAGTTAATTAGGAATAAGCGTGCTGAAACTTTGAAATCTTATCTAAGTGATATCAAGGACTGATTGTGCACATATAATCCTTTAGACATAAACTGTTGACCAAGTCTGGGACTAAGTCTCGATCCAGCCGCACCTAAATTCCTCTCTGAGAAGGAGTTTAGAATGCAAGGGGGTCCTTTCTGAACCTCATGACTCAATGGGAGGGTCTCCCTGACAATTTTGTCTGACCCTGTCCTCTATGCAGTAAATAATCAAGTGTACCTTGCCATCGAATCTTGTTAAACCACTGTCGCATTTACTATCAAACTTTGTTAAATCGCTGTTTTATATCAATAAACATTGCTGCTTCTTTCTTATGAGTGAAGTGCGTCACTCCATCTGCGACAGCAGTCTGAGTACAGTAATTGACATACTTGATCAGAGCCACAATTTATCCAATACAATAATCTTCCCTTGACATAGCCACAGGACGTATATCTGAGAAAGGAAAACCCAAGAGTAGATAAAGATGGGAGTAGAGGATAATCTGCTTCCATAAAGACTGAATTCTAAATCCCAGGAGTTAGAGTTTGCTTTAAAGCCTGAAACATGAGTTTTGATATCTATCTCATTCCCCCCTTTTTTGTTTTTTGCAAGCATTGGTTATTACACCTGAGGATTCTTGACTGTACAACATGCAAAGTTCCTTCTCATCCTGCTAAATTCATGACCTTAGGGATTGCTTGTTAACTCACTGTATTAATCTTTTAATAGGAAAATAGTTCAAGGAGTAGAAATTCAGATTAGTTATGTGACTTAAAAAAAATCTTCAAATTGCAAATTTACAGAGTGCCAGGCATTTTAGTGTCTGGCCTAAATTTGGGGTAAACATATACAGTTACAATTTTTGGATGTCTTTCTGCACTGAATACACTTTCCTAGCTCCTATTAAAATGAATAAATATAAAAAATGCTCACAGAGGGAAGAACAGATTATAGAAATATATATAATGTGATAGGTATTTCTGCAAAGAAAAATATCCTGTTAAAGCAGGTGCAATTGCAACCATTTTGGTTTTGTTGCAAACAGTTCTAAAAAACTCAGTTCTTCACAAATATTGGCAATTTTTCTGGACATAGCCTGTTAAATCTTTTCTGTCACCTTTCAAGGACTAATTTATGGTTATTTTTAATGGATACTTTTGAGGTGTGCTTTCACACATATGTAATGCTTATTTAGACAGATGTGATAGGAAGATATGTTATTCTGATGAAATTATTTACCAGGACAAGCAATTGCACAACTAGAAAAAATATTTTAAAAAAAAATTAGGTCATCAAGCTATGAAAATACATAAATTAAAAACCACCATCATGGGATTAGATCCAGCACACGTGGTATACTGTGAAATGTCACCATCTCTTTCTGTTTCCCATGCAGTCATTTTTATAATACCCTTTCCCCTAAACACCTATATAAGAATAGTGACAAGGAGATCTTAGATACATACATGTTCACCAGAAGCCAGACTGAGCCTTTACCACAGTCAGTTTTAAAAATAATAATAATAACAACCCCATGCCCAGTACAGCACAAAAATTGACCTCCAATGATGCCAGGGTTTGATTTGCACACCTGCTGAACATGCTTTCCAGATATCAGCAAATTTGGAGAAAAAAACAGGCCGAGTAGTATTATTATGATGCTCTGGAGCTTTTCCATTACAGTTTGGCCAGTGTCACCTCAAAAACATTTCATGGTGTGAAAGGATATCACTGCTGGGCATAAACAGAAAGAATAGAGATGTTCACAGCTCCATAATTTTCTGTGTGGACAGCATTTGCCTCCTAGAGGGAGACTTTGTGAGACAGAGGTTCATCTTTACACCTGTGTAAATGTGCAATAGGTGAACTGATAGCAGTGGGAGTTGGATATTGGTGTCTTTCTGTTTTGGATTATTGTTATTTGTGGTGGTGCATTCCCCCCTCCTGGGCCACTCTACGACCTCAGGGATTCCTGTTAGGCCTTAGCATTTGTGTAATGAGTTGGGTGGTTAAGCATCCCTTGACCGTACCAGAAACTCTTCCATGCCTAAGGCAGGGAGCAGCACTGACCGTACCAAGGACTCCTGTTGCCTAGCGGAGGAGGAGATACGGAAGCAGGAATATTAGTCATCTCCTGACAGCCTTGGAGCATCCCTTATCTGTTTTTTGTTGTTTCCTGACATCCTTGGAGCCTTCCTTATGCGAATCTTAAGTCATTCCCTGACAGCCTTGGAGTCATCCCTTATCTGAATCATAGTTCATGTGAAAACAGTACCAGTGCTACTGGAATCCCAGGAATTTGCTGATGACTAAAGCCAATCATCTCATGAACCTATAAACAGCGATCCTAAGTGAGGCCCTTTGAGCTCCCCTGGACCACAGTGGGCTGTGACCAGCATCTCCCTCTGAGGGGGATGCCTCTCAGAGCTCACAAACTCTCCAGTTTGTGAAAATCAGAGGACTGTTGCTGAAAGCTGACGACAGGACCTGAGCTGAAACCTTTCGCTCCTTGAGGTTCAACCCTTCGCCCATTGAGAAAGTGCTGAGACATTTGACGTGAATATTTCACTGAACTCGAGGGGAATTTTTAACAGGTATATCTTTCTCTCTCTCTCCATCTTAGTGTCTGTGTGCATGCGTGTGTGAACTAACTCAGATATCCTATAGCAAGTATAGTACAAATATTGCCCTTTCGAATCTATACCTAAGTCACTGTTGTGATTATAGTAAATTCTATTCAAACTGTGAATGAATCTTAGACTGCTGTTATACACATAATCCCTTTAGACATAAACCGTTGCCCAAGTCTAGGACTAGGAGTGGATCCAGCTGGACCTAGGCTCCACCAGGAGTTTAGAAAGTAAGGGAGTTTTCTCCGAACCTCGTGACTCAATGGGAAGGTCTCCCCTACCTTTTTACATTCCTGATCTCTGTGCAAATCATGAAGAATTAATTCTAACTCGATTTTTCCTTGTATGTTTCTCTCTTACTCTTTTGCGTCTTTGGTCTTTGTATAAATCATTCTAGTTTGATTCTAACTTGATTTTCTTTCGTACATTTCATCCATGTATTAAGTAATAGAGTGAACCTTGACATTGAATTCTGTGAAGTTGGGCTTTTATAAATTCCTATTAAATCACTTTTGCTAATACCTTTGATGGTGAGTCTTTAAGCGGTCCAAACCACTCATTCACGACAGTATTGGAAATCACAACCCAAATGTTCTCAACTTGCATAAAGGTCACATTCTGAGTAAGCTGTTTCTTCAATCTCTCCACTCCTCTCCTTCTCCTAGTTCTTTTTTTGTTGTTTTGTTTTGGTTTTTTTTTAATTTTTCCGTGGCTAGGATGTATCTGCCTATGGCTAGAACTACTTAAACTTATTGTATATATACATATGCATGCCTAATCTTGCTGCTTATCACAAAGGCCATAACGTACTTCCTATCTAAGGAGCAGCATAAGGAATGATGTATCAGATATGTCTTTAGTCTGAGCCAGCACTGGTCTTGTGAACACTTTTAGATGACAGACATGTCACAGCTCTGCACAAGGTCATCCCTGGACACATGTCCATTCTAATGATGTTACAGTTTTAGTGACATCAACAAGGACAGTTCAGAGCTCAACCTACAGAAACAAAAGGGAGGTGGTGTATGACTATTTCTTTACAGTGAGTGTATCACAAATTTTTCATTACAAGTACTGTAGCAATTAATGACATTACATTGTGCAGTCTCACAAGCAATCATAAAGCTTTTGTAATTTCTTTTCTTACCAAGTTGCTCTGCTAAATGTTTGCCTCTCTCAGTGAAGATTACCCGTTCATCCTCCATGTCACATTTGTTACCAACCAAAATAACCTGGGCATTATCCCAAGAGTATGTTTTGATTTGAGTTGACCTTAAAAGAGAGACAGAGAGAGAGGGAGAAGTCAAAACAAAGCAAATCCCCCTTAAATCAATTTCAAACAGAAATGTAACAAGGCAAAAAAGACAATACTGATTTTGACATCTAGCGTAATATGATATATTGGGTTTGCGTGGCAAGGTTTTGGTAGCGAGGGAGGTACAGGGGTGGCTTCTATGGAAGCTGCTAGAAGCTTCCCCTATGTCTGATAGAGCCAATGCCAGCCGGCTCCAAGACAGACCCGCCGCTGGCCAAGGCTGAGACAATCAGCAACAGTGGTAGTGCCGCTGGGATAACAGATTTAAGAAGGGAAAACAAGTTGCAGCAAGCACAGAAACGGCAGCTGGAGAGAGGAGTGAGAACATGTGAGAGAAACAACTCTGCAGACACCAAGGTCAGTGAAGAAGGAGGGGGAGGAGGTGTTCCATGTGCCAGAGCAGAGATTCCCCTGCAGCCCGTGGGGAAGACCATGGTGAGGCAGGCTGTCCCCCTGCAGCCCATGGAGGTCCATGGTGGAGCAGATATCCACCTGCAGCCCGTAGAGGACCCCACGCCGGAGCAGGTGAGTGCCCGAAAGAGGCTGTGACCCCATGGGAAGCCTGCGCTGGAGCAGGCTTCTGGCAGGACCTGCGGATCCATGGAGAGAGGACCCCATGCTGGAGCAGGGGAAGAGTGAGGAGTCCTCCTCCCCCTGAGGAGGAAGGAACGGCAGAGACAATGTGTGATGAACTGACTGCAACCCCCATTCCCCTGCGCTGTTCAGGGGGAGGAGGTAGAGAATTCGGGAGTGAAGCTGTGCCTGGGAAGAAGGGAGGGGTGGTGGGAAGGTGTTTTAAGATTTGGTTTTATTTCTCATTACCCTACTCTGATTCTCATTGGTAATAAATTAAATTAATTTTCCCTGAGTCGAGACTGTTTTGCCCGTGACGGTAATTAGTGAGTGATGTCTCCCTGTCCTTATCTCGATCCACGAGCCTTTTGTTATATTTTCTCTCCCCTGTGCAGTGGAGGGGGGGAGTGATAGAGTGGTTTGGTGGGCACCTGGTGTCCAGCCAGGGTCAACCCACTACACATATGTCCATATGCACACTGCTTCAGTACTAGCGTGCTACCTAGTTCTGCTCCTAGGAAATGCCTGGTAATACTTTTTAGTTCACAAAATATTCTCCTGAAAAATTTGCTTTTTAGTTTAATAGAGTATAATGAGATTTTGTATTGCTGCCACTTCTAACACTGTCATTTACTGAAGTAGAGAATACACCCAGTATTGCCTAGGCAAAGATATCCTCTGTTACCTCATCTCTCATGAGCACACAGGTTTCAAGGTGAATATTACAATGCTTAAAATGGTGGACACACCATTATGAAGACCAAAGATGCTATTATTATGCACTACCCCCTCCAAGTCTGCCAGAAAATTAAATGTCAGTTCTGGTTATAACCAAGCATAGTGAAATGATCCTTCATGACAGAGATGAAGCAGTAGGTAAAAGGTCTATGTTGCAGCACACTATCTTTTGGGAAAAGATCAGGTCGCACACACACACAAACATGCACACACATGCATGCACACACACACACTTGGAGCTAGCCAGGACTCCCCTGGTCCCCTGTAGCAACTCCCCAATGGTCTTGCCCTTAGAGAAACCCTTAGAAAGAAATTTAATTATGTTGTGGTTTAACCCCAGCCAGCAACTAAGCACCACGCAGCCGCTTACTCACTCCCCCCCACCCAGTGGGATGGGACAGGGAATTGGAAGGAAAAAGGTAAAACTTGTGGGTTGAGATAAGAACAGTTTAATAGAACAGAAAGGAAGAAACTAATAATGATAATAATAATAATAAAATGATTGGAATATACAGAACAAGTGATGCACAATGCAATTGCTCACCACTCGCCGACCGATGCCCAGTTAGTTCCTGAGCAGCAATCCCCCCCAGGCCAACTCCCCCCAGTTTATATACTAAATGTGATATCACATGGCATGGAATACCCCTTTGGCCAGTTTGGGACAGCTGCCCTGGCTGTGTCCCCTCCCAACTTCTTGTGCCCCTCCAGCCTTCTTGCTGTCTGGGCATCAGAAGCTGAAGAATCCTTGACTTTAGACTAAACATTACTTAGCAACAACTGAAAACATCAGTGTGTTATCAACATTCTTCTCATACTGAACTCAAAACACAACACTATACCAGCTACTAGAAAGAAAATTAACTCTATCCCAGCTGAAACCAGGACACACATGCACTGATAGCAGAGAATCACCCTAATGAAAATGCTCCAGAGGAAGCCATATATAATATTTATTCCAGCAAGTTCAGGTGACGTGCGGAAAACAGACTCCACAATCAGTGAGATTGTAAAGTAGGTATGTTCATTCAGCGCTGGGCAGCACGGGGGGTAGTCCCACCAAAGTCATGTGCGCCCGACTCGGCAGTTCGCCTTAAGTTTATACAGTCAGGTATTACATATTCACAATACGCCTATATATATGCATGACCTATCCCCGCTTCATATTAAAATTAGCTCCGAGAGGTCATTTCCATAGTCTCCTCCCAACTGCGCCTGCGCAGGGCCTCTTTATGGTGGTCATCTGGTGGTCGCAGAGATGAAGATAGATGACTCTTCTTCGTCACCGCTAGTAACCTTTTTTCTTGCGCAGGCTCAGCGATTTCTTGGTATTCACCCAAGCCGCAAGACCAGTCTTAGCTGGCTCTTGGGGCCTGCTCCTGCTTCTTATCAAGGACTGTCTTTACCTCATTGGCTGGTTCTTGGGACCAGCTCTTCTTATCAAGGACTGTCTCTACCTCAGCTAATTTCAACAATGTAAGCACTAAACATCATCTTTCACCCCCCTTTATTATGTCTACTGAGATTCTTTTGACTCCCCTTGTCTCAGTCCCCCCTTTTCTAGAAAATAGTAAATTCTTTTACTGTATTTAATCCTAGTACTTCTAATACATTATTTCCCTATCTAGCATCCTCTCAAAGTATTTGTTGGTCTTGAGTTTTCGTCGTAACTGATTCTTTTTCCATTCACTGTAAGTCTCCTGTACTCTTACAGCACAAAAGGCCACATCGAACCAAAATTTGAGCTTCAAAGGTCCTTTTTCTTGTGAAGTCCATTGTCCTTTGGGTGCCTTCTTCATCCTAGTGTGATGGATCCAGGCGTTCTGTTCCTTGATCTTAATCGCGGTGAAGGAGGTAAGTAGTACTTGGAATGGTCCTTCCCACTGCAGCTCCAGAGTTTTTTCTGTAAGAGACTTTATATACACATAATCTCCTGGTTGTATATTATGTACAGGCCCATCCAAACCTCTCCCTCGAGTCCCTACCACATGCTTCCTGATTTTATTAAGTTGCTTACCTAATGCTACCATGTAAGAAGTCATAATTTCATCCCCCGCTTGTACAGACACCCCTCTCTGTATCCCATAGGGTTGTCCATACATTATTTCAAAGGGGCTCAGTCCTTTCCTTGCCCTTGGTCTTGTTCGTATACGCAGAAGGGCTAAAGGGAGAGACTGAGGCCATGTTAGATTTGCTTCTTGTCCCAATTTTACAGTTTGCTGTTTGATTAAGTGGTTCATTTTTTCCATTTGACCACTTGACTGGGGGTGATATGGAGTATGAAGTTGCCAATCTATACCCAAATGGCAGCTAATTTGTTGTACTATTCTTGAGACAAAATGTGGTCCCCTGTCAGAGGACATGGTTGCTGGAACCCCGAAACATGGTATTATTTCTTGCACTAATATTTTAGTTACCTCCTGGGCTTTAGCCGTTCTTGTTGGGAATGCTTCTGGCCAACCTGAAAAGGTATCAGTTAATACTAGTAAATATCGATACCCCCCTTTTCTTGGAAGTTCTGTAAAATCAATTTGCCATTGCTGTCCAGGCCCATTGCCTTTCCCAATCTGGCCCATTTCTAGTTTGGGGGTGTTCTTAGGATTAGTCTACAGGCAAAGATCGCATTGTTGAGTCACTTGTCTCACCGTGGTATATAAATTTCTAGCCACAATTTCTCTTATCAAATGATTATACAGAGCCTCTGTCCCCCAATGTCTTTTCCTATGCTCCTCCCATATCAAATGCCACAGTAAGCAAGAGGGAATGATTAGTTTTTCCCTGTGGGGTATGAGCCCACCCCTCTTCATTATATGACCCTTCTAAATCTGTAATAAGTTTCTGATCTTCCTTAGTGTATTCTGGCTTACCTTTTAGGGAGATTTGTCTATCAGGAATTAAAGCCCCTTCTGTTTTTACCTTTGTTCTGGCCACTTGTTTTGCCTCTCTGTCCGCCAGTTCATTTCCTTTTTCCAGACCTGAGCTCACTTTCTGGTGTGCCTTAATATGCATAATTGCTACTTTCTTAGGGAGCTGGACAGCTTCCAGTAACTTCAGAATTTCTTCTGCGTGTTTGATATTTTTCCCCTGGGAATTCAATAGTCCTCTCTCCTTCCAAATTGCTCCATGTGCGTGTACAACTCCAAAGGCATATTTTGAGTCTGTATAAATGTTCACAACTTTGCCCTGGGCCAATTCCAGGGCGCGGGTTAGAGCAATTATTTCTGCCTTCTGTGCGGAGGTGTTCATGGGCAAAGCCCCTGATTCTATTACCTCTTGGCTGGTGGTGACGGCATATCCCGCATGTCGATTACCATTTAGGATGTAACTGCTTCCGTCTGTGAACCAGGTTTCCCCGTTCTCCATGGGGCTGTCTTTCAGGTCTGGGCGACTTGCGTATGTTGCTTCGATGGTTTCCAAACAGTCATGATGTACCGGTTCTCCTGTGTTCCCGCTGAGAAAAGAAGCTGGGTTGACAATGTTAGTGACTACAATCTCCACATCATCCTGCTCTACCAATATAGCCTGATATCTCAGGAATCTTTGTGGAGAGAGCCAATGTCCACCTTTTGTTTCCAGTACTGTTGATACTGTATGAGATACTAAAACAGTCATTTTCTGGCCCAGAGTAAACTTTCGGGCTTCCTGTATGTTTAGTATCACAGCTGCAACCGCCCGCAGGCATCCAGGCCAACCTTTTGCAGTCGTGTCTAACTGCTTAGAGAGGTAGGCAACTGCCTGTCGATATGGACCCAGGTTTTGTGCTAATATTCCCAGGGCAATGCCCTGCTTCTCATGTGAGTAAAGAAGAAACAGCTTACTCACATCTGGGAGTCCCAAGGCCAGGGCCGACATCAAAGCCTTTTTCAGTAGCTCAAAGGCTCGTTTGGTCTCCTTATTCCACTCAAGGTGTTTCTGCTCAGTGGCTGTCAACACATACAGTGGTTTAACAAGCTATCCATAATTATAGATCCACAATCGGCACCACCCTGTCATTCCCAGAAAAGTCCGTAACTCTTTTACTGTCTGAGGTCTCTGAGTTTGACATATTGCCTCTTTACGGGCCTGTCCCAAAGTTCTTTGTCCTGCACTAATTTCATAGTCCAAATAATTCACTTTGCGTTGCATTACCTGTGCCGCCTTCTTGGATACCCGGTACCCCTGGAGTCCCAGGAAATTCAACAGACTCACCGTCCATGTCATACAATCTTTCTCTGTTTTGGTGGCGATCAGGATATCATCCACATACTGCAACAGCTTCCCCTCCTCAGACGGGGCTTCCCAGGATTCTAAGTCTTTCGCAAGCTGATTGCCAAAAATGGTAGGACTATTCTTAAATCCTTGTGGCAACACCGTCCAAGTGAGCTGGGTCTTTCGACCACTCTTGGGGTTTTCCCATTCAAATGCAAATAATTTTTGGCTGGCTTCATGGAGAGGGAGGCAAAAAGAAAGCATCCTTCAAATCTAAAACAGTAAACCAAGTCAATTCAGGTGTTAATACAGTCAACAGGGTATATGGGTTCGCCACTACCGGGTAAAGATCTTCAGTTATCTTATTCACCGCCCGTAAGTCTTGGACCACCCAATATGACCCATCGGGCTTCCGAACAGGTAATATAGGGGTATTGAATTCAGACTCACACTCTTTTAATGATCCCAACTGCAAAAATTTTTTTATCACCGGCCGGATTCCTTCTCTGTCTTCCTTCTTTAGGGGATATTGTTTAATTCTTACCAGCTTTTGGCCTTCCTTGATCCTAACTTCAACAGGTGGAGCACTTTGCGCTCTTCCAGGTGCATCGGTAGCCCATACCCCTGGGTACACTTGGTTTAAGATGTCCTCGTTAATGCTTCCTTCTAGGGGGAGACTGGTTAAGGTTAGGCTCAATATTTGAATATATTGCTGATCTTTTACCTCCAGAGTAATTTCTCCCTTTTTGAATACAATTTTTGCTTCCAATTGTTCCAACAAGTCCCTTCCCAAAAGTGCCTTTGGGGAGTTGGGCATATATAAAAATTTATGAATGCCCCACTGTTTTCCTAATTTATATTCTAAAGGTTTACAAAAATATGCCTTTTCACTTTGGCCAGTTGCTCCTTTCACCATGACATAATCATCTCCCAGGGGCATCAAAGCTTGGTTCAGAACCAAGTATGTTGCCCCCGTATCTACCAAGAATTCTATTTCTTGTTGTGTTTTCCCTAGCTTAATTATAACCAGTGGATCCGCTAGGGTAGATTCCCCAGGTTCCCGTCAGTCTCCCTTCACATGGGCTACTGTTCTTCCTGTTTGAGCCCTCTGATCCTCCTTCTTGTTCCTTGGGCATTCCTTTTTCCAATGACCAAATTTCATACACAAAGCACATTGATCCTTGCCCAGTCGGGGCAAGTCTTGTCTAGGCCCTCTTCCTCTTTCTTCCTGGATAACAGCCATTAATTTCCTTTGCCCTTGCCTATATCCTTCTTCTCTGTTACTAAATACTCTCCATGCTTCATCCAATAATATTTCTAAATTCCTACTCTCTGTAGGGTGTAATTTTTGAAGTTTGCGCCTTATATCCCCTGTAGATTGACCCAAAAACAGGGAGACCAATTGTAGTATTCCTACCTCTGACCCAGGATCCAGCGGTGTGCTGCGGTGCATTACATCCCTCAGTCGATCCAGGAATTCAGATGGAGACTCGGAAGGACTCTGTTTAACTGCATATAAAGCTGACCAATTTATAGTTTTGGGGATTGGCCTCTCCATTCCTTTTGTAATCCACTCCTGATACCCCTGCAATCTTTCCATATGTGCAGATCTATTAACATCCCACTTTGGGTCTTGGAGAGGGAAATATTCTTTAACGTCCCCTCCTGTGATCTTATAATGATCTTCAGCAAGGTTCCCTGCTGTTTTTAAAATCAGCTGTTTCTCTGTCTCAGTCATATATTCCAATAATAGCTGTATATCCTTCCAATCAGGGTTATGCTGTTTTACAATAAATTGGAAATGCTTAGCTACAGTTATCGGATCTCTCCTATAATCTTTTGTAACCTTTTTCCATTCCCCTAGGTCAGCAGTAGAAAAGGGTACTTTGATTAACATCGTCCCACCATCTGGCCTCACCACCTCTCGGAGAGGTGCTTGTAAAGCTGTTGAGGTAGTTTTCTTCCTAGTACGGGAAGATACAGTGCTGTCCGGGGGGGTTGGAGTTCTATCCGAGTCTGCATCCTGTTCCTGTGGTCGAGGGGAAGGCTTAAACAAATCAGTTCGATCTTGTTCTGGTACCTGATGAATTTTATTTGTCTTTGTACATCTTTGTCCAATACTACATGCCGAACAACACCGCCTCAGTTTACCTCTAAGCTCCTTGTTTTTTTCTCACTGAACTGCGAGCACCATGGGGTCCTGTGGGGGTACTATTCCACAGTCCCTTTGCCACTCCAGATGGTTTCAGAGGGTGAAAAACATGTCTGCATACGAAACTTCATCCCATTTTCTTTCTCTCCTTAAAAACAGCATTAGTTGTAATAGAGTATTATAATCTGTTGACCCATTAAGTGGCTACTTAGCATCACCTTCTAACTTATATAACGGCCACCATTGATTGCAATACTTAATAAGGTTCTTTTTACTTTCCGTACCTCCGGTACCAACAATATCTTTCCAGTGGGTAATAACACAACCCAGAGGACTCTTCCTCAATATTCCCCTTTGATTGTTTCCCATTTTATAACTTCTCCTTTTAATAGGATTCCATGCAAATTGTTTCTTACGCCTCTTTATAGAATTCTCCCAGTTTTCCTCTCACATGTCCCGAATTTCCGGGATTAAATTTTCCTTTCCACATACCAATTTCACTATTTCGGCTATCTTTCCAACCACAAACAATCCCAACTGTGTACGTAGCCCGTCCCCTCTTATCCCAGGGAGTCCAAACCCCACACTCAGGGCATTCAATATCCCCGCCACAATCTATTTGCAACCTCTGTTTACACCGCACACATTCCAGGACATATGAGGGCATACACTCATTTCCTGGATGTAAAAGACACCACTCTAATACCCACATTTATGCGATGCACCATACAGGGACTTTCTTATACCAACACCACAAAATGATTAAGATAATCAAACTCAAACTTACAATTACAACTCTAACATATAAATTCAAGTTCCAAATCACCAGTGAGTCACACTTCGTTCGTCTCCAGCCGTACCCCTTGTGGAGTTACGAAACTGCAGATCAGAACTCCACACACGCTCCGCAGCTGAGCTGTGTCTCTTTTACTCAAACATTCAATCCACAGTTTTAGATATTTACACATTAACAAGCATATATACACATATAAATCTCAACATAACATTTTCACACAAAAATCTTTAACATTAAATTTCCAAACATTCATATCATACAATCATCACTCCAGTTGACAACCTTTCAGTAGCTGCAAAAATGTACCAAGCGCAATTGCGAGGGGGTGCGCTTACCCTTCTCCTGCCTCTTATATACCAGTCATCGACAGGTCCGTCCTGGCTCCCAATACTGGGATGCAGCGATCACCCCGGATTTGCTCGATCTACCCTCAAGATCGCTGGCAGCCTCTCTATCGGTCAGCAAATCCCTCCTTGTTACCATACAGGGTACCCTCCTCCCATACGGGGACTACGCTGCACGCCAGACGTCTCTGTGCAATTTACCAGCTGCCCCGGCCCATACTTTTACAGGCTCCCCTTGTAAAACATACCGTTTGGTCCGCGGCTTCAGGAGGTTGTTGTCTGCTCCCGCAGTGAGCGGCTGGCAGCGGAGGCTCCTCCGAGGAAAGTGCTCGGGGCGCGCCTAGGGGCGTCCGCTCCGCAGTCGGTCCCGCAGCCGAGCAGAGAGTCTCCTGCCCGGCTCGCCAAACTGACGTGCGGAAAACAGACTCCACAATCAGTGAGATTGTAAAGTAGGTATGTTCATTCAGCGCTGGGCAGCACGGGGGGTAGTCCCACCAAAGTCGTGCACGCCTGACTTGGCAGTTCGCTTTAAATTTATACAGTCAAGTGTTACATATACATAGAGTTTCGCAATACGCCTATACATATGCATGACCTATCCCCGCTTCATATTAAAATTAGCTCCAGGAAGTAATTTCCATAGTCTCCTCTCAACTGCGCTTGCGCAGTGCCTCCTTATGGTGGTCATCTGCTGGTCGTGAAGATGAAGGCTGTATGTCTTCTTCACGGTGAACTCTTAACCTTCTGTCCCTGCGCAGACTCAGTCACTCCTTGGCATTTGTCCAAATCACAAGGCCGGTCTTGGCTGGTTCTTGGGGTCGACTGCTGCTTCTTATCGGGGACTATCTCCTGTCCCAGCCAGCCTCAACAATGCAAGCGTTAAACATCGCTTCTCATCCCCTTGGGCCATGTCTACCTCTATTGAAACTTCTTTAACTTCATTATAAGCTAGATAATTATTAAACAATTCCTATCTACATTCATATATCTACTATATCTACTAAGGTTCCTTTGGTTCCCCATCTCAGTTTATGTGTAAAGGGATGAGGTGTAGGGGTTATGAAAAAGGAAAGAGGAAGAGGGAACAAGACAGAGAAAGAAAAAGGAAGAGAGAAAGATTTCACCAGTCCTGAGTCCAGCATTGATTCAGTCAGCTGATGGGTCCAGTCAGCCAAGGGGTCCAGTTCTGGTGGGCTTGTACATGTGGGGCTTCAATTCCTGTCCTTTTATCATCCTTGCCCCTCCTTTGGGCGGGCACTCAAACTCATTAGGCTAATTAGGTGTAACCTTTGGGAAATGGGTTGGTGGCTTGGGGGGTTTAACTTCTCCTTCCCTGCAGATGTGACCATTGTTTGATCTTTGTATCAGAACAGCTTATCAGAACAGGGAGCTGTGCACCCTCCAGCATGCCCTCCCTGCCCAGTTGCTGATGTCTGTGCTGATGGGTGCTCAGTGGCTGCTTTTCACCTGTGGTTCCTTGCTGTGCAGCATTCATTGTTATGGAGAGTTTGTCTTTAAGCAGAACTCGCCCCACCACAATGTTTGAGACATTAACTCTTTCAGTTTGTCACACGTGCCTGGAAGGGAAAGGGGGAAATGCCCCCAAAAGAAGGACCACCTACTCGAGTTAAGTGCTGGTTGCCAGGATATGAGACTGCAATAGAAACTATAATGATATTGGAACTAGATTTGCTGGAAGGACGAGCCTGGATAGACTCGAGAGGAAGAGAGTGGGTGTTTGGTCTCCCCACAGTGTCTTTTGGCTATTACAGCCTGCACCTGAACTACTCCCTTCTAAGATTGTTAATGTTAAACCTTATTTGGTCCCCCTAGGGGCAAGAGAAGGGATCACTTCAGTGATAGCTGAATTATGGGAGCAAGGGATAGTTGTCCCCACACACTCGCCTTATAATTCCCTGGTATGGCCAGTCCATAAACCCAATGGAAAGTAGCGATTGACCGTTGACTATCAGAGCCTGAATGCCAACACGGGCCTCTTGACAGCTGCAGTGCCTAACATGGCTGAGCTAATTGCGACCATACAAGAACAAGCCCATCAAATTTTAGCAACTACCGATGTAAAAGATCTGTTCTTTATGGTCCCTTTGCAGGAAGCAGACAGAGGTTGCTTTGCTTTTACATGGGAAGGCATGCAATTCACTTTTACACATCCCCCAAGGATATCAGCACTCGCCAACAATGGCTCATTATGCATTGGCTCAAGAGCTCGCCAAAATCACTCCTGCAGAAGGGGTTATGGTATACCAGTATATTGATGATGTATTAATTGGTGGTCCTGATATCAAATTAGTGGGACAGACCCAAGCAGAGATAATTGCTCACCTAGAAAAATTTGGACTCCAAATTCCAGATGAAAAGAAACAACTCCCATCTTCCGAAGTAAAGTTCCTGGGTATCTGGTGGAGGGGTGGAACAGCGGGCATTCCCCCTGAAACCGTAACTACCTTAACTACTTGAACAGGTTAAAATGCCTGGAAATAAGAGGGAACTACAACATGCCCTAGGTTCACTAGTATTCTGGAGGAAGCATATTCCCGATTTCTCTATCATAGCCCAGCCCCTCTATGACTTAACACGCAAAAGAGCTGCTTGGGACTGGACCCCCATTCATGAGGAAGCTCTGAAGCTGTTAATCTTTGAGGCTAGGGTATATCAGGCCTTAGGGCCAATACACCCAATAGATCCACTCCACATTGAGTGGGGTTTTGCAATTCACGGACTGTCCATACACATGTGGCAATGTGGACCAGAAGGCACGACTCGGCCTATCGGATTCCTTTCATGATGTTTCAAAAATGCAGGAAAATGGTATTCAGTTTGGGAAAAAGGCCTCTTTGTAGTTAGCCTAGCTTTGCAGGAAGCTGAAGGAAACATAGGACAGCTATCAATCCAATCAGATAACGGGAGCTACTTTACTGCTGGGTTGGTCCAAGAGTGGGTACACAATGAAGAAATACAGTGGGTTTTCCACACCCCATACTACCCTCAAGCAAATGGGATAGTGGAGCGTACTAATGGACTTCTAAAACAAACCCTAAAACTCCACAAACCGGAACATCTGAAACGAGTGCCAGACACGTTCATGAAAGTGAATAGCTGCTGGGGGGTGAATGGATGTCCTAGACTGACTGCATCTTGCCCAAACCCCCCTCCCTACTTCCAGGAAGGGGAGATGAGAAAGATACAATATACCCCCTCCACTGTCCTGGACAACTTGTTCTGGCAGATTTACCTACTGTGGGGGAAGTATCTGACATTGAAAACCCCTTTGAACTTGTATGCGTGGATAGCAACCGATGCACATGGAAAAGACCACTGAATCCAAACGCGATGGATAATATCCTCGTTTTAATCTATGTATGCTTTATATTTGCACTTTCTAGAACCAAGGAGAAAGACAGCAAGGGACCTGTATTAGTCCTGACTATATTAGTTGTTATTTGTGTTATCAGTTTATTGTTATTTGTAATTTTTATCTGTTATTATAGGGAAAGATGCTCTGGGGAGACTTCTCCCTCATCCTGATCCTTTCCACTGGAGGAGAGGGAAAATATTCTTCAGATTTAGCTTGGAATATGATTCAAGGTTTTATGCACCTCTGGAATGACACCAATCAAGGTGTTGGTACAAAGGAATTCAATTCGGCCTCATTAATCTAAATATCACCAATCCTGTGGAAAAAAAAAAAAAAGGTGGTAAACCAAATTTCTCCTGAAACAACACTTCTGGGGGACCTTTCATGGCTCTAAAAAAACCCCACCTCCTCCCTCTGACTATTCAAAGATTTATCTTCTTCCCTGAGGAGGAAACCTTGAATCTTGTGATGTTGTTGCTAAAAGAACACAGGGTATATGGGATGTTAAATCTCACCAACGGAGAATGCTGTCTCACCATACACAACACAACTACCTCCTTAGAAGAAGTGAAAGAAGATGAGATAAGTTACAGACAAGACTGGAGAACTTTTCCAAGCGATGCAACCAAGAGACTGGTTTAATGGAGGATCGTTGCTGACTTCCCTCCTAACATCCTTGGGACTCACGGAGTGGGGAAAATGGCTTGTTAGCATTGGACTCATGTTGGTATGTGGATTTTTGTTCTTAATGCTTGGCTTTGCAATTGTTCGCTGTATGATTACCCATGCCATCTCTTCCCTCTCTTTTATCTTCTCTCCCTCTTCTGTCTGATGTTATCTCTCTCCCCCCTTTACATCCAAATCACCAGCCTGGGAGAAGACTATGGAGAATATTATATAGACAATGTTTGAGCCACAGGGTGGTGTGAGAGACTGAAAGAGTTAATGTCTCAAACATTGTGGTGGGGCAAGTTATGCTTAAAGATGAACTCTGCATAACAGCAAACCCTGCATAGCAAGGAACCACAGGTGAAAAGAAGCCAATCAGCACAGATCAGCACAGGGCAGGGAGGGCGTGCTGGAGGGTGCACAGGTCCCTGTTCTGATTATGCTGTTCTGCTATGCTGAGCAAGGCAGCTCACCATGCATGGCCAAAGATCAAACAATGGTCACATCTGCAGGGAAGGAGAAGTTACTCCCCAGACGACCCCCAAGCCCACCGACCCATTTCCCAAAGGTTACACCTAATTAGCCTAATGAGTTTGAGTGCCCGCCCAAAGGAGGGGCAAGGATGATAAAAGGACAGGAACTGAAGCCCCACATGTGTATGCCCACTGGAACTGGACCCCTTGGCTGACTGGACCCCTAGGCTGACTGAACCAAAGCTGCACCCAGGACTGGTGAAATCTTTCTCTTCTCTCTCTCTTTTTTTCTGTAATCCCTACACCTCATCCCTTTAGACATAAACCGTTGACCAAGTCTGGGACTAGGAGTGGATCTAGCTGCCCCTAGGCTCCTCTCTGAGAAGGAGTCTAGAAAGCAAGGGGGTCTGCTCTGAACCTCATGACTCAACGGGAGGGCTCTCCTTATTGTCTTCCCTGGACTGATCCCCAAATAAGCAAGGCCTGTAGTATATGTTTGGTGATGTATGGTTAGCACATGTTACACAGTTTACTGACATAGTTTCATGCCAATTTTTGTTGTGAGCATACCAGTTCTTGTGGTGAGCATGCCAATTCTTGTGAGCGAATAAAAACTGAGTTTTGTGAGTTAAAGGATCCCTGGTGTCATTTCACCTTAATCCTGACCTGGGAATCAGCAAACCTGAGTCGTTGTCCTGAGAAATTGGGACGTGACACCAAAGTATGGGAAGCACCCATATAATAAACGCAGATAGCAAGCAACCTGCTGACCAAAAGCATAGGAATCATGAAATGAAAGGATGTATCTGAAATCCTGCACATTCTCTTGGTTAAGTAAGTGCTCTCCTATAGTCTTGAAATGGCCACCAAGTACCTCTGTCCTGGTAGATGCTCCCCATTCCCTGTGAGGTGAAAGGAGGCTGTTTAGCCAGCTTCTCAGTAATGCTAGTGCCTATGTTTTTATCCTGCATAGATGCAAAGCAACATTTGTTGCATGTTGACTTTAGTTATACAGTAGAACCTTAGTGGTTTTCTGCTTTGCCAGGTGGCACATGGATGGTTATGTGCCCTCATGCAAGGAAGACGTCAGAAAACTCATCTTTCTATTGCTAATTACTAAAGAAAGAAACTGCAATTTGAAATGGGTTTTATTTTCTGCACAATTTCTGATGTTGTTCCCCAATGGAAATAAAAGAGATGGCTCAAAGGCAAGTTCCACCTGAGACACCCACCAGATGTTGCCTGAGCTGATGGCCACCCTGCTGCTGCAGGGCAAGGCTGGCTCGATGGTGTGT
Organism: Haliaeetus albicilla; assembly: GCF_947461875.1. Taxonomy (NCBI): domain Eukaryota; kingdom Metazoa; phylum Chordata; class Aves; order Accipitriformes; family Accipitridae; genus Haliaeetus; species Haliaeetus albicilla. The sequence continues at coordinate 16,345,334 of NC_091515.1, read as the reverse complement.
GGAGCAGAGCAAGCTGCACGTGTTGTGTTGCTGACCTGCAAAGGATCTGGTAGCACTGGGGTCAGGGGCTAAGCTTTTTTCTTCCTTGTTGAGTATTAAAGATAACAGTAAAAGTGAAGATACGTGGTGGCCAGCTTTGCTCTTAGGGTACATCTTGAAAGAAAAGCAGGGCATGGTTTTAAAAAATGGCTGCCTGATGTTATATTCCTAAAACCTTATTTAAGCTTTAAAGCTTTAAGAGGTTGACATCTTGTGTGGCATCCCCAGATGTTCTAAAACCATTCATAGAGTTATTTTCTAACCACAAGCACTGGTTTGAAACAAGTGCGCATGCACTTCCTGGGGCCTCAGAAACCCCAGCACCCCGGCATGGGCCACAGAACGAGGTTGCTCTGCTATGAGCATGCTTGTGTGTGTCTGGCTGAGTTGTATCGGGCTAGCTGCATTGCATCATTAGAGGCTGATAATTTGCCTGCCCAAGGTCACTCTTTGTGCGTGCTTGGACATGAAGAAAAGGCAATATCTCCTCAGGAGCATATGTTCCTGTTTAGGGGAGGCCCCAGATATCCTCCCCGGGACAGCTGTTAGGAAGTGTAACGCTAGAGTTTCTAACTCTCCAAGAAGATGGCTTTTATCTTCCTAACAACAGGGGGTTTGGGTGGGCTTTGACCCTTCCACACCTTTTTTCTACTGTTGGAATGGTCTCTGGTCTCATTTTCCATCCCCCTGTGGTGGGTCACAGAGCTGCCTGAGCTCACTCTTGCACTTGGTCACTCATCTGGCTGGGGTGTCTCCTCATCCTGCCGCTCCTCCAGCACCTCCAGCTTCTTGAGCCCTAGTGGAGCCTAGATGCATCGGGACCAGACCCTAGGCAGACCCTCTGGCTAGCACATCATGGAGGACAGGACCTCACACCAGCTTCCCATTGCCTGTGCCTATCACTGATGACCTGAGTTCACTATGGCTTAAAGCACGTCTTTTCCTGATGTCAACCGGTTAAGCTGTAAATCTTCTGGTTTACAGTTTAACTCTTCAGGATTGTGATGGGTTGACCCTGGCTGGACGCCAGGTGCCCACCAAAGCCGTTCTATCACTCCCGCATCCTCAGCTGGACAGGGGAGAGAAAAATATAACAAAAAACTTGCGGGTCGAGATAAGGACAGGAGAGATCATTCACTAATTACCATCACGGGCAAAACAGACTCAGCTTAGGGAAAATTAGCTCACTTTTTATTACAAATCAGCCAGAGTAAGGTAAATGAGAAATAAAACGAAATCTCAGAACACCTTCCCTCCACCCCTCCCTTCTTCCCGGGCACAACTTCACTCCCGGATGTCTCCACCAAGCCCCCCCAGCGGCACAAGGGGGACAGGGATGGGGTTTACGGTCATCACATGTTATTTTCTGCCGCTTCACCTCCTCAGGGCAAGGGCTCATCACACTCTTCCCCTGCTCCAACGTGGGGTCCCACCCACGGGAGACAGTCCTCCACGAACTTTCTCCAACGTGGGCCATTCCCACGGGCTGCAGTTCTTCACGAACTGCTCCAGCATGGGTCCTTTCCACGGTGTGCAGTCCTTCAGGCACAGACTGCTCCAGCGTGGGTCCCCCACGGGGTCACAAGTCCTGCCAGAAAACCTGCTCCGTGGGCTCCTCTCTCCACAGATCCGCAGGTCCTGCCAGGAACCTGCTCCAGCGCAGGGTTCCCACGGGGTCACAGCCTCCTTCAGGAACCCACCTGCTCCGGCGTGGGGTCCTCCACGGGCTGCAGGTGGATATCTGCCCCACCATGGACCTCCCTGGACTGCAGGGGGACAGCCTGCCTCACCAGGGTCTTCACCATGGGCTGCAGGGGAATCTTCGCTCCGGCGCCTGGAGCATCTCCTCCCCCTCCTTCTGCACTGACCTTGGTGTCCGCAGGCTTGTTTCTCTTACATGTTCTTACTCCTCTCTCCGGTGGCTGTTTTCCGCGTCCCAACTTTTTTTTTTCCTTCTTAAAAATGTTATCACAGAGGCGTTACCACTATCACTGATTGGCTCGGCCTTGGCCGGCGGCAGGTCCGTCTTAGAGCCAGCTGGTATAGGCTCGCTCTCTCTCGAACACAGGGGAAGCTTCCAGCAGCTTCTTACAGGAGCCACCCCTGTAACCCCCCCCGCTACCAAAACCTTGCCACATAAAACCAATACAAGGATCTTGCATAGGTGCAAACAGACGCACAGATATAGCAAGGCACTTCATAAGATTTTCAAAGGCACCTTTGTTTTTCACTTTACAGCTCAAGAGTTGCACAGATCTGTACAAAAACAACTAACCCTCCTTGCACTTAACTGCCTCGATTTTCTGATTAACTTGCAGAGTTCCTTCAGTCAGGTGTAAGCCCACAGTTTGTCTTGATTTTGGTGGTTCCCATTGCTAAATCATCCACCCTCACTTCACTGGAACATTCTGCCTGCTTATCCTTTCTTACTCAAAGTTGGGAATCTTTTCTGTGCCACTTTATATCTCCCCTTTCCAGCATCTTTTCTGATATCTTTTTCTTTGGTGGTTGGGAAATTTCTATCTGTCTCCAGCCTTCTGACTGGAAATAAGATAAAGATGGGTTTTCTTGAGTAAGAAACACCTGTTGTTGAGACAGTTTTTATCCTAGTAGATCACTGTTCTCATCTACCCATCTGTAATTTTCTCTAGTCTAGTTCTATATGTTAAAAGTTTCAACATATTCAAAATAACAGCAATTCAAAAATAGCCTCGTTCCAAGGTATCTGTCAGAAGTCATCTGTTCCTTCCCTGTTATTTTACCCCTCATTCTCTTGTCTTCCACTCACCCTAGTAGGCAAAGCAAGTACATTAAGGCCAATCTCACACAGCAATGGCATGAGGAAGATGCTCGGTTTGCTGGTAGCTGGGAGGAATGAGGGAGTTTCATTCTCAGATGTGATTCGATGGCAAGAGTCGGTGCCAGAAAGAGAAGCTCTATGAGTGAGGGCAGCGAGCTGCACAGATAGACCCCCTCAGCAGAAACCTGCCTAGAGATACGGGGTCCTGAGCAATAAGTTAGGAAGCACTTGGTGCTGAGTGAGAACTTTGCATTAATCAGGCAATGTTTACTCTGCAGATGAGATGTAAATATACTAGAAAAACTGGGGGACTTGACTGAAATACAGTGGAACAATGAGAGGGAACATGAGCTAAAGGAGTTTGCAGGCAGACCCCTGCAAGCAGGAGCTGGGGGTCAGTGTGACCTGTTCAACAGATTGGATGAAGATTAGGATTTATGTGAAGGGAAGATAAATTCAGGAGTTGCAGTAGGGTTCAAACTAGCACAAGGGTGGCTGTGTGTCTAGAAAAAAGCAATACCTGGATACTAATATATCACACTATGTGTGAACTACCACCCTCACAATTAAGATGGATCATACGGGCTAAGATTGCATGGCAAACTAATAACAGCATCCAAAAGGCATGGACACTGTTTAACAGTTTATACAGTGAAAAAACTTTACCCCATGCTAAAGGGCCAGCGTATAGGCTGCCACAACACAGCTTTTGGTAGGGAAAAGTCTAATCTTTCTCCTGCAGACTCCTAGGGCAAAATCTCCAGTGAATTCTGTGGGATGGAGACAGAACTACAATTCACCAGTGCTACTGAGGGGATATTAATGAAATGATGTAGTATCATTGTCCATTATTTTATCAAAACTGAAGTAATTCTCTCACAGTTTTAGTAAGTGAAAGGAAATAAACAGAGGGAGGGGGGTAAGACCATATCACTGCAACTGAGATATTCATGAATATAGTCTCTTGAATATTTATTGTAATCACAAAAGGAAAAAAACTTTCAACAAAAAATTAAACAAACAAAATCCACTTGGTATATGGAAGTCACATACAAACAGAATATCCAATGGAATACAGACTGTCTCTACTTCCACATAGAATTAAAACTCTGCACATAGATAAAACTTGTACTTCACATTCAGACAAGAGCTCCCATGGATTCACAAAATTTGTCACCCAGCAGCATTTTAAACTAACATTTTTTAGAACCACAGTCACTATATTGCATTAATAGTTGGGGGAGGAGGGACAGATTGAGTCTCATCCACCTCACAAATGTATCCTAAGCAAGCACTTCAACTTTTCTTCAAGAACAATTCAGCAAGTAAGTTAGCTTGAGGGAGCCATAACAGCTACATATTTTCAAGGTAAGCATTTATCTTTGTGTATGTAATCACATGTCTATGAGGAATAATAAAAATACTAGGTAAAATTATCTGCCAGCCCTTGAACAGTCAGGTCACTTAGCAATAAAGAGTTTAGGTAATGCATCCTCAGTCCTGTAGCAGCCTGTATATTTCTATTTAAGTGGTATCTCATATTATGACTCTTACTTTGTCTGCTCCTCAGCTACAAAGATATCCAGAATTTCCTTTTTTATTAAGCAATCCCAAATTTATCTCCAAATACATTTTCATTTCACTCTGGTCTTTATAATTTTGCAGAAGTTTTCATGTCAGAAGGTATAAAAACAGGAAGAATTTTAAGGGCTGCTCAGGTCATTGCAAGTACCTTCCTGTGCTACTTAATGCAATCTGGCTACTTTGCTTTTGCAGAGAAACTATTTGATGACATAGGAAAGGAAACCCATGCTACTGGTTTCCAGTAGGCTTTAGAGTTTGATTCTTTGTCTGATCAGGCTAATTTAAAAAAAAAACAAAAACAAACCTAAATCAACCTTGTAGATTGTCAGAAAATTGTATCAGATCAAACTAAAAATCTACTTATGTACCTTTTAATGTGTTACTGATGAAAACAATTTGTTATGAAAATTGTTCAGCAAAAACAGTTACTCTCCTTGGCCCAGACTCAGTGGCCCATCTCTATTTAGCAAATTCCCAAGGTGCATGACACGTTCCTTTGAAACCAGAGATGTAGCAAGAATTAGCAGAATGAGCTTCTCCTCTGCAGAGTCCGTAGACACAGCTGGGAACCCATGGCAGATCAGTGATTCAGGGTTTAAAGTCCCAAATGTACCCAAGGGTTTTGCTGAATAGTGATGGCCTTGCTTGTGTGCTTAGAGATTTATTAGAAATATGCAAGGATAACTGGAAAGAAAAAAAGAAATTATTGAATGTCTCCTTTTAATATCATGGTTAAGTAATGGGCTGAATTTTGTTTCCATTTATACTGCAGCTTTACTGCTAACAGTGGAGTTGTTCAACATTGAGGGCCATGTAACAGTTGAGTGAAGTCTGGGTCAATATATTTAAGGATGTATCTTCCATCTTTAGGATCTAGAAAAGTTAAGAAACTTAATTGACAGAAGTGACTAATTAAGGTCACCATCCACTGTGCTGGACCATTTTGACTGTAACCTTCAAGCTGTTCCCAAAAATGTTAACTCAGTGCATCAACTGAAGTTTGCCGAGTCATCTGCAAGAGTATCGGGTACTCCTATTTAATATTTCAGGTAAGTATTATGAGCTAACTGTATCAGATTAAAGAAAACATGCCCACATGATATTATGCAATATAGGCAGACAGAGCATGTAATGGATTCTTTAAGAATAAATAACTCACTGTAACTGCTGAGCTCTAGGAGGTTCTTTTAATGCTTCTAGAGAACATGCTTTAAAAATATAGGCAGATAGTTTGGAAATGGTTACAAGCATCTTCTGACTGAAAGCGCTATCCCACTAGTGTTGGTGTAACATGATCATTTTCAAAAAGGACACAAGTCTAAAAGTAAAATTGACATGCACTTGCAGTAAACCTACAGATATCTTTTACTGTCATCTCATATATGAAAAATAGCTCAAATGACTTAAGAATATTCTTACACTACACTGGTAAAGCATTACTGTATAAATTTTACTACAAGACACATATAGCTACTGGAAATCTTAAGCCACACAGGCATCATCAACAGCTTATTACACATACATGACACTTCTTCCTTTCACACAAGTTTATATACACTAAGTCATTAAATATTGCACTTATTGGCCCATGATTCCTCAGCTTTGAGGTATTAAAAAATAGAAAACATATCTATTTTTATAACATATTTTCATGCAACATTTCAGTTCCACGAACACTAGTATATAGGTTACACATTCTGACAGTCCAACTGAGCCATGACACGTCTGACATTACTGACAAAATATTAAATGGGAATTACAGCACAAACATTTCATTTAACACTAGTTGCGGGTACATGTCAGAATTACTTGAGGAAATTTATTGCCAGAAGTGGTAAGCATTCCCTAGCTTTCATTTCTGCATGTTATGCATGATGCTGAAGTTACTGGAAGATTAGGACTTATGCTTCCCCTCCAAATCAAATACCAGGTACCTTATTGTATAAATGACAAGCCATCTACATCTGCTGGAACCATGGATAATAAACCTATGGCCTGCAAATGTAACCCAGCTGATTTCTGGTGCTAATGAGAATTTATGGATAAATTCCACTGTAGCATTTAGGGAAGGCTGCACTGAACATGAACAAGTAGCAGTGGGAACTGAATGAGTGTCAAAGATGTACTGCTGTGTATATGTGTATACTATATGTGTGTAGTTACAATTTCTGCTTCAATGAACATCCATGGATAAACAAAGTTCAAAAAAAAAAAGAAAAAAAAAGCTTAAATTGCAAAGATGAACTACATTTACCCCTTCTTAATAAAGAAAACTGGTAGAAATAATTCAAATAATTGAACTGAGTTGCCTCTTTAAATGAGACTTGACAAATGATGAACCTTGGAGAATCTGGAGTCAGCGTGTACTGAAGAGAATATGCATATGGATTAAATGGTGTAAATCAAAACAACTCACTCCCCTGTTGGCATAAATGAAGATCTGTTGCTTTACACCCCCTGAGGGTTTATCTATGAGGATTTACATACTCATGGTCTCACACCGCTAAATCTGTCATCATAAAGAGGAACTAGACACTGTGTGTCTGTCTATATGAAACAGGCCAAGGAGGAATCTGTCCTAACAGTCAGTCAGCAGAACAGTAATTTAGTTGATGCCCTTAAAAATGCAAGTAATAAAACTTGCCTCTCACAAACAAATATAGAAAAGAGTAGTTGGGGAGGGACTTTTTTTTTTTGGGGGGGGTGTTTCTTTTGGAATGCAAATCAGCATAATTCATCTGCTATTGAAGAAACAAAGGCATCATCATCATATGTAGAATTTGTACCACCATTTTTTTTCCTAAAAATGACAATTAAACTCAAAGCATTCTCAAAGTTAGGATCAAACTCCAGCAGATTTTGTGCACCCTGAAATAGCACTTCATTCCTAAAATAAAGAAGGTGCATGTGCTACAGCTGAATATACACAGCTGAGCAAACTGGGAAGAAAGCTTAATCTTTCAGACTGATGCTCTAGAAAGGCCACCTAGATGTAGTTGCTCAGGTAGTTTCTCTAGGCATTACATTAAATATAAGCACAAAGGAACAAACAGTTCCAGGTATCAGTCACGTACACAGCTGTTCAGAAAGAGTATTTTTTGACAGAAAATCAGGCTAGCTCATATGTATTTCAAACACCAATCAAACAAGTCTAAATAAACCCAACAACAACGAAATCAGTAATAAGTTAGTTGCGCTATAAGGATCAGAACGCTTGTGAAGATGAACTCTTATCAAAATTGAAAACATGCATATGAAGGTTCAGCCCAGCAGGGCTTGCTAGCTGTTTGGTGGGTCTGTGCTGGGAGGCACCACAGGAGCCAGTCACATCCCCCACTGTCATGTGCTCCCAAGGCATTTTCTGAGCACTAGTTTGATCATGCAGCAAGACACTGTCAGAACATGATAAGGCTGGTGCATTACCCATGCACAGGATTAGCCTGCTTCTAAAAGCTTTAGTCTAGATCATAACTTGGAAAATAGGTTGCGTAGTTCAGCTGACACCATGGAGCTCAGGACCCTCTGTCCAAAGGCATCTAATCTCTCATAAATTTTATGTGCTCTGTGTGTCAACTGCTGTATCTCACCAAGTGGCCTAAATCTCAGCTGAAGAGGTTATCTGTGGCTGGACCAATAAGGCTGCATGACATTCAGTCCTATTTCTGTGCTGAGAGTGACAACAAATTAGTGCAAAGTGTGTGAGTACTTTTGCACCAAGAATTGTGATGAGGCTGAAAATAGTTTTGGATCTCCTATCCCAGGTTTCAATTTAATGATCCAGCCCTCTTCCATCACTAAAATATATATCTTTTTAGCCTGGTACTTTCTCTTGCTGGAACTGTGCTACAACAGTGGATAGATCAGGGATCTAACCAAATCCTGCTTGTCTCATCCAACAACTCATAATCAGTGACTATTGGATATGTGTGAAGAACGAGCCATTGATTGTTTAAATTTTGGCCCTTGATCAGGTTGGGATGGGATTTCCAAAAGTGCTCAATATTAGCCTAACTCTACTTGCATTTAAGAAAATTGCAATTCCATCACATAAGTCAATAGGAGCTGAACTAGATTGACACAAGCTGCTTTTGGAAATCCTACCCTATGAAACAGGCCAAGGCATAATTTTAAATAGAATGAAAATCCCAATCCTGATAGTTCCCCCAGAATTCAAACTAAATTTTTAGAATGTTTGGGGAAGGGATAGTAAGTTACTTCCCCAAAGCCTTTCTGTCTTTCGTGTTTCTCTACAATAGCCAGGTTCCAGCTGAGAGAGGTACTGAGATCATGATGCTTCTGATCTAAATCTGACCAAACTCAATATTCCTGTGAAACACATGGCTCCAAAAGCCAACCCGTGATGGAAAATCAAAGCCTACTTTTCCAACAGTAAGTAACCCGGATTGTTCAGAAAAGGTCTACTTGAACTTCCACACATAGGATAAATTGGGTTCGATAGGACATCTGCAGGTCATCCAGCCCAACCTCCTGCTCAAAACAGTGCCAAGAGGTCCGAGCAATTTTCTCAGGGCTTTATCCAGTCTAATCTTGAAAACCTTCAAGGATTTGATGTGAACACTTTAAAAATTAATCTAATTCTGAACTCTATGACAATATCTGAGTGTCAATACAAAGATCCTAGGAGTTTTTAATCTACTGACTGGTTCTGCTGTTGTACTTCAGATGAGCCTTTTCCTTATAACACATGGCTGGCAGTCTAATGAACAATGTTACTGCTTCACCCATCCCATACAGAAGATCAGACGTGTTGGAGGCCTGGGTAGTTAGTTGTCTCAGAAATCCAAAGGAGAGATTCTCCCTCTTTGATTTTGCTATTACTCTTCTGCCCAGTCTTTTGATGCAAAATGAAAAGCAATTTATTCATCTTATTTAAGTAAAGAACTATTTATCTATCACTCAATTTCTTTAAAAAGATATATGCTAATAATGTATTGCCACCACTGATTAGAGTCTACATGGTCATAAAGAGGCAGGAAGGGTCTAGAATTCATTGCAATGGAGTACAAGCAAGGTGTGGCTGTAGCAAGGGGCATCTTGGGGTCTTTTTTCCTTGTTACAACATGCACAGGAGATGACCATTTTGCAGCCAGCATCCCAGAGCAAAGCTGGGAGAATATTTGCACTTGTAGCCGTGCTGCATGATCCAGGATATGCCCAAGCTCATGTAAGATGTGACCATGTCCTGTCGCTTTGCCTTGCCTGAGGATGGCTCAGACTAATAATACAACCTAAATCTTTCCTAAAGGACTGAGGGCTGCAGCTGAGTGCTGTCTCAAGGCTTCCTTGCTCCCTTTTCTCCAGCAGGAATAACTGCACATAGCAAGCATAGGGTGAAAAACTGCTCACTATCTCACACAAATCTTCCTCAGCTTCTTATTGCTTCTTTTTCCAAAGCAGCTGGTACCTAGTGGGTGAAGAGGTATCAATTAAAGTCTCTCAGCACAGTTATCAACATGCTACCTTAGATGGGGGATAGAAAAGCAGCATCCCTGAAGAGAGACAGGGTTATGGTTAGGGTAGCACATGCCTCTTCCACCTGGCTGCTCATCAGCCCCAAAGAGGACAGTGCTTTCCCTTCATAGAAGTAAACAAGTGAAGGTTCAGCTTCCGTGTCTACTAGGAAAACAAGTGCTTAAGGAAGCTAGCTAACAGGACAGATATTGTTTAAAACCCCAGACTGAAGAAAGAACATTTATTCATTTAAGTTAGGCAGCCAATGTAGCTCCCTGATGGCATACCCATTTTACATGTGTCTATATGCCTTGTTTGAAAGTTGTTTTTACTGTGTCAAAGTTTATGTAGGTTATTTAACCAGTAAAAAAGTGTGACCATTTTCTCTTAGTGTGTTTCAGGAAGTTATATAAATTGCCTTCAAAAAAAGTAATGTGCATAAAGGGATTTCTTTGCAGTCATGAACAGTTTGCAATACCTCATGTTACTTCCTTTTTTAAATTTGTCTTCCAATTTTTCCCATTGCAGACATTTTAAGAAATGTCAGCCTTGTCCTAAATCCTGTCTAATAGGAACAATAAAACAGTTAACGCTTCTTCAATTATGCAATTTAGTTAAAAAAATGTCACTGTGACCCAAATAAAGCATTTATACAAAGTACTCCAGGGCACAGATGTAAGAAACTGCCACCAAGTACTAAAGGAGTACTTTTTAAAACTGTGAAATATTAAAAAGAATTTGTGTACTTTATTCTGCTGTCTTCACAGCCTTTTGCTGATCTTATGAATATATTCAGCCTAACTCCAGAAATGTTGACAATTGACAATTTTTTATTACTCCTAAAATTTTAAAAAATCTTGTGAATTTCTAATTGTCTTGTAAAAACCAAGATATTCTCATCAAAGTAAAATTGAGGTCAAACTCCAGTTCACTGACACCAGCAGCAGTTCTGCAAGAGGTCTGAGTGAAATACAAGTGTTTCTAGCCAGTGTGGTGATGGTTGTCTCAGTGACTGAACGGGAGATGAAATTCCTGAATGTTTAAGTATACAAGTTTGACAGCAACATAAGACAGTTTTCGGCTATGAACAACTGAGCGTAATGGATTTGGCTCTGCCAGGGGTAATATCAGAACTGTGTATTTAATATCTCATGCAGGTAGAAATGAAAAGAGCTAGTCAGGTGGGGCAGGTACTACTGGGATCTTTGTAATGATCCAGTTTCAAAAAGGTATTAGATAGACATGCAGCTTCCATGGAAATGTAAACATACTAGCTATTCAAACAGGATGAAGTACTTAATATCTCTGAGGATCTGCACTGAACACCCACATCCAGTTGGAAACTCACAGGGAAGTTTGGTGGCTTTGGGTCCAGGAAGGCTGGAGGTTTTTCCTTTCTAACTTCTGCAATTTCCAAGCAGCCATGATGTGTAACATAGTGAGCGTAGATTTGCCACGGCAATACGCTCCAGGAAGTGTCCCTTATACAAATGATCTAGACAGAATGAGTGATTGGCTCACTAGAGCAATATTTCTAAATTGATTTTCAGTGAGGAGAAAATATAAGTGACATCAGGAAGCTTATTCTAAACCACCTTGGCCACTACCCTAAGGATTCAACTATATAATTTGAAACCCATGAAGCAAAAATCAATTCTAGGCAAATGTGGTCTGAGGATATGGCACCAGCTGAAGTAAGTGTAATGTAAAACAGTAAAAAGAAAAGAGAAACTAACAGCCATCCTGCATGCAAAAGCCAGATGCTAAAAAAAATGGATCGTCCTTTCAAACTAATAAAACCTCTATCTCCATACACATGCTCAACCAGCTACTGATGTAAAATAAAAGATTTTTCTCCCAAATAAATTAATAAGACAGTATAAATAAAGGCATATAGACTATTCATAAATACTCTGTTGGCAACAGAACGCACTGGAGCTGCCTTTGTTGATAGTTGCATTAACAGCCACAGTTGGGCTGCTGTGGAGGAGGGGTGTCCTTTAGCCGTGTGTTCTGCTTGCTGGCAGCAATGGTGGGATCCGTCTCCAGACTTTCCAACATTTTGTCACAGATGATATCCACGAGTTGCTCAAATGTCTGCTTGATGTTAATGTTGTCCTTGGCACTTGTTTCAAAAAATTCAAATCCTAAGAAAATAAACAACACATTCATGTTTGATGCATATTCCAACATCTCCAATAAATATACAAACTTCTCTTGGGCAAGGAAGAGTAGAGAGACGCACAGAAAGGAAATATGTGAAAGCACACATATAAAAGAGCGATATTGCAAGAACAGTTAAAATTGTAACACAGAGTAACTACATTAGTGTTATTTGCTTTATACCAAGCCAGATGAAATCAGGACTGGCCCCAGTATATTCCCTTAAACAAATTCTATTTTAAAACAGTTTCATCTAAAAATTGACATCAGTTTGAGTGCGCTATTATTTTAGAAATGCCCTATATATTCAGCCATTGTGAAGGAATAATCTACTGCTCCATCTCTAACTATTATGTTCCTCTGAGCATTATTCAGCTGGAAACAGCCACTTCCATTGTGACATTAACCTGATGCCAAAATAGACAACTGTGTTTGGACATAACCAGGAAAAAAAAAAGCAAGGCAAGGAAAGATTTCTGCAATTTGATATTTAAGATAGAGGTAAATCTGTGAGAACAAAGGGGCCCCCAACCCCCCAAACCAAACTAATAAACGAATAGACAAATGCACATATTTTTCTTCCTTAATTAATTTATATAGAAGGACTTTTTATCTATCCATTCCCAATGACTACCCCAAAGGCAAAAATTAGAGCTATCCTTAAACCAGAAGGGACACTGGAAGCCTTTATGGAGAAGAGCCAGCTTTCCTAAGCTCTCTTCTCTGCCCCTATTTGTCACACATCTTATCTCCCATGTCTGCCTCCTCCATCTGGGCCAGGTTTGCAACTTGCTAGTCAGTCTACTATCCAGCAGGCTTCTGCCAGCGCTGGGTCTTTCCATGTTCTTACTTCCTTTGCAATTCCTTTGTCTTTTTCGTTTGTTTGTTTTCTAAGCCTTTTCTGCCATGCTCCATCTTTTCCCACAGTTACCACATTGCTCACCTGAAGCAATTGGTAATTTAATACTTTCTCCTACTTCTGTCTTTCCACTGCCTAAAGGTTCAATATTAAGACAGTTTGCAAAACATCTAATCCACTGGTAATTTTACAGAAGTGGCTTAAACTTTGCAGAACTATTTTGATTCTTTTTGATTAACTCTGAATAAGAATGTGCAAATACCACTGCATTTAATTATGAGGAAAATTCCAGTAAGAAAAAGTCAGTCACTTGAAACTCATGGCTTAGACAAGTGTACTCTTCGCTGGGTGAAAAACTGGCTGGATGGACGAGCCCAGAGGGTTGTGGTGAATGGAGTTAAATCCAGTTGGTGGCAGGTCACAAGTGGTGTTCCTCAGGGCTCAGTATTGGGGCCAGTTCTCTTTAATATCTTTATTAATGACCTGGATGAGGGGATCGAGTGCACCCTCAGTAAGTTTGCAGACGACACCAAGTTGGGAGGGAGGGTTGATCTGCTCAAGGGTGGGAAGGCTCTACAGAGGGATCTGGATAGGCTGGATCGATGGGCCGAGGCCAATTGTATGAAGTTCAACAAGGCCAAGTGCCGGGTCCTGCACTTGGGTCACAACACCCCCATGCAGCACTACAGGATTGGGGAAGAGTGGCTGGAAAGCTGCCTGGCAGAAAAAGACCTGGGGGTGCTGGTTGACAGCCAGCTGAATATGAGGCAGCAGTGTGCCCAGGTGGCCAAGAAGGCCAACGGCATCCTAGCCTGTATCAGAAATAGTGTGGCCAGCAGGACTAGGGAAGTGATCATCCCCCTGTACTTGGCACTGGTGAGGCCGCACCTTGAATACTGTGTTCAGTTTTGGACCCCTCACTACAGGAAAGACTTTGAGGTGCTGGAATGTGTCCAGAGAAGGACAACGAAGCTGGTGAGGGGCCTGGAGTACAAATCTTATGAGGAGCAGCTGAGGGAACTGGGGTTGTTTAGTCTGGAGAAGAGGAGGCTGAGGGGAGACCTTATCACTCTCTACAACTACCTGAAAGGGGGTTGTAGTGAGGTGGGTGCTGGTCTCTTCTGTCAGGTGGCTGGTGATCGGATGAGAGGAAATGGCCTCAAGTTGTGCCAGGGGAGGTTTAGATTGGATATTAGGAAAAATGTCTTTACTGAAAGGGTTGTCAGGCATTGGAACAGGCTGCCCAGGGAAGTGGTTGAGTCACCATCTCTGGAGGTATTCAAAAAGCACGTAGACAAGGCACTTCAGGACATGGTTTCATGGGCATGGTTGACCGTTGGACTCGATGATCTTAAATGTCCTTTCCAATGTAAGTGATTCTATGATTCTATGAAACTGTTGGCAGAAGGGAAGAAAAAAGCTTTTTTTTGCCTTTTTCTTTTTTGTTAATGTTATGTGTGTTTTCTAGTGAATGAGCTAATCTTCTGTTTCCAAAGGCCACTTGAAATTTAAATGCAACTACTTTGATAACATTAGTACTATATATTCAATATGCTATCTAAACAAGATGTAATGTGCTCATTCAGTCCTATAACTGCTTACCATGTAGCTTTCGCATGTTTGAATACTAGTCTAGACTTACAGCAGATGATAGTTACATTTAGCTTGGCATGATATCCCAGCATGCGTTAATAACCAATGCAAAAAATTAATGCTATGTTCTGAATTTTCTTCATATTTTTAATTTACATAAGGTGCCTTGTGCTGAAATGGCTGTAAAGGGAACTAGGCCTTAAGCCCCATTGTTTCTAAGACTATTCATATCAGACATATAACTAATGATTAGAGATTGTTTTAGATGGGGTTAATAGAATGCAGGTGCTTATAAAACAATATGCATAAGCTGCTCATTGGTCCCTCGTATAGCCCTCACCATAGCTGGCTTAAAACCCAGTCAAGCTGAATCAACAGAAAAAGGATCATACATCTTTAGGTCTAAGACATAAGAATAGATAAGAGTAAGTGATTAACTTCAGAGTAAGCAATTTTAGAAAGGTTAGCTATTTTTGACTAGACATAGGCTAAGTATGAATTAATAGAACAACCTGAGTGATCTTCAGAAATTCAAAGGTGATCTTTGATGTGTAAGAAGATAAGTGACTGTGGTGACTGGAGACTTTCTGCCTACGACCACTAACTTCAGAAGAACCAAGACGAGATGATAAGAATCAATTGAGACAGGAAGATGTATTGGACTTTTGAAACCACTGGAGAATAGAGAACTGAGAGTTTGTGGAAATACACCAAGAATACCAAGAACATTTTCCTTTTGACAAAACATCAATTGTATAATGTTTTGTAAAATCGTATATATAGAAGGCGTTTTTGAGTTATCCTTCGCCATTCACTGCGGTGGTGGCCCAACTCTGAGTTGTTAATAAAGCAAACGTAGAGAAACCCATGACTGAAAATTCTTTAACAATGGCACAAAGTGCTAAATTGTTTAAATGCATAGGAGCTAAACACAGGCCAAAGTTAGTGTTCATAGGTAGTTTAGATAATAAGAAATGTAAACATTGTACAGGGATTTAGGCATAAAATTTCTATTAATATCAGCAAGAAGTGTGAGGATAACCTCACAGGTATGAGTATATATTGGTGTGAAAACTTTTCCTTTCCACATTTCTCTGGAAAGCAGGAAAACCATGCATAATAAAAGACCATATACAGAAATCATATACTGGGAGGTGGTTTGAATCTATATGTCATTGTTTCAGTTTAGCTTGGCTTGCACGTCTTTTTTGTTGTAAACTAGAAGGAAAATCAGGAAAGCCAGTGTAGCCTCACTTGCTGGTGGCTTCAGTGCTCCCATAGAGCTCCATGCAGAAGACTGTTCAGATCTCTTGGGGAGTGCTTGGGGGAAGGAAGATCCTCCACGTTTTCAGTGCTCTGTATTGAAACCCAGCTGCAACCCTGTAACACAGCAACACAGTCAGATCCTTCTACTACTGTTAGCATCTGCTCCACAGGAAGCAGGAGGAAAGCTGCTGTTCCAAAGAGGAACAAGCAGGACCAGAGGGCAGAAAGGTTGAGGGACAGTGAGGGGATACCTGAGAACTGGAACACCAAAGCCTTGGAGAAGATGACAGGAAGAAGAATGAATCTTAATGACATTTCTGAGGGGAGCAGTTTTTACAGATAAGAAGACAGAATAACTGGCACATGAGATGATCATGAAATGGCAGATATGACAGGTAGGTAAGAGATCTGGATAGAGAAAAGGAGAAAGTGAAAGGAAAAGAGTCACAAAGAAGAGAGGAGACCAATGTCAGGAAATACTGTAACATAGAGAGGATCAAGAAAACAGGTCCACTACCACGGTGAGGACGTTCTGCGTAAGACCACCGTGAAAACCTGAGGCACCCATTTTCCAAGTAAAATAGGGACTTACAGAGTGTTCAAGCACAAATGCATTTATTCAAATAAAATGCAAAATAGACAGCACATCTGTGGTAAAATCTATGGAATTTCAGTTATGATTTTGATATAAGAAGGAAATTGTAGTCACAGTAGTGGCATAGCTGGGTATCAGGCTATGCCTGTATACACATCCCATCGACTTATTCATTAATTCCCTGGAAGATCCAGGACTTCCCTGGCTAGACTCTGTGTAGATGAGACAATGCACTGACCTGTGAGAAGGTGACTGAACTCTCAGCTGCCTCCACAACAAAGTATTTGCCTTATTCTTTACAGGAACTGTACGAATGGGAATTTTGGACAGTCCTGGAGATTCCCCCAAGCAGCCCCTGCTGTGCATAGGACAGCTGATTGGCACTATTTATATGCTTAAATGTGCTGATAAACATCCTGAGTGGAGAACATGGCCATGCCAGTGGGCTCCTCCCAAGCAGTTCCTACTGTAGAATGGCTTCAAATGCACACAGGTAAGACACTTGTAGATGGTCTATAGAAACTGTTCTTGCAGATGCAGAAATGGTCATGCAGAACAGTCTTTTGAAGACAGTTAAGAGATGCTCTGTGCACAGTTTAAAATAATCACTGTCAATGGATCATAGCATGTACTGCAGTGGGCACATAGGACCAGACGGATTACAAGAATTCAGCAGAACAGGAGTTCAGAGTCTCACCTGATGCAGCTGAAGACACCATTGCAAGGACCCTTTCAACAGAGGCTCCTGTTGCCATCCAGACAGCAAATGACTGTCCTGTCCAGGGATTCAATTCTTCACATGAGTGTTACCTTATGCAAAAGAGCCCAATAAATTAGGGTGGTGGTGTTTCTTTTTTTTTTTTTTGTATAACAGAAACTCTGTCTGTGGAACAGTTTCAAAGAGATAGGGAGAATTTTTCCTAGCAGAGTGTGTCTGGAATCATAGAATCATAGAATCATTTAGGTTGGAAAAGACCCTTAAGATCATCAAGTCCAACTGTATTGGGTCTGGCTGAGATGGAGTTAATACTCCCCATGGCAGCCCTCATAGCACTGTGCTCTGCATCAGTAGCTAGAAAGGTGTTGATAGCACACCAGTGTTTTGGCTACAGCTGAGCAATGCTGGCACAGCATCAAGGCTGTCTCTCCAACATTTTTGCCCCCCCTCAATGGCAGGCTGGGGCAGGGCAAGATCTTGGGAGGGGACATAACCAGGACAGCTGACCTAAACTAACCAAACAGATATTCCATACCATATGACGTCAGCTCAGATATAAAAGCTAAGTAAAGGGAGACGGAAGAGGGGGGGGCATTTTGTCTTCCGGAGCAACCACTACGCGTACTGAAGCCCTGCTTCCCGAGAAGTGGCTAGACATCGCCTGCTGATGGGAAGTAGAGAATAACATCATTTGTTTTTTTTTCTTTGCTTTCGCGCGCGCAACCTTTGCTATCACTTTATTAAACTGTCCTTATCTTGACCCACGAGCCTTTTGTTATATTTTCTCCCCCCCGTCCAGCTGAGGAGGGGGAGTGATAGAGCGGCTTTGGTGGGCACCTGGCATCCAACCAGGGTCAACCTACCACAGTCCTTTTTGGCGCCCAACGTGGGGCAAGACAACGGCAGTTTTGCATTAAGTGTTCTATAGCTAGTTATTAAGTGGCAAGCTCCTGTGCAGGTCACGGAGCTTGTTAGCTGCTTGCTTATCTCTAGCTTGCTGAGTTTGGGAACATGTTAATGCAAATAATGGCTGCGTGCTTTGTCCTGGCACTGATGGCTTTGTTTTGCTGTGGGAGCTATCTTGTGGGGAGAATGAAGGAACGCGGGAACGTGCTAATACAAATAATGTCTATGTGCTTTGTCCTGGCACTGATGGCTTTCCTGTGTTGTGGGAGCTATCTTGTGGAGGAGATGAGGGAACACATCTCCCTCTCCCTACCAGGCATTGATGTGAATGGTTTTATTATGCAGGCTCCCGAGGTCCTTGTTCACCCTTATGTAAGCTGTTTAATACTAATAATTAATACTGGTGGCATATTATGGGTATTGTGGAATCTGGTCTCGTCCTGGTATAAGAGAAGGCAAGTTTTAGGTGAGGCAATACTTAAATGTGCCCTCAAGCGACCAGTGCCTGGGTGGCAGGGTATATGGAAGGATTTGGGCAGATTCCTAGGACGGTTATCACCTCCCATAATCTGGGATTTTACATCTGAACAGGCAAGTAACCCTGGCAAACTGACGCGCCACCTGATAGAAGGGTGCCTTGCCTATCCCAATGAAAACCAGCAGCTTCTCGCACTGTACTGGGGCCTGGCCTATGCCTACCGAGCCATAGTTCAACACTGTCAGAGGACCATGGTTGAGGCAGGGACCCAGACTGCATCTGAGGACACCATGCTCGAGATAGGGACCCAAACAACAACAACTACAGTAATTGCCCCAGTAGTGAAAAGGAAGCAGTGGACAAGGAGATCAACGGGTCCATACCATCGATTAGTGAGAGAAGAAGAAGAAGAAGAGGAAAGGCTTGATCTAGAAGCTGGTCCTTCGGTAAGGAAATTGGAGGAAGGAGTGAGGGAACTTAAACAGGAAGCGGAAACTACCCGGTCCCTGACGTCCTCAGAACTTCGGGACTTGCGGAAAGATTACAGCCGCCAGCCAGGTGAGCGGATTGCTGCCTGGCTGCTCCGATGCTGGGATAATGGGGCTGATAGTCAGCAACTGGAAGGCAAGGAAGCCCAACAGCTGGGATCCCTCGCTAGAAACCGGGGAATTGAAAGAGGAATTGGAAAAGAGGCAGCAGTTTGCAGTCTCTGGAGCCGGCTTCTCTCAAGTGTG
This sequence comes from Haliaeetus albicilla, assembly GCF_947461875.1. Classification (NCBI taxonomy): domain Eukaryota; kingdom Metazoa; phylum Chordata; class Aves; order Accipitriformes; family Accipitridae; genus Haliaeetus; species Haliaeetus albicilla. The sequence continues at coordinate 16,326,127 of NC_091515.1, read as the reverse complement.
AGGGCAAGATATCCATTCAAGGAAGATCTTGTGAATTCCTCAGAAAAGTGGACTACCGCAGATGAAGGCATCCAGTACCTGAGAGAGTTAGCAGTGGTGGAAGTCATCTACAGTGCTCTAGATGATGAGGAAGTCTCCAAAGATCCAGAGGATGTCCTGTGCACACGGGCCATGTGGCGAAAGGTGATTCAAGGTGCCCCAGCATCGTATTCTAACAGCTTGGCAGCAATGTATTGTCCAGATATGGAAACACCAACTGTGGAGAAAGTGTCGTCTTGGCTCCAAAACTTTGAGGAAAATCTCTGTGTTTCCTCATCCCTACAGGACAGTGCCTTGGCTGTTAGGGATGCTCCAAGAAATCAGTCCTCTCCTGCCCCAGTCAGAGGGAAAGGGAGCCTAAGGCGTATGCCACGTGGTACACTCTGGTTCTTCCTGCGTGACCAAGGGGAGGACATGAGGAAGTGGGATGGTGAACCCACCTTTAAGCTGGAAGCCCGTGTGCGTGAACTGAGAGGGAAGACAGCTGTTAAGAAGGGGTCACCCAAGAAGAAGGCTGTCAGCGTAGTTGCTGTAGAGGCCCAAGAAAGCACTCAGCGATCCTCCAGGCATAGAAGAACTGAAACTACCTCCCTTGATTCTGGTGAGGGGACTTCTGGTCTGGTACCGCAAGGATCGGACAGTGAATATTCTGATGAGGAACAGCAATAGAGGGTCCCTGCCTTCGGCCAGGAGGAGGAAAGGGATGACCGGATATACTGGACTGTGTGGATTCGATGGCCTGGCACATCAGACCCACAGAAGTATAAAGCTTTGGTAGACACTGGTGCACAGTGTACACTGATGCCATCAGGATACAGGGGCACGGAACCCATCTGGATCTCTGGAGTGACAGGGGGATGCCAAGAATTGACTATATTGGAGGCTGAAGTGAGCTTGACAGGGGACAAGTGGGAAAAGCACCCCATTGTGACCGGCCCAGAGGCCCCTTGTATCCTTGGCATTGACTACCTCAAGAGAGGGTACTTCAAGGACCCAAAGGGGTACCGATGGGCTTTTGGTGTAGCCACTGTAAATGCAGAGAAGATCAAACAGCTATCTACTCTGCCTGGCCTCTCGGAAGATCCCTTCATTGTGGGTTTGTTGCAAGTTGAAGAACAACAGGTGCCAATCGCTACCAGGACGGTGCACCGTCGGCAATATCGGACAAACCGAGACTCCCTGGCTCCCATCCATGAGCTGATTCATCACCTAGAGAGCCAAGGAGTCATCAGCAAGACTCATTCACCTTTTAATAGTCCTATATGGCCAGTGCAAAAGTCTGATGGAGGGTGGAGGTTAACAGTAGATTATCGCGGCCTGAATGAAGTGACACCGCCACTGAGTGCTGCTGTACCAGACATGTTAGAGCTCCAATATGAACTGGCATCAAAGGCAGCCACGTGGTATGCTACAATTGATATTGCCAATGCATTTTTCTCCATTCCTTTGGCAGCAGAGTGCAGGCCACAGTTTGCTTTCACATGGAGAGGCGTCCAATACACCTGGAATCGACTGCCCCAGGGGTGGAAGCACAGTCCTACCATTTGTCATGGATTAATCCAAACAGCACTGGAACAAGGCGAAGCCCCTGAACATTTACAATACATAGATGACATCATCGTGTGGGGCAATGAGGCAGAAGAAGTGTTTGAGAAGGGGAAAAGAATAATTCAGATTCTTCTGAAAGCTGGTTTCGCCATAAAGAAAAGCAAGGTCAAGGGACCTGCACAGGAGATTCAGTTCTTGGGAATAAAATGGCAGGATGGACGCCGTCATGTCCCTATGGATGTGGTTAACAAGATAGCATCTATGTCTCCACCAGCTAACAAGAAAGAAACACAAGCTTTCCTAGGCCTTGTGGGGTTCTGGAGAATGCATATTCCAGGTTACAGTCAGCTTGTGAGCCCTCTCTATCGAGTAACGCGGAAAAAGAACTATTTTGAATGGGGCCCTGAACAACAACAAGCCTTTGAGCATATCAGACAAGAAATAGCTCGTGCAGTAGCTCTTGGGCCTGTCCGGACAGGACCAGATGTGCAAAATATACTCTACACTGCAGCTGGGGAGCATGGTCTCACCTGGAGCCTGTGGCAGAAAACACCAGGAGAAACCCGAGGTCGACCATTAGGGTTTTGGAGCCGGGGGTACCGAGGATCAGAAGCCCACTACACCCCGACTGAAAAAGAGATACTAGCAGCATATGAGGGGGTTCGAGCCGCTTCAGAAGTTGTTGGTACAGAAGCATATCTCCTCTTGGCACCACGATTGCCCGTGCTACACTGGATGTTCAAAGGAAACATCCCCTCTACACATCATTCAACCAGCGCTACATGGAGTAAGTGGATAGCATTGATCACGCAACGGGCTCGACTGGGGAAATCTAACCGCCCAGGAATTCTGGAAGAGATCATGGACTGGCCAGAAGGCAGAGATTTTGGAGCATCACCTGAGGAGGTGGCTCGTGCCCAAGAGGCACCACCATATAATGAGTTATCAGAAGACGAAAGGTGTTATGCTTTGTTTACTGATGGATCCTGTCGTGTGGTAGGGAACCATCGGAAGTGGAAAGCTGCTGTGTGGAGTCCCACACGCCAAGTCGTTGAGGCCACTGAAGGAGAAGGCGAGTCAAGTCAGTTTGCAGAAGTGAAAGCCATCCAACTAGCCCTAAACATTGCTGAACGAGAAAAATGGCCGGTACTCTACCTCTATACGGACTCCTGGATGGTGGCTAATGCCCTATGGGGGTGGCTACAGCAGTGGAAGAAGACCAATTGGCAACGCAGGGGTAAACCCATCTGGGCAGCAGCATTGTGGCAGGACATTGCTGCCCGTGTAGAACACATAACTCTAAGGGTACGTCATGTAGATGCTCACGTGCCCAAAAGCTGTGCCACTGAAGAACATCGAAATAATGAACAGGTAGACAAGGCTGCCAAAATAGAAATAGCTCAGGTGGACCTGGACTGGGAGCGTAAAGGTGAGCTATTTGTAGCTCGATGGGCCCATGAGACATCAGGACATCTAGGGAGAGATGCAACATATAGGTGGGCTCGTGATCGAGGGGTGGACCTGACCATGGAGGCCATTACGCAGGTCACTCATGAATGTGAAACATGTGCTGCAATCAAACGAGCTACCAGAGTAAAGTCTCCCTGGAACAGAGGGCGGTGGCTGGGTTTTCGATATGGCGAGGCCTGGCAAATTGACTACATTGGACCACTGCCGCGAACACGCCAAGGCAAGCGCTACATATTCACCATGGTGGAAGCAACTACTGGTTGGCTAGAAACATATCCTGTAAACCATGCCACTGCCCGAAACACCATCTTAGGCCTCGAAAGGCAAATTTTATGGCAACACGGTACCCCAGAAAGAATTGAATCAGACAATGGGACTCATTTCCGAAATAACCTCATAAGCTCCTGGGCAAAGAAACATGGCATTGAGTGGGTGTACCACATACCCTATCACCCGCAAGCATCTGGGAAAATTGAGAGATATAATGGACTGTTGAAGACTATGTTGAGAGCGCTAGGCAATGGGACATGGAAGCATTGGGATACAAATTTAGCAGAAGCCACTTGGCTAGTTAACACCAGAGGATCTGCTAACCCTCCTGGTCCTGCCCAAACAAAACCCCTACATACTGTGGGAGGAGATAAGGTCCCCGTAGTGCACATGGGGAAGTGGCTGGGGAAGGCAGTGTGGATTGCACCTCCCATGGGAAAAGGCAAACCCATTCGTGGGATTGTCTTTGCTCAGGGACCTGGGTGTACTTGGTGGGTAATGCGGAAGGATGGGGAGACCCAGTGTGTGCCTCAAGGACATTTAACCTTGGGGGAAATATAATCTGTGATGTGAGTTGTATGTTGTAGGAAGTAATGTAGCAGGAATGACCTGAACTGCAGAAGAGTGAACTTCGCAAGGAACCAGACAAGTGCATCAGTGACCCAAACCAAGCTGGTGTTGGGGCCCAACGATCGAACATACTGCTTTTCCTGTCCTGACCACTCATCTTGATGGATGGGGCTCAAGTCATAACCTGTATGTGAACATCAGGAAGAGTGGAAGAAGCCCATGGAATATCTATCTCTTAAAGGACAGGGGATAGTAATTAATAAGAAAGTATAAATCTGTACATTGGGTATAAAAGTGGTTTAAGTATGTAGTCTCAGTTGTAAGTGTTGGTGAGAAAGGATTTCAGTAATGAGAATTAAATACAATAGTATGGTTAGAAGATATCTGTATTAAGTTATGTGGAACCTGAGCAGGACGCAAATGGTATGGAATAAGGGGTGGAGATTGTATTGGGTCTGGCTGAGATGGAGTTAATACTCCCCATAGCAGCCCTCATAGCACTGTGCTCTGCATCAGTAGCTAGAAAGGTGTTGATAACACACCAGTGTTTTGGCTACTGCTGAGCAGTGCTGGCACAGCATCAAGGCTGTCTCCCCAACATTTTTGCCCCCCCTCAATGGCAGGCTGGGGCAGGGCAAGATCTTGGGAGGGGACATAACCAGGACAGCTGACCTAAACCAACCAAACAGATATTCCATACCATATGACGTCAGCCCAGATATAAAAGCTAAGTAAAGGGAGAGGGAAGGGGGGCATTTTGTCTTCCGGAGCAACCACTACGCGTACTGAAGCCCTGCTTCCCGAGAAGCGGCTAGACATCGCCTGCTGATGGGAAGTAGAGAATAACATCATTTGTTTTTCTTTGCTTTCGCGCGCGCAACCTTTGCTATCACTTTATTAAACTGTCCTTATCTTGACCCACGATCCTTTTGTTATATGTTCTCCCCCCCGTCCAGCTGAGGAGGGGGAGTGATAGAGCGGCTTTGGTGGGCACCTGGCATCCAACCAGGGTCAACCCACCACATCACAGAAGCCATCCGTGCAGCCCCCCGCTACCAAAACCTTGCTACGCAAACCCAATACAGCCTTTTAATACTTTCTTCATTTTTTTTAAGTGAGAGGAAAGATTTTCAATGTGAGTATGAGCCTGAAGTGAGGCAACTCCCTGGTGATGATGAGGGCAGCAGAGCTCAAAGAACACCATGTTCCTACCACCTGTGATGATCTGTACTGCAGATGTGGATGAGACCAGGCAGAGCAGATGACTGCAAAGATATGACAAAGCCCAAGAGGCAAGTGGGTAGGTAAGGCAGAGCAGAGCTGAAACTGGAAAAATGCAAAATATCCATGTGCTGCCTGAACATATGAACACTGTGTGTGGAAGATGCATCAGGATATTCTCATTTAAATCCCTTTTTCTGTGTTTCATTCAGTTTTCCTTTTGCTGTCCTTATACTGTGTCTCTTTCCCTTATCTACCTTCTTCCCTCTAGTATTGACTCAAAGCAAGCTGGCAAGCTCTCAGCAGCCCCTGGCAGAGCACTACAGCAGCAAGAGCCAGTCAGGACACTGGCATGGTGCTGTTGCTCAGCTGGTGAGCTATAGTGCACACAGAGCAGTTTAGATAACCACCCTGAAACACATAGGCAGCCTGAATTACTGACTTTGTTCCCTCTCTGCCTCACACTTGCACTGGCTCTGAAGAAGCTCCTTCATCAATGCTCGTTAACATGTGTTTATGCCTGCTTTCAAAAAATAAGGAAGAAAAAAAAACAGAAAGGAGAGCCATGTGCAAAGGGAAGAACATTCTGCACCCTTTCATCTTCCTGAGAAAATGTGACATCAAGAGAACACACTAGCTAATGGATTTTAAGCACACTTCCACAGCCAATACAGACAAGAGCTATGTTAATGTTTCACCAGCTGATCAAGAAGACCTTCTGGTTTCAGAGTGTTTGTCCACAACCAAGACAATTTTATTTACCACCCCTGATGTTATGGTTAACAGACGTCCTCAAGGGTGTGTTCCTGCAATAGCTATTCTTCCTTGAAGACAAAGCTTGAACTGTGACGCTTAGTGCTGCTCTTGCCACTGCCTTGTTCAATCCAGTATTTTGAGGAGTAGTAGGAGAATTGTATTGGCTTTGTGTGGCAAGGTTTTGGTAGTGGGGGGGGTTAAAATGATATGCCATATTTCCTTGCATAATGTTATAAAAATTTATACATTAAAGATTAGCTCAGTTTTACCCTCCAAAAGAACTGGTTTCATTTTGATTATCTTTATAACCTGTCAAAACTGAAATGGGGTATGTAGTTTTCTAAAACAAAGTTATGGCCTTAGAAACTAGTAGTGGAGTCTCCTATTAAGGTAGCTTTTGTGTTTTGTTCAGTGGCAAAGCTAAATTTATTTTCCTTAAAGTAGACCCAGTTCCTACCAAAACACTGAAAACCTGTGATGCTCTGGGTAATGCTGATTTTGACAAGCCTTCTGGCTGTAAATGAACCAGAAATTTGTTAGTGTCACACCTGTCATGCAGCTTCTGCATCATCGATTTATCTTCCTCCAAGGGAAAGTTAAATGTGTAGCCTTTCATTGCATGGTGTGCACTCTTTGGCTCTGCACAAGGAAGGTACAGCCTATCAGAAGGAAGTGGTGAGTCATTGGTATTCTTCTGGTTTCTTCAATATCAGCTCATTTCACAATCATAAGGCATTTTTCGATTCATTTGCCCTTCAATCCAGACAGAAAACATAATATTGTATAAACAATAACTGACACACCAAATACAGTCAGTCCTGGTCAATATTCATGTATCCAAGTTGTCCTGGTTTCAGCTGGGATAGAGTTAATTGTCTTCCTAGTAGCTGGTACAGTGCTATGTTTTGAGTTCAGTATGTGAAGAATGTTGATAACACTGATGTTTTCAGTTGTTGCTAAGTAGTGGTTAGACGTCACATAGATGTTCACATACGAAAGAGTTGGGCCACTGAAGAACATCAAAACAATGAGCAGGTGGACCAGGCTGCTAGAATTGAAGTGGCTCAGGTGGACCTGGACTGGCAACATAAGGGTGAGCTACTTATACCTTGATGGGCCCATGACACATCAGGACATTTAGGAAGGGATGGAACATATAGATGGGCTCGTGATCAAGGGGTGGACTTGACCATGGACACTATCGCACAGGTCATCCATGAATGTGAAACATGTGCTGCAATTAAGCAAGCCAAGCGGTTAAAGCCCCTGTGGCATGGAGGGCGATGGCTGAAATATAAATATGGGGAGGCCTGGCAGATTGACTATATCACACTCCCACAAACTCACTAAGGCAAGTGCTATGTGCTTACAATGGTGGAAGCAACCACCGGATGGCTGGAAACATATTCTGTACACTATGCCACTGCCCAGAACACTATCCTGGGCCTTGAAAAGCAGGTCTTGTGGCGACATGGCACCCCAGAAAGAATTGAGTCAGACAAGGGGACTCACTTCCGAAACAACCTCACAGACACCTGGGCCAAAGAGCATGGCATTGAGTGGGTGTATCATATCCCCTATCATGCACCAGCCTCCAGGAAAATCAAACGATACAATGGACTGTTAAAGACTACATTGAGAGCAATGCGGGGTGGAACCTTCAAACACTGGGATACACATTCAGCAAAAGCCACCTGGTTAGTCAACACCAGAGGGTCTGCCAATCGGTGTGGCCCTGCCCAGTCAGAATTTTTATGTACTGTGGAAGGGGATAAAGTCCCTGTAGAGCACATAAAAAAATATGTCTGTGTTACTCCTGCCTCAGGCAAAGGTAAACCCATTCGTGAGATTGCTTTTGCTCAAGGTCCTGGGTGCACTTGGTGGGTAATGCGAAAAGATGGGGAAGTCTGATATGTGCCTCAAGGGTATTTGATTTTAGGTGAGAATAGCCAGAATTAAGCTGTATGATTTTAGTTGCTATATAACCCTGCTACTGTATGTTATCATTACTATAATTGTTATATGCTACATCTATAGTACTACAGTCAGAATCACTTAGATCAAGCAAGAATGAACTGCGATAAAACTGAGCAAAGCGCAGTAGTGATGGGACCAGAACTGACTCCAGCATGCAACAATCCAACAGTGCACACCATCCTCCTGCTGCATCCAATGTCACCTGCTCATCACACTGCACTGAAGCCCAATCCTGCTCTATCGACTGAGAGGACTTTGGACCATGCCTCCTGCCCAGAAAGACTGGTATGACAGATGGAGCCCAGAGTCGGAAACTAAATGAACTCAACAAACATTTTATGAACATAACCCATAAACTAAAGGAATGATGTCTCTGTGTGTGCATACATATATACACAAATATATATATAGATATAAATGTTTATATGTCTCAAAGGGACGGAAAAGGTGCTGATGATTGACCAGAATGTAACTGAAGGTATAGGAACTGAGCATGACGTCAATAGTATAGAATAAGGGGTGGATACTGTCCTGGTTTCAGCTGGGATAGAGTTAATTGTCTTCCTAGTAGCTGGTACAGTGCTATGTTTTGAGTTCAGTATGAGAAGAATGTTGATAACACTGATGTTTTCAGTTGTTGCTCAGTAGTGTTTAGACTAAAGTCAAGGATTTTTCAGCTTCTCATGCCCAGCCAGCGAGAAAGCTGGAGGGGCACAAGAAGTTGGCACAGGACACAGCCAGGGCAGCTGACCCATAGTGGCCAACAGGGTATTCCATACCATGTGACATCCCATCTAGTATAGGAACTGGGAAGTGGGGGCAGGGAATCGCCGCTCGGGGACTAGCTGGGTGTCGGTCGGCAGGTGGTGGGCAATTGCCCTGCGCATCATTTGTACATTCCAATCCTTTTATTACTACTGTTGTCATTTTATTAGTGTTATCATTATCATGATTAGTTTCTTCTTTTCTGTTCTATTAAACCGTTCTTATCTCAACCCATGAGTTTTACTTCTTTTCCCGATTTTCTCCCCCATCCCACTGAATGGGGGGGAAGTGAGTGAGTGGCTGCGTGGTGTTTAGTAGCTGGCTGGGGTTAAACCACCACACAAGTCTGTTGCAAGAGTAAAGCGTTTAATATATCCCATTTTTGCTATTACATCCACTTCTCCCTGGATCCTTTTCCCTTGCTGCTTTGTGATACTGAGATTGGAAAAAATTTGATTTGTTCATTTTTTCCCCTTCTTTGCCCCTTCATCCATGTTCAATACTCTTGTGTTGCTGGGACATCTTAGTCTACTCTCTTTCATGCATTAATAAGCGCTTGTAGTCAGCAGCTGCTGGTACGATCACTGAAAATAAGCATTGCAAATGCAGTATACCTCATGTATTCTGAATAGAAGGGGAGATGCTAGGACGCCCACTAGATTTAAATCCTCTATGAGAAGAGCATACCTCCGTGCAATTTCCCCATTCCTGTCACAGGTTCATCTACCGCAGCTTTCTATTTTGATAATTATTTCCTTTATTGAGTGCTTTTCTTGACTTTCACTAACTGCTTCAATAATTGTAAAGGGATTCATGAAGGCAAGAGGTAAAAGAATTTGTATTGGCTGTAATCACTGAGCTTTTATGACACTCAGCTGGAGCATGACGGACTAATGAAATAAGTAGCAATAGTCTGAATTTAAAAGTTGCAAAAATCCAGACATTCCTGCGTGGTTTAACCCCAGCGGGCAACTAAGCACCACACAGCCACTCACTCACTTCCCCTGGTGGGATGGGGGGAGAGAATCGGAAGGGTAAAAGTGAGAAAACTCATGGGTTGAGATAATAACAGTTTAATAATTGAAATATAACAATAACAATAATAATAAATGAAAAGGAAAATAACAAAGAGAGAGAAATAAACCCCAAGAAAGACAAGTCATGCAAATGAAAACAATTGCTCACCACCAACCGACCGATGCCCAGCCAGTCTCCAAGCAGCGGCCACCCTGCCAACCTCCCCCCCAGTTTTATTGGTGAGCACGACAACATATGGTCTGGAATATCCCTTTGGTCAGTTGGGGTCAGCTGTCCCAGCTGTGTCCCCTCCCAACTTGTCGTGCACCCCCAGCCCACTCGCTGGTGGGGTGGGGTGAAAAGCAGAAAAGGCCTTGACTCTGTGTAAGCACTGCTCAGCAGTAATGAAAACATCCCTGTATTATCAACACTGTTTCCAGCACAAACCCAAAACACAGCCCCATACTAGCTACTGTGAAGAAAATTAACTCTACCCCAGCCAAAACCAGCACATTCTCCACCCCTTATTCCATACCATTTACATCATGCTCAGGTCCCACACTATCCAATACATCCTCATTAACCACCCCCCCCTTCCCATCCTTTGATATAATACACAGATATCATTCCTTTAGTCTATGGATCACCCCTGTAAAATGTCCATAAAATGTCCACAAAGTGTCCACCGAGTTCATTTAGTCCATGACTTTGGGCTCCATCTGTTATGGTGGTCACTCAGGACAGGAGAGGTGGTATGTTGTGTGGAGTTACTGAGCACCAAAGCCAGCTCAGGTCAGGTCACTGCTGCACCTGCACTGCTTCTTGTAAGGTGTGTCCTCCGTTGGTTCAGGTGGCTCCTGCTATAGTAATTCCCATAGCATGCAACTCAAATCATGGGTTACAACAATTTAAAGGTATATCCATTACATTCCCCACCCCTGGTCCCTTTGGACTAGGCCATAAGGTTTAACATTGCAATGAATTCTTCCTCTTGCCTCTAGCTTGGCTAGCAGCAAGAGGTTTCTGCTATAAAACCTTTGATATATGACAGTCACAGCAGTGGTGACATACAGCATCATGTAATACTGCCATCATACAACTGAAATCATGGATTATTTTCACCCAGGATTAAATCACCTTGAGGTACACATTGGAGTCCCCCATCCTTCTGCATTACCCACCAAGCGCACCCAGGTCCTTGAGCAAAAACAATCCCACAAATAAGTTTACCCTTTCCTGAGGAAGGAATAACCCAGACTGTTTTTCCTAGCCAGTTCCTTGTATGTACTATGGGGAACTTATCTCCTTCCACAGTGCGCAGGGGTTTTGATTGGGCAGGGCCAGGTCGACTGGCAGATCCTCTAGTGTTTCTAGCCAGGTGGCTTCTGCTAAATGTGTATCCCAATACTTGAATGTCCCAGCACCCATTGCTCTCAGTGTAGCTTTTAACAGTCCATTGTATCATACGATTTTCCCAGAGGCTGGTGCATGATAAGGGGATGTGATACACCCACTCAATGCCATGCTCCTTGGCCCAGGTGTTTATGAGGTTGTTTCGGAAATGAGTCCCGTTGTCTGACTCGAGTCTTTCAGGGGTGCCGTGTCACCACAAGACCTGATTTTCAAGGCCCAAGACAGTATTCCGGGCAGTGGCATGGGTCACAGGGTATGTTTCCAGCCATCCGGTGGTTGCTTCCACCATTGTAAGCACATGGTGTTTGCTATGGCGGGTTCGTGGTAGTGTGATATATTCAATCTGCCAGGCCTCCCCATATTGATATTTCAGCCATCGTCCTCTATAGCAAAAAGGCTTTAGCCATTTGGCTTGTTTGATTATGGTGCACGTTTTACATTCATGGATAACCTGTGCAATGGCATCAATAGTCAAGTCCACCCCGGATCACAAGCCGATTTGTATGTTCCATCCCTTCCTAAATGTCCTGATGTGTCATGGGCCCACTGAGCCATAAATAGCTCACCCTTATGTTGCCAGTCCAGGTCCACCTGAGCCACTTCAATCCTAGCAGCCTGGTCCACCTGCTTATTGTTTCAATGTTCTTCAGTGGCCTGACTCTTTGGTATGTGAACATCTATGTATGTGATGTACTTTTACAACCACATTCTCTAGCCGGGACACAATATCTTGCCACGGCGCGGCAGCCCAGATGGGTTTACCTCTATGCTGCCACAGTTGCTCTGCTTCCATTGCTGTAGCCACCCCCACAGGGCATTTGCCACCATCCATGAGCTAGTATAAAGTACTGGCCATTTTTCTCATACAGCAATATAAAGCTAAGGGAAGAAGAAGGAAGGGGGGGGGACGTTCAGAGCTATGACATTTGTCTTCCCAAGTAACGTTTACACGTGATGGAGCCCTGCTTTCTTGGAGATGGCTGAACACCTGCCTGCCGATGGGAAGTAGTGAATGAATTCCTTACAGGGGTGGCTTCTGTAAGAAGCTGCTGGAAGCTTCCCCTGTGCCCGACAGAGCCAATACCAGCCAGCTCTAAGACGGACCCGCCGCCGGCCAAGGCCAAGCCAATCAGCGATAGTGGTAGTGCCTCTGGGATAACATATTTAAGAAGGAATAAAAGTTGCTGGGACACAGAAACGGCAGCCGGAGAGAGGAGTGAGAATGTGTAAGAGAAACAACTCTACAGACACCAAGGTCAGTGAAGAAGGAGGGGGAGGAGATGCTCCAGGTGCCGGAGCAGAGATTCCCCTGCAGCCCATGGTGAAGACCATGGTGAGGCAGGCTGTCCCCCTGCAGCCCATGGAGGTCCACAGTGGAGCAGATATCCACCTGCAGCCCGTAGAGGACCCCACACCGGAGCAGGTGAGTGCCCGAAGGAGGCTGTGACCCCGTGGGAAGCCCGCGCTGGAGCAGGTTCCTGGCAGGACCTGCGCATCTGTGGAGAGAGGAGCCCACGCTGGAGCAGGTTTTCTGGCAGGACTTGTGACCCCATGGGGGACCCACGCTGGAGCAGTGTGCTCCTGAAGGACTGCACGCCGTGGAAGGGACCCATGCTGGAGTAGTTTGTGAAGAACTGCAGCCCGTGGGAAGGACCCACATTGGAGAAGTTCGTGGAGGACTGTCTCCCGTGGGTGGGACCCCACGCTGGAGCAGGGGAAGAGTGTGATGAGTCCTGCCCCTGAGGAGGATGAAGCGGCAGAAATAATGTGTGATGAACTGACTGCAACTCCCATTCCCCGTCCCCCTGTGCCGCTGGGGGGGTAGGTAGAGAATCTGGGAGTGAAGCTGTGCCCGGGAAGAAGGGAGGGGTGGAGGGAAGGTGTTTTGAGATTTGGTTTTATTTCTCATTACCCTACTCTGGTTGATTTGTAATAAATTGAGTTAATTTTCCCCAAGCTGAGTCTGTTTCGCCCGTGACGGTAATTGGCGAGTGATCTCTCCTGTCCTTATCTCGACCCACGAGCCCTTTGTCATATTTTTTCTCTCCCCTGTCCAGCTGAGGAGGGGGGAATGATAGAACGGCTTTGGTGGGCACCTGGCGTTCAGCCAGGGTCAACCCGCCACAAGAATGCAACGTCAGAGCAAGAAGCGGCTGCAGGAAGCTGCTCCCTTTGTAACACAGCAGTGTAGAAAAGGCAAAGTGTAGGAAGCCATGGGAATGAATCATTTCACAGTGTCATAGTATATAAAGGAGAGGAGCTAATGATGCCTTATTTTCTTGGATTTGCATCCCATGGTCAGTTCTGAGGGGGCACTCATCTTCTTGCCTGCTGTGAATAGTATCTAATAGTGTTTGCATTCACATTGCAGGCTGTCAGTCAAGGCAACTGTAAGACCTTTCTCCTCTGCTCAGTTGTCCACTTCCTTCAGAACTGTTAATATCTTTGAGATCTCTACCCCTCTCTCAAGAAGAGGCACACATGGCATGATTGCAAAGGTCATTTCTCCTAAGAAACAGGGCTGAAAGTAGCTGGTGACCATTGTTGCTCTTCAAAGTCATAATGGTTTTGGCTGTGATAGAGTTAAATTTCTTCATAGTAGCTATTATGGGGCTATGTTTTGGATTTGGTGGGCACCTGGCACCCAGCCAGGGTCAACCTACCACAACTGAAAACAGTGTTGATAATACAGGGATTTTTTTGTTACTGCTGAGCAGTGCTTAGACAGAGTCAAGGCCTTTTCTGCTTCTCACACCATCCCACCAGTGAGTAGGCTGGGGGTGCACAAGAAGTTGGGAGAGGACACAGCTGGGACAGATGACCCCAACCGACCAAAGGGATATTCCATACCATATGATGTCACGCTCAGCAATAAAAGCTGGAGGAAGAAGAAGAGGGGGACGTTTAGAGTGATGGCGTTTGTCTTCCCAAGTAACTGTTATGCATGATGGAGCCCTGCTTTCCTGGAGGTGGCTGAATGCCTGCCTGCTGATGGGAAGTAGTGAATGAATTCCTTGTTTTGCTTTGCTTGCATGTGCAGCTTTTGCTTTATGTATTAAACTGTCTTTATCTCAATCCATGAGTTTTCTCACTTTTACCCTTCCGAATGTCTCCCCCATCCCACTGTGAGGAAGTGAGTGAGTGGCTGTGTGATGCTTAGCTGCCTACTGGGGCTAAACCACTATGAAAGTATATCCTGCAACTGCAGCTATAGTAGCAGATCTGGTTACACTGTGCTGTGCTTTGTAGGCCAGCTGGATGGGACCTGTGCTGTCCAAACAAGCCCAAGGACTAGACTACGTTAAGAAAAGTATTAAAACAACATTAAGCCCCAAAATAGGACTTTACTATTATTATCTCAGCAAAGAGCAGTGCTTTAGCACTATTCTGGATAGAGCTAATGTAAACATTGTTAACAGAAAGGCTAAGATATTTATCCATCCTTTAGGGTGGCCAAATTAAAAATAAAAAAAAAGCTAAAAGAAGACTCTCAGCTGTGACAGAACAGACAGACATGAGAGGTGGTTACTGGTAATGTGCTAGCAAACACCTTCTTTTCCAGTCTTTCAGAACAGAAGTTTTCCATATAAATTCCAGTTGTACTGATTTTGTTTGTGGCTTCCAGATATGTTTTGAAAGAGTGCATTTGGGGAATAAATTAGATTCCTGGCAAAGAAATTTTTGTTTGTTTGTTTGTTTACATGAGACATTTAGCGAGTGAAAACAATCCCTTGCTTCTCATTGTCGTTAAGTAACTTTCCTGTAATGCAGCTCCAAGTGCGTGAAAGCAATGGCAGGTTGGCATTTCCCCCCTGTAAAAAAACATCCTGGGGACAGGAGCCTTTAATTGGTCTGCCAATACCCTGTGTGTGTTGTAACTAAACAGAAGACTCTGGTTTGTCAGTGCTGTTAGTCTGTCTCCTTCCTCTTGCACTGACCTTTGCTCTTTAAAAAGAACTAAAAAATGGTGAACTATGAACAGGCATGTTCCTGCACAATCCAATTATTTTCATTTTTTAATGCAAAGTTAGACGCAGCCATGTGTCCGTGCTCTTGAAGCTGCTGGTGACCCTGCCTTCTGCACCATGGCCTCCAGCCAGCCACGGAGGTAAAACAGAACTTGCTGCTCTAGCAAGCTGTGTGCTGAGGTGCTAAGTCCCACTTGATTCCTGATTTAGATGCTAAAATTACAGCCCTAAAAATGCCTCTTCAGTTGCTGCCTAAACTCACAGATACCTAATACCCCCAGTGTACCCACAGATGCCTAATGTACACAGATGCCTAATACCCACAGAGCTTATACCCCAAGGCATGCGAAAGTTCACCCCAGTCCTAATGCTGCAGAGCTTCTGTCTTGTGCCCCAGCCCTGGCAGGATTCAGAAACCAGTCACGTTCCTGCCCCATCTCAGGAGCAGGCCTGGTCTTGCAGGCTTGGTCAGATCACACAGAAGTGCTGGGTGCCAAATTACACCCTGTATAAGCACACGGCACTGACAAACACTCTGCTTTCAGGCTCGCTGGGGTGCTAAATGGGTTTAATTTGAAGAAATCTAATCACCTCTGAATTGGGTCTCTGGCATCTCCCCAGCACAACCATTATGTATATACATGCTTGAGCCAAGAACAAAATGAAAACAAAATAGGCAAGGCAGGCTGATTTTGGTTTGAAGTGAGAAATTTTCTTTTTGTTTTTGGTGGAACATATTTTCAAAGCACTGGGAATCAAGAGAAGGAAAGAAAGAAAAAGCTGAAAAGAAAGACTTTAAGGAAGAAATGGCACAAAAGAGGTGAGAAGCAAAAGGATGGAGAGAGGGGAAAGAAGACCCAAAATATGCAAAATAAGGCATGTGTTAAAATCTGAGGGATAAAACGACCACCTCTGTGAGTGACAAGCTGTGTACGCACACTGAAGCCCCGGGCACTGCTGACACTGGGGCATGTAGCATTCACAGCCCTTTGCAGGTGCCCTGAATTCAGAATGAGGACTGGCCTCTGGGAGAAACAGTGTGCCAGGATACATTTGCAAAGCAGGTGAGTGCATCCTAAGACATGCTCAGAAGTTCTGGGTGCTGCCAGCCATGGGCGATCCTGGGTGACAGAGAGTAAGCACAGAAAAATCTGATGGGAAGGGCACTGCCCTGAAAACTGCTTGACAGAACATAGAGTCGGAGGTAGATTTTAGCAGGACATCACACTATATGATCACCAGAGGTCCCTTTCCAACCAATGTTTCTATGATACAACAACAGCTCCGTTTCCCAGAGCCTTAACCAACCCGAGCCAAAAAGGTGGGATAGGACAAACAGGACCTTACAGCAAAGATGGACACATTTGCAGCAGATATTGCAGTATCCCCGTAGTACCTGATACAGCATGAGCACAACAGGCATAGTTTGCACCTATAGCAGGATTGTACTTCTGCAGCAACCTTAGGGGGCCCTGGTCTTAAAGATATAATATACCCTGTAATGACAGAACTTGCAATTAAAAACTAATTAGCGTTTAAATAATTTGTAGCATACGCATAGCAAATAGGAGTTGTACAGAAGCACATGAATAACCAAAGGCAAGAAAACATATAAAATTATGTACCTAATTTGCAGGCACAGCCAAACAGCATAAATAAATGGGGAAACTGTATGTCAAACTACATATGCAACCATCCATTTGTGTGTGCAGTTACTCAGTGTCTATTCAAAGCTCTGCACATGCCTCTGCCTGCTAAGCCTTTGCCAGAATGTAGATCACAATATATCATGCAGACCACAAATAAAAAGAACCAAGAAATTAATGCCATCTGTGAGTCATTCTTTTTATTTCTATTCTGACAAGTGACACCAAACTTTTATGAACATATGGATCTTTGAACTCAGCTGAGATGAATATGTTAGAAAAGCTGTGTGAGTAATGCAGCTGGCAAGTGTGCATGCATTTTGCTTGCAAGAAGTTTCAAGCCTTTTTTACTAAAATGCTTTAAAGCATATAAGTGCTGACTATATTGGGGTTTCACTTGATAGCCAATGCATGTAGTGCTCAGAGTAAACATTCATGAAGTGACAAAATAGCATAAGCATAATGTTCCACACCCTTTATTTTTAGTGATTAGTAAATAAACATGTTTAAATGTGATTGCTGTGATCACCACATCAATTATCATTATGTTAATTTGTTCTCTCTACTGGCTGATTTGTCACATTTCTATATTTTCTTGGTATGATATCTCTGTGAGGTAAAGTTACATGACTCAGCTGAATTTATTTGATCCTGTCTGTTTTCATCTCATTCTAACATTACTCTTTTAATGATGCTAATATGTTGAACAACCATGAACTAATTTCTCAAAAAAAAGATGTACCGCTTACTTACAAAAAGTACTGAATAGGGTGACAAGGAATGACTAAGGTGTGAGATGGTGTTTGTGTCTGGAATGATGAAATAGTCTGGGAATTTCAGCCTGGAGAAAAAGGAGGAGTATGATAGAGGTCTCTAAAACCAACAGTGGTACAGAGCAGGTAAGAGGAAACAATTGTTCACTGCTTCTCAGAATATAACAGTTAAGAAACATCAAATAAAACTAGCAAGTGGCCAATTCAAAGTAGAAACAGATGACCCAGATAAACTGTGTATATTTAAAGGATGTTGTGGATGGTAAGATTTTATATGATTTCAAAGACATCATTGGACAAGTCCATGGAAAAAAAATCATGAAAGGTCTACTGAATATAAAGATACTGCCCGCGAACATAATTTGCTATAGTCTGGGAAAGTATCACTATATTTTTGCCCTTTTATACCTTTCCCAAGGCACCTACTTCTGGCCATTACTGTAGGTAAGGTCGTATGCTGCTTGCAGCTATGATCTGTGGTCATATCACCATTGTTATGCTCTATGTCATTAACAACAAACTTTAAAAAAATGTAAAATGGAAATGAGACAAATTCTGTCTTCATAAACACTCTGTTAATTTCCCTTCAAGGTCAGATCTGGTTTTATTAACCATTCCTTCTCTCTTTTGTGAACTCCCATTAGTGTTATGAGGAGAGCTACTCAGAACTACCACAGGGTACTTGACTAGTTTAGTCAGACTTCAGCAGGTAATGAAACCTATTGCCAGTTGATCTAAACCACTTGTTTGGGGTTACAGCTGAGAAATAAACCCGCACTGAGATTTAAAGAAATGATTGTTTACACCTCCTTAATAAAATTGAAGGCCACACTTTTCAAAGAGGTCAGCAGCCACAATTTTCCAATAACGCTGTTCTCAACAGGACACCATGATTCCTGGAGGGCTAAATGCCCAGTGTTCTTTTTGACTTTTTGTAAACCCTGCCCAAAATGTACATGTATTCATTTTCTCAGTGACTTCAAATAAACCAGGGCTAAAAATAAAACCACACTTGAGAACATAGTGTTTCACAATGTGTTCTTTGTACAGCACTCACATGTGTTGTGCTTGCTTGTAATTGCAGCTGTAACCAACTTTGCAGACCATGGCATTCAAAGGGCCCACAGTCTTAAAATGTCTTGCTGGACACAAAAATCTATATTGTTATTTTAAAATGTTGTCTGCAAGACATGTTATTAACTCACTGGCAGAGAAAGAAAAGACAGTCCCAAGTGTTTGATACAACTCGTGTCCTTCAAACTGGCCAACATGGCCAGAGCACTTACTACAATTCAGGGAAACTCATTCTTCTGCTTTTCCTGACATCATCTCCCAAAAATCTCTGAGCAGATTTAAGAAATGATTGCAGCTGTACAGAAAACATATAAACATTTCTGTGTGTAGTTGTGATAGTGTGCTCCCCCCCACAACTTGACCTGTATTTCCTATAATCCTGCTCAGGTGATAACCACCAGTGGTGGTCGTAATGGATGCATCTGGTCATGATGGCTGCATCCAGCTCAAAGTGGATTCGGGGGAGACAGATAACAACACAATAGCCAAGGGCTAATTTGAACAATGTGCCCATTTAACCACAGTGCTGGTCAATGTCCGACTCAAGCCAAATTTGGAAGAAACTAACACCTGTAGTCAGTATGTAAATATGACTATGAGTCAATTATCTTACTCCATAAGATAACTGGCGGAGGTCCTTGCCAAGCTACTCTCCATCATCTATCAGCGATCCTGGTCAACAGGGGAGGTCCCAGAGGACTGGAAGCTTGCCAATGTGACGCCCCTTTACAAGAAGGGTCAGAGGGAGGATCCGGGGAACTACAGGCCTGTCAGCCTGACCTCGGTACCGGGGAAGATTATGGAACAGTTTGTCTTGAGAGCACTCACATGGCAAGTCCAAGACAAGCAGGGGATCAGGCCCAGTCAGCATGGGTTTATGAAAGGCAGGTCCTGCTTGATCTCCTTCTATGACCAGGTGACCCGCCTAGTGGATGAGGGAAAGGCTGTGGATGTTATCTACCTTGACTTCAGCAAGGCCTTTGACACTGTCTCTCATGGCATACTCCTTGAGAAGCTGGCATCTCATGGCTTGGACAAGCGTACTCTTTGCTGGGTGAAAAACTGGCTGGCTGGATGAGCCCAGAGGGTTGTGGTGAATGGACTTAAATCCAGTTGGTGGCAGGTCACAAGTGGTGTTCCTCAGGGCTCAGTATTGGGGCCAGTTCTCTTTAATATCTTTACTAATGACCTGGACGAGGGGATCGTGTGCACCCTCAGTAAGTTTGCAGACGACACCAAGTTGGGAGGGAGGGTTGATCTGCTCAAGGGTAGGGAGGCTCTACAGAGGGATCTGGACAGGCTGGATCAATGGGCCGAGGCCAATTGTATGAAGTTCAACAAGGCCAAGTGCTGGGTCCTGCACTTGGGTCACAACACCCCCATGCAGCACTACAGGATTGGGGAAGAGTGGCTGGAAAGCTGCCTGGCAGAAAAAGACCTGGGGGTGCTGGTTGACAGCTGGCTGAATATGAGGCAGCAGTGTGCCCAGGTGGCCAAGAAGGCCAACGGCATCCTAGCCTGTATCAGAAATAGTGTGGCCAGCAGGTGATCATCCCCCTGTACTCGGCACTGGTGAGGCCACACCTTGAATACTGTGTTCAGTTTTGGACCCCTCACTACAGGAAAGACATTGTGGTGCTGGAATGTGTCCAGAGAAGGGCAACCAAGTTGGTGAGGGGCCTGGAGTACAAGTCTTATGAGGAGCAGCTGAGGGAGCTGGGGCTGTCAAGTCTGGAGAAGAGGAGGCTGAGGGGAGACCTTATCGCTCTCTACAACTACCTGAAAGGAGGTTGTAGTGAGGTGGGTGCTGGTCTCTTCTGTCAGGTGGTTGGAGATAGGACAAGAGGAAATGGCCTCAAGTTACGGCAAGGGAGATTTAGGTTGGATATTAGGAAAAATGTCTTTACTGAAAGGGTTGTCAGGCATTGGAACAGGCTGCCCAGGGAAGTGGTTGAGTCACCATCTCTGGAGGTATTCAAAAAGCATGTAGACAAGGCACTTCAGGACATGGTTTAGTGGGCATGGTTGATGGTTGGACTCGATCTTGAAGGTCTTTTCCAACCTAAATGTTTCTATGATTCTATAAATAGTGGACAGTCCAGGGCCCATTGAGCTCTCCTGCATGGAAGTGGGCTGCATGCCAGGACCTCCCCTTGAGTAGGGATGCCTCTCAAGGTTACTCCTCGAGGTTGAGAGAATCCTTATCGCGTCAGTTACTCAGTAAGTTAATTAGGAATAAGCGTGCTGAAACTTTGAAATCTTATCTAAGTGATATCAAGGACTGATTGTGCACATATAATCCTTTAGACATAAACTGTTGACCAAGTCTGGGACTAAGTCTCGATCCAGCCGCACCTAAATTCCTCTCTGAGAAGGAGTTTAGAATGCAAGGGGGTCCTTTCTGAACCTCATGACTCAATGGGAGGGTCTCCCTGACAATTTTGTCTGACCCTGTCCTCTATGCAGTAAATAATCAAGTGTACCTTGCCATCGAATCTTGTTAAACCACTGTCGCATTTACTATCAAACTTTGTTAAATCGCTGTTTTATATCAATAAACATTGCTGCTTCTTTCTTATGAGTGAAGTGCGTCACTCCATCTGCGACAGCAGTCTGAGTACAGTAATTGACATACTTGATCAGAGCCACAATTTATCCAATACAATAATCTTCCCTTGACATAGCCACAGGACGTATATCTGAGAAAGGAAAACCCAAGAGTAGATAAAGATGGGAGTAGAGGATAATCTGCTTCCATAAAGACTGAATTCTAAATCCCAGGAGTTAGAGTTTGCTTTAAAGCCTGAAACATGAGTTTTGATATCTATCTCATTCCCCCCTTTTTTGTTTTTTGCAAGCATTGGTTATTACACCTGAGGATTCTTGACTGTACAACATGCAAAGTTCCTTCTCATCCTGCTAAATTCATGACCTTAGGGATTGCTTGTTAACTCACTGTATTAATCTTTTAATAGGAAAATAGTTCAAGGAGTAGAAATTCAGATTAGTTATGTGACTTAAAAAAAATCTTCAAATTGCAAATTTACAGAGTGCCAGGCATTTTAGTGTCTGGCCTAAATTTGGGGTAAACATATACAGTTACAATTTTTGGATGTCTTTCTGCACTGAATACACTTTCCTAGCTCCTATTAAAATGAATAAATATAAAAAATGCTCACAGAGGGAAGAACAGATTATAGAAATATATATAATGTGATAGGTATTTCTGCAAAGAAAAATATCCTGTTAAAGCAGGTGCAATTGCAACCATTTTGGTTTTGTTGCAAACAGTTCTAAAAAACTCAGTTCTTCACAAATATTGGCAATTTTTCTGGACATAGCCTGTTAAATCTTTTCTGTCACCTTTCAAGGACTAATTTATGGTTATTTTTAATGGATACTTTTGAGGTGTGCTTTCACACATATGTAATGCTTATTTAGACAGATGTGATAGGAAGATATGTTATTCTGATGAAATTATTTACCAGGACAAGCAATTGCACAACTAGAAAAAATATTTTAAAAAAAAATTAGGTCATCAAGCTATGAAAATACATAAATTAAAAACCACCATCATGGGATTAGATCCAGCACACGTGGTATACTGTGAAATGTCACCATCTCTTTCTGTTTCCCATGCAGTCATTTTTATAATACCCTTTCCCCTAAACACCTATATAAGAATAGTGACAAGGAGATCTTAGATACATACATGTTCACCAGAAGCCAGACTGAGCCTTTACCACAGTCAGTTTTAAAAATAATAATAATAACAACCCCATGCCCAGTACAGCACAAAAATTGACCTCCAATGATGCCAGGGTTTGATTTGCACACCTGCTGAACATGCTTTCCAGATATCAGCAAATTTGGAGAAAAAAACAGGCCGAGTAGTATTATTATGATGCTCTGGAGCTTTTCCATTACAGTTTGGCCAGTGTCACCTCAAAAACATTTCATGGTGTGAAAGGATATCACTGCTGGGCATAAACAGAAAGAATAGAGATGTTCACAGCTCCATAATTTTCTGTGTGGACAGCATTTGCCTCCTAGAGGGAGACTTTGTGAGACAGAGGTTCATCTTTACACCTGTGTAAATGTGCAATAGGTGAACTGATAGCAGTGGGAGTTGGATATTGGTGTCTTTCTGTTTTGGATTATTGTTATTTGTGGTGGTGCATTCCCCCCTCCTGGGCCACTCTACGACCTCAGGGATTCCCGTTAGGCCTTAGCATTTGTGTAATGAGTTGGGTGGTTAAGCATCCCTTGACCGTACCAGAAACTCTTCCATGCCTAAGGCAGGGAGCAGCACTGACCGTACCAAGGACTCCTGTTGCCTAGCGGAGGAGGAGATACGGAAGCAGGAATATTAGTCATCTCCTGACAGCCTTGGAGCATCCCTTATCTGTTTTTTGTTGTTTCCTGACATCCTTGGAGCCTTCCTTATGCGAATCTTAAGTCATTCCCTGACAGCCTTGGAGTCATCCCTTATCTGAATCATAGTTCATGTGAAAACAGTACCAGTGCTACTGGAATCCCAGGAATTTGCTGATGACTAAAGCCAATCATCTCATGAACCTATAAACAGCGATCCTAAGTGAGGCCCTTTGAGCTCCCCTGGACCACAGTGGGCTGTGACCAGCATCTCCCTCTGAGGGGGATGCCTCTCAGAGCTCACAAACTCTCCAGTTTGTGAAAATCAGAGGACTGTTGCTGAAAGCTGACGACAGGACCTGAGCTGAAACCTTTCGCTCCTTGAGGTTCAACCCTTCGCCCATTGAGAAAGTGCTGAGACATTTGACGTGAATATTTCACTGAACTCGAGGGGAATTTTTAACAGGTATATCTTTCTCTCTCTCTCCATCTTAGTGTCTGTGTGCATGCGTGTGTGAACTAACTCAGATATCCTATAGCAAGTATAGTACAAATATTGCCCTTTCGAATCTATACCTAAGTCACTGTTGTGATTATAGTAAATTCTATTCAAACTGTGAATGAATCTTAGACTGCTGTTATACACATAATCCCTTTAGACATAAACCGTTGCCCAAGTCTAGGACTAGGAGTGGATCCAGCTGGACCTAGGCTCCACCAGGAGTTTAGAAAGTAAGGGAGTTTTCTCCGAACCTCGTGACTCAATGGGAAGGTCTCCCCTACCTTTTTACATTCCTGATCTCTGTGCAAATCATGAAGAATTAATTCTAACTCGATTTTTCCTTGTATGTTTCTCTCTTACTCTTTTGCGTCTTTGGTCTTTGTATAAATCATTCTAGTTTGATTCTAACTTGATTTTCTTTCGTACATTTCATCCATGTATTAAGTAATAGAGTGAACCTTGACATTGAATTCTGTGAAGTTGGGCTTTTATAAATTCCTATTAAATCACTTTTGCTAATACCTTTGATGGTGAGTCTTTAAGCGGTCCAAACCACTCATTCACGACAGTATTGGAAATCACAACCCAAATGTTCTCAACTTGCATAAAGGTCACATTCTGAGTAAGCTGTTTCTTCAATCTCTCCACTCCTCTCCTTCTCCTAGTTCTTTTTTTGTTGTTTTGTTTTGGTTTTTTTTTAATTTTTCCGTGGCTAGGATGTATCTGCCTATGGCTAGAACTACTTAAACTTATTGTATATATACATATGCATGCCTAATCTTGCTGCTTATCACAAAGGCCATAACGTACTTCCTATCTAAGGAGCAGCATAAGGAATGATGTATCAGATATGTCTTTAGTCTGAGCCAGCACTGGTCTTGTGAACACTTTTAGATGACAGACATGTCACAGCTCTGCACAAGGTCATCCCTGGACACATGTCCATTCTAATGATGTTACAGTTTTAGTGACATCAACAAGGACAGTTCAGAGCTCAACCTACAGAAACAAAAGGGAGGTGGTGTATGACTATTTCTTTACAGTGAGTGTATCACAAATTTTTCATTACAAGTACTGTAGCAATTAATGACATTACATTGTGCAGTCTCACAAGCAATCATAAAGCTTTTGTAATTTCTTTTCTTACCAAGTTGCTCTGCTAAATGTTTGCCTCTCTCAGTGAAGATTACCCGTTCATCCTCCATGTCACATTTGTTACCAACCAAAATAACCTGGGCATTATCCCAAGAGTATGTTTTGATTTGAGTTGACCTTAAAAGAGAGACAGAGAGAGAGGGAGAAGTCAAAACAAAGCAAATCCCCCTTAAATCAATTTCAAACAGAAATGTAACAAGGCAAAAAAGACAATACTGATTTTGACATCTAGCGTAATATGATATATTGGGTTTGCGTGGCAAGGTTTTGGTAGCGAGGGAGGTACAGGGGTGGCTTCTATGGAAGCTGCTAGAAGCTTCCCCTATGTCTGATAGAGCCAATGCCAGCCGGCTCCAAGACAGACCCGCCGCTGGCCAAGGCTGAGACAATCAGCAACAGTGGTAGTGCCGCTGGGATAACAGATTTAAGAAGGGAAAACAAGTTGCAGCAAGCACAGAAACGGCAGCTGGAGAGAGGAGTGAGAACATGTGAGAGAAACAACTCTGCAGACACCAAGGTCAGTGAAGAAGGAGGGGGAGGAGGTGTTCCATGTGCCAGAGCAGAGATTCCCCTGCAGCCCGTGGGGAAGACCATGGTGAGGCAGGCTGTCCCCCTGCAGCCCATGGAGGTCCATGGTGGAGCAGATATCCACCTGCAGCCCGTAGAGGACCCCACGCCGGAGCAGGTGAGTGCCCGAAAGAGGCTGTGACCCCATGGGAAGCCTGCGCTGGAGCAGGCTTCTGGCAGGACCTGCGGATCCATGGAGAGAGGACCCCATGCTGGAGCAGGGGAAGAGTGAGGAGTCCTCCTCCCCCTGAGGAGGAAGGAACGGCAGAGACAATGTGTGATGAACTGACTGCAACCCCCATTCCCCTGCGCTGTTCAGGGGGAGGAGGTAGAGAATTCGGGAGTGAAGCTGTGCCTGGGAAGAAGGGAGGGGTGGTGGGAAGGTGTTTTAAGATTTGGTTTTATTTCTCATTACCCTACTCTGATTCTCATTGGTAATAAATTAAATTAATTTTCCCTGAGTCGAGACTGTTTTGCCCGTGACGGTAATTAGTGAGTGATGTCTCCCTGTCCTTATCTCGATCCACGAGCCTTTTGTTATATTTTCTCTCCCCTGTGCAGTGGAGGGGGGGAGTGATAGAGTGGTTTGGTGGGCACCTGGTGTCCAGCCAGGGTCAACCCACTACACATATGTCCATATGCACACTGCTTCAGTACTAGCGTGCTACCTAGTTCTGCTCCTAGGAAATGCCTGGTAATACTTTTTAGTTCACAAAATATTCTCCTGAAAAATTTGCTTTTTAGTTTAATAGAGTATAATGAGATTTTGTATTGCTGCCACTTCTAACACTGTCATTTACTGAAGTAGAGAATACACCCAGTATTGCCTAGGCAAAGATATCCTCTGTTACCTCATCTCTCATGAGCACACAGGTTTCAAGGTGAATATTACAATGCTTAAAATGGTGGACACACCATTATGAAGACCAAAGATGCTATTATTATGCACTACCCCCTCCAAGTCTGCCAGAAAATTAAATGTCAGTTCTGGTTATAACCAAGCATAGTGAAATGATCCTTCATGACAGAGATGAAGCAGTAGGTAAAAGGTCTATGTTGCAGCACACTATCTTTTGGGAAAAGATCAGGTCGCACACACACACAAACATGCACACACATGCATGCACACACACACACACTTGGAGCTAGCCAGGACTCCCCTGGTCCCCTGTAGCAACTCCCCAATGGTCTTGCCCTTAGAGAAACCCTTAGAAAGAAATTTAATTATGTTGTGGTTTAACCCCAGCCAGCAACTAAGCACCACGAAGCCGCTTACTCACTCCCCCCCACCCAGTGGGATGGGACAGGGAATTGGAAGGAAAAAGGTAAAACTTGTGGGTTGAGATAAGAACAGTTTAATAGAACAGAAAGGAAGAAACTAATAATGATAATAATAATAATAAAATGATTGGAATATACAGAACAAGTGATGCACAATGCAATTGCTCACCACTCGCCGACCGATGCCCAGTTAGTTCCTGAGCAGCAATCCCCCCCAGGCCAACTCCCCCCAGTTTATATACTAAATGTGATATCACATGGCATGGAATACCCCTTTGGCCAGTTTGGGACAGCTGCCCTGGCTGTGTCCCCTCCCAACGTCTTGTGCCCCTCCAGCCTTCTTGCTGTCTGGGCATCAGAAGCTGAAGAATCCTTGACTTTAGACTAAACATTACTTAGCAACAACTGAAAACATCAGTGTGTTATCAACATTCTTCTCATACTGAACTCAAAACACAACACTATACCAGCTACTAGAAAGAAAATTAACTCTATCCCAGCTGAAACCAGGACACACATGCACTGATAGCAGAGAATCACCCTAATGAAAATGCTCCAGAGGAAGCCATATATAATATTTATTCCAGCAAGTTCAGGTGACGTGCGGAAAACAGACTCCACAATCAGTGAGATTGTAAAGTAGGTATGTTCATTCAGCGCTGGGCAGCACGGGGGGTAGTCCCACCAAAGTCATGTGCGCCCGACTCGGCAGTTCGCCTTAAGTTTATACAGTCAGGTATTACATATTCACAATACGCCTATACATATGCATGACCTATCCCCGCTTCATATTAAAATTAGCTCCGAGAGGTCATTTCCATAGTCTCCTCTCAACTGCGCCTGCGCAGGGCCTCTTTATGGTGGTCATCTGGTGGTCGCAGAGATGAAGATAGATGACTCCTCTTCGTCACCGCTAGTAACCTTTTTTCTTGCGCAGGCTCAGCGATTTCTTGGTATTCACCCAAGCCGCAAGACCAGTCTTAGCTGGCTCTTGGGGCCTGCTCCTGCTTCTTATCAAGGACTGTCTCTACCTCATTGGCTGGTTCTTGGGACCAGCTCTTCTTATCAAGGACTGTCTCTACCTCAGCTAATTTCAACAATGTAAGCACTAAACATCATCTTTCACCCCCTTTTATTATGTCTACTGAGATTCTTTTGACTCCCCTTGTCTCACAGGGAACATGTACTTCTGATGTTTTGGTTTCAGAAAGGAGTATGCAATTAACTGGAGTGCATCATCTTGCCAGGAAAATAAATAAAACAAAATTAAAAACCCCCAACTCCAGCCCAAATAAACAAATCCCCTACCAAATCTTTTTTTTTTTAAGTTACTGTTATGTTGAGTTAACTGACTGGTTGATCCTAAAAACTCTCTCATCTCTGTCTCCAGCACGATGCCTCCAAAGTCCTTTAGCTGAACTATCAGGGGCTGCAGGGGAATGATGTGACCTGCAGTGGAGTCCAGGTTATCTATTCTAAAACTTTCTCAGTTTATTGAAGTATTTGGTGAGGGGGAGTGACAGAGAAGCAGCTATGAGTTTGGAGGTGTGTCCAAAAGCATTCAGTGCCCCAAGTTGAATTTCTTCCCTTTATTTGCAGGTGAGAGTGCCAAATGCCTGGCTACCTCTGAGCAGGAAGGCTGGCTTTCCAGCATTTACAGGAGACAATTTTCTTTCTGTAATTGAGGCAATGGAGGGTATCTTCTCCCCCCCTTTCCCCAGTCACCTTCTTATGATGTGGGAAGGTATGGCACAGCCCCCTCCAACCCCCAACACAGACTGGGATGGTAAAGGGAAGATCTGCCATTCCCATCTTTTCAGGGGATTAGATTGCATCAGGAGCCCTTTCCCACCCTCATTGTCTGGGAGGAGCTCTGGCACTCTCCCCATTCAAGCCATCTTTTCCACAGGGTTAGTCTGAGGTCTCCCTCATACTACCAAGTGTCTTTAAGACTTCAGTGTGTACCATATGCTCTATTCCTTTCCCTGTGCCCTCCTTTAGGTCGCCTAAGCCCTTATTATTCCCAGCAAGTCTGATATGTGCCTTAAGAATGCCCTTGTATCTTGGAGTTTTCTCATCTCCTCTCTCTATTCCACTCACCTTGGGGATATGATGGAAATGGAGGATATAGAGGATTATTCTATACAGAATCATAGAATCATAAAATCATAGAATCATAGAATAGCTTGAGTTGGAAGGGACCTTTAAAGGTCATTTAGTCCAACCACCCTGCAATGAGCAGGGACATCTTCAACTAGATCAGGTTGCTCAGAGCCCCGTCCAACCTGACCTTGAATGTTTCCAGGGATGGGGCATCTACCACCTCTCTGGGCAACCTGTTCCAGTGTTTCACCACCCTCATCGTAAAAAATTTCTTCTTTATATCTAGTCTGAATCGACCCTCTTTTAGTTTAAAACCATTAGCCCTTATCATGTTGCTACAGGCCCTACTAAAAAGTCTGTCCCCAAGCACATTAATTAATTGCAATGCTGAATCTTGGTGGCCATTTGGAAGCTGGCTCTGTACCAGCTGCTCTGTACTTGGCACTCAGACCCTGCCACAGGGAGAGCAGGGAGAGAGGTGGCCTCAGGCTTTCTATCTGTTCCCCAGAATAATCCATGGCTGGCAGCACCCAGAACTTATGAGCATGTCTTAGGATGCGCTCACCTGCTTTGCAAATGTATCCTGGCACACTGTTTCTCCCAGAGGCCACCAACTGATGCCAGAAAACAAAACGAAATGGGCCCTTTCTGGGTGAGCTCTCACATTCCCTTCTGCAAGGGCAGGCAGAAGCCAGCCCTCATTCTGAATTCAGGGCACCTGCAAAGGGCTGTAAATGCTACATGCCCCAGTGTCAGCAGTGCCCGGGGCTTCAGTGTGCGTACACAGCTTGTCACTCACAGAGGTGGTCGTTTTATCCCTCAGATTTTAACACATGCCTTATTTTGCATATTTTGGGGCTTCTTTCCCCTCTCTCCATCCTTTTGCTTCTCACCTCTTTTGTGCCATTTCTTCCTTAAAGTCTTTCTTTTCAGCTTTTTCTTTCTTTCCTTCTCTTGATTCCCAGTGCTTTGAAAATATGTTCCACCAAAAACAAAAAGAAAATTTCTCACTTCAAACCAAAATCAGCCTGCCTTGCCTATTTTGTTTTCATTTTGTTCTTGGCTCAAGCATGTATATACATAATGGTTGTGCTGGGGAGATGCCAGAGACCCAATTCAGAGGTGATTAGATTTCTTCAAATTAAACCCATTTAGCACCCCAGCGAGCCTGAAAGCAGAGTGTTTGTCAGTGCCGTGTGCTTATACAGGGTGTAATTTGGCACCCAGCACTTCTGTGTGATCTGACCAAGCCTGCAAGACCAGGCCTGCTCCTGAGATGGGGCAGGAACGTGACTGGTTTCTGAATCCTGCCAGGGCTGGGGCACAAGACAGAAGCTCTGCAGCATTAGGACTGGGGTGAACTTTCGCATGCCTTGGGGTATAAGCTCTGTGGGTATTAGGCATCTGTGTACATTAGGCATCTGTGGGTACACTGGGGGTATTAGGTATCTGTGAGTTTAGGCAGCAACTGAAGAGGCATTTTTAGGGCTGTAATTTTAGCATCTAAATCAGGAATCAAGTGGGACTTAGCACCTCAGCACACAGCTTGCTAGAGCAGCAAGTTCTGTTTTACCTCCGTGGCTGGCTGGAGGCCATGGTGCAGAAGGCAGGGTCACCAGCAGCTTCAAGAGCATGGACATATGGCTGCATGTTGAGGATTTCTTGGCTGGGCGAAGGCATGTGAGCAATCCAGCCGTTAGGTGGGAACGAAGCATAAGTTTACAAAGTGCTGGAGCAGACAAGGACGCTGTGTCCTTGTACGCTGGGAAAAAGGAAGATAAGAAGAGCCTGACAAACAACACCTGGATGCTGAAGAATGAGATAAGTGACTGCTGGACACCTCGTGAAGAAGCTTGCTCAGCCAATAGAGGATAAGATAGTGTCGCGTGAAACGGGGTATTGTACCAATTAGAGTATTGTATAAGGCGCGTGCACAAGCGCATAAGGTATATAACTGTATCAAACGTTGTAGTAAATGGACTTCACTTGATCACATTGGTCTGTGTGTGATGTCCCTCCGCAACATTTGGCGCCCAAACAGGGACCCTCAGATCAGCACTTTATCATCTCTACGAGAATTTCTGGTGCAGCTGAACCGACGAGGGAGCGGAGGAGCCGGCCGAGAGTGTTCCTGCTGCCCCGGCAGGACGGCATGAGCTTCAGCTAAGCTGGGAAGCACAGCATGAGCTTCGGCTGAGCTGGGACGTGCGTAAGTTTGAATCTCGCCCTGAGCTGGGAAAACGAGGAGACACGCGAAAGCTTGAATCTCGCCCTGATCAGGTGAGCGGTCGGAGAAGGAGATGGGGTTGGACAAAAGGCAGGAAGCAGTCCTAAAGCTCCTTCGTCATTTTCTCTCTGAGAGAGGAGTGAAATTCGATAATTCTGTGTTAAAGGGGTTACTTTTATGGGCCTGGAAGAAAGAACTTATCCCGAGTGTAAATGTCGCGTTTGAAGAAGCGACCTGGGATAATATAGGCAAGGCGCTGTGGGACGCTACTAGCTGCAGGGGGGGTAAGGTAAAGGAGATGAAAAAATATGCAGAGCACTGGAAGGTAATTCGAGACATGCTGGAGACAATGAGGGCGGACCGGCAGGCAGCCGCCGCTCTCTGCGCGGCGGTGACCCCCTCTGCTGCCTCCACGGCTGCCGCGTCAGCCCACCCCGCTGGAGTTGGGGGGACATTCTCTACACAACTATCTCCACCCCCCCTAACATCCATCTCCGTTAACGCTGAGACGCCTGCACAGACACAGCCTTTGCCTATACCCAGCCAGGCCGTTGGTGCCGAAAAAATTCCCCCGTCTGTTACTCCGCAAGAAACAGGGGAATTAGGGGGGGCCGATTGTCGCCCGACAGATCCGAAGCCGACAGACTCGGGGATGACTAATGCGGATAAACAGATTGCGGGGGACAGGGAACCATCTCCATCGGGTAGTGCGATGGAAGAGCTGAGGGAGGTGGTGAACCAGTTACAAAAACTGACGGTACGGTCGGAAGAACCAGAAGTGAGGGAGAAACGGTCATCCTCCCGAAAGGATGAACCGAGAGGGCAAGAGAACGAAGATTCTCGCCGTATACCGGCCCCGCTTCCCCCTCCCGCCCCCTTCTCGCCGCCCTCTCCGGCACCTCCCCCCTCCCCTCCCCTCCCCTCCCCTCCCGCCCCCTCCACCGCCCCCTCCCGCCCCCTTCTCGCCGCCCTCTCCGGCGCTTCCCCCAGCCCCTCCCCTCCCGCCCCCTCCCTCCTCCCCTCCCCTCCCGCCCCCTCCCTCCCCCCCCCCTTTCCGCCCCCCTCTCCGCCCACTTGCAGCGGCGCGTGTCAGCCGGCCATGGTGGCCGCCGCCAGTCGCAGTCGCGGCCGCGGCCGGCCCCCGGGCAGAACCATCCGCGCCCCCGCCACCGCCCTTTCATCCATCCCGCCTCTCGGAACCAGAGACGGTGAAACCAACTGCGCCCGCGATAGACGCGGAGCCGCCTGCAGTAGCCGCTGCAGAAGAAAGGCAGAGACATTGGAGGGGAGTAATAAAAGATGCCATTATAGAAGGGACTATGCTCCAAGCATTCCCAGTTATTGCATTAAATGGACAGAAAAAATGGGAAGCGTTTGACTGGAAGGTCATTGAGAGATTAAGGTATGCTGTGAGTCAGTATGGAATTAAGTCTGCGTTAGCTCAACAAATGCTGCAATTCATTTTTTCTTCTGATACGCTGATACCTCAAGATATTAAACAGCTAGCACATATGGTTTTGGAGCCCGCCCAAATGTTAGTGTTTTTCCGGCAGTGGGAGACGCTCTGTGATCGGGAACAAGCAACACCACGACAACAAATAGATCCCTTATGGGGAGTAACCACGCAGATGCTGATGGGTACTGGACCCTTCGCATCAGGGAACGCTCAGTTACAATGTATCACTGAGGTTCATCATCTATCACAGATCTTGGCGTATCAAGCTTTTCTTTCCATACCAGACAATATGCGAAGCCATACTTTTACTCAGGTGAAACAGGAGCATAATGAACCTTTCGCACAGTTTATTAATAAATTGCATAGGGCAATCTATGACCACCCTGACATGACCGAGCAAATGAAAGAAAACATGTTCAAAATGCTCGCTTTCGAAAATGCTAATGAAAAGACACGCAAAGCATTGTGTAATTTGCCGAAAAATGCAGCCGTCGTTGATATGCTAGAATACATGGATCGAGCAGTGGACTCACAGAAAACAGCCTATGTTGTCGCAGCTCCACAAGGAGCTACAAAGAAGCACAGGGCCAGTAAGACACCCTTGGTCAAGTGTTTTAACTGTGGCAAACGTGGCCACATTAGGAGCAAATGTACAGCTTCTGCTAAGAAAGATGACAATACCACCAAGAATATAGGAAGAAGGGAAACTTTACACCGACCGCGAAGGCCCCTCACGCGACGACACAAACGCAAGGGACCTGGGCTGCCAGCCCTCAGGCAGCCTCGCAACCACCAGATCCGCCACTGCAGGGAGCTCCGGAGTGGATGTGGAAACCGCAGTAGACATTACGTTGATGGACGCAGGGGTACACTTGGTGGATAGCAACATAAAGGGACCATTGGGGCTCAGGCTTAGTGCATTTGTGATGGGACGATCTTCAACAGCTCTAAAAGGAATTTTGGTAGTCCCAGGGCTTATTGATGCAGATTTTTGTGGGACTGTGAAAATTATGATTCATGTTTTAATCCCTCCTGTTTCTATTCCTAAAGGTACCAGAATAGCACAATTAGTTCCATTCAGGTCGTGTGTTCCAAACCCAGGTGCAGTACAACGTGGAGATGGTGGATTCAGGTCCCCAGGGAAACCACAGGTATACCTTGCCATGGACATAACAAAAGGTAAACCAGAAAAGGTAGTGCAATTGGAAGGGCCTGACGGAGTTATCGTCAAGAAACTGATGACAATCGATACAGGAGCTGATGTTACGATTATTTCACGATATATTTGGCCTCCATCATGGCCATTGATCAATCCAAATTTTGGCATTGCAGGGATAGGGGGCACACAAGCCACCTTAGTAAGTCAGCTGCCGATTACATTTGTGTTCCCTGACGGTGAAAATGTTACGACGCGTCCGTATGTCATGACTACCCCAACTGAATTGTTTGGCCTCATAGGCCGTGATTTATTGAGCCAAATGAAGGCAATGTTAGTGACTCATCCTTTTTAGGAGCAGTCACTGAGGGGCAGCCAATCCTGAAAATTAGCTGGAAAACAGATGAGCCTGTTTGGATTGATCAGTAGCCGCTAAATTCTGAAAGGCTGCTAAAAATACAAGAGTTAGTTAAGGACCAATTGAGAGCGGGACATGTTGTTCCTTCTACTAGTCCATGGAATACACCAATATTTACCATTCCCAAGAAAAGTGGGAAATGGAGACTGTTACATGATCTCAGAGCTGTGAATGCAGTGATGCACAGTATGGGAGCCCTGCAGCCAGGTTTGCCGTCTCCAGTTATGCTTCCAGAAGAATGGGATTTGTTAATTATAGATCTAAAGGATTGTTTTTTCACCATTCCCTTGCACCCAGATGACGCTGAACGGTTCGCCTTTTCGGTACCATCGATTAACAAGGCAGAGCCCTATAAGAGATACCACTGGGTTGTGTTACCGCAATGAATGCGCAATTCCCCCACGATGTGTCAGGTGTATGTGGCCTGGGCATTAGAGCCTGTAAGAAAGCAGTTTCCTCAGTTACATTTTGATAGCGGGAAGGAACTTGCCACAGGATGAAATTTTAACTCAATTGCAGGACATCTTAAGCCATCGCAGAGTAATAATTGCTCCTGAAAAGGTGCAAAAGGCAGCACCTTGGAAGTATTTGAGGTGGCACATAGATGCTGGCAATGTTAGAAATTTCAATGGTACATGATGTCCAGAAGCTTGTGGAAGATATCCAGTGGGTGCGGAATCTTTGCGGTATCACTAATGACGATATGGACCCTCTGGTAGAACTCTTGGGTACGAGCGCACGTGCAGATGAGAAACGGGAAATGGCAGAGCTGACCAATTGGTTGCAGCGGCATGGGAGCCTCCTCCAGGGAATCGTTTTCAACAAGCACGGCAATCACATGCGTTCTTGCACCAACCTGCTAGGATGTTAGCAAAGCAATTTGACTTACCACTCACTGATGCCCAAGGTATCGTTAAAGCATGCCCCGATTGTCAAAAGGAAGGGCTGGGCTTGGGCTGTGGGGTTAACCCATGAGGTCTCTTGCCATTACAGTCGTGGCAAATGGATGTCACCCATGTCACGTGGTTTGGTGCAAAGCGTTATGTGCATGTGTGTATTGATACCTATCCTGCTGCCATGTGGGCCACGGTACAAACTGCAGAAAAGGCCTTACATATTGAATGACATCTTCATGCTTCTTTTGCAGTGCTGGGTGTGCCTAAAGAAATTAAGACGGACAACGGCCCAGCCTATGGTCCTACACGATTTGCTCGATTTTGTAATTTGTGGGGAATTCACCATGGTACGGGTATTCCACATCTTCCCACAGGACAGGCTATTGTCGAACGGGCCAACAAACCTTAAAGAGCATGCTGCAAAAACAAAAGGGGGGAACCCAGGGCTTACTCCCAGAGGAGCGATTGGCCAAAGCCTTATTTGTGCTAAATTATCTTAGATTGACAGGTGATCACAAAGACCCACCAATGGTAGTGCATCATGCTCTTTTACAGGCGGAAAGGACGCAACAAAGTACAGGAATCAGGGTAATGTATAAGGACCCAGAGTCCGGGAAATGGTGCGGACCAGCAGAAGTAAAGCTTACTGGGAGAGGGTATATGTGTCTGCTTACAGACCGAGGCCTGCGCTGGATCCTGGCTAAGTGGGTCAAACCATGGCTTCGCACTGATGCTGGACCCAGAATCGTCCCAACGACAACTGGCATGGCACCGGTGGGTGCTGGAGCCACTGATCCGACAGATTCCAACTAATAGAGTATTACACTTTAGAGGACTAGTGGGCATTAAGCCCTTCAGAGAGGATTTTGGTTAGGGCATTATAAGGATGTATCGCTTGTAGAGGACTTAGAACAGCGTGCCTTATTGTATGTAGAATTTGCTTTAGGTAAAAAGGGTGTGTTAAGCATAATCTGATTAAGCATAGCGTGATTGCGGGAAGACAGTGTGAGGTAAATGTAAAAAGTTAGCTAAAGCCAAAATTAGGGGTAAGGTCTATTTCCATTAATAACCTGGGAACGAGGTTGATTGTGTTTCCACAGGTGCAGGCCCACGACGGACTCTTGTTCGATTTGTACGATCACCGTCATCTGGAGCATCATGGATGATGTGGCAGCATGAATACCACCTCAGCCGAAAACTAATGTATAGGTCACCTTGGTCAACATAATAGGTCAAGATTCTCTGTGCATTGCTACTGCATCATAAAGCCCATGAACCAATAGACAAGATGACTATGACTCGTGCAGCGCGCCTGGCCAGCGAGCGCATGCGTCATAGATTGCAACCGAGGCGGACTTTTTGGCACCCGCTGGCCACGTGTGCTAAAACCCGTTCCTCTGCAAATGTATAGATACCGGGATTTTCTGAAGAGCATCGGGCTGGTGTACAGTGAGGCCATCGTTGCCTCTGTGGGGACGCCCACGGGATGCTGGCCCCTACCGATTGCTGGGCTGAGTTCGCGGAGCAAGATGGCACAAGAATGTATGGATGGTTCATCTTTCTTATGGTCCTCATGGTCTGGGTCATTAGGGGTAACGGGTTGGCTCAAAGAATTGTGGGCATTATTGTAGTTATTGTGATTTTAGCTATTGTAATAATTCTACCTTGTTCAGCTTGTTAAGGAAAAATGGCACCCCAAGTTATTAGGCAAGCTTGGATTGCTCAAAAACAAAAAGGGGGAATTGTTGAGGATTTCTTGGCTGGGCGAAGGCATGTGAGCAATCCAGCCATTAGGTGGGAACGAAGCATAAGTTTACAAAGTGCTGGAGCAGACAAGGACGCTGTGTCCTTGTACGCTGGGAAAAAGGAAGATAAGAAGAGCCTGACAAACAACTCCTGGATACCGAAGAATGAGATAAGTGACTGCTGGACACCTCGTGAAGAAGCTTGCTCAGCCAATAGAGAATAAGATAGTGTCGCGTGAAACGGGGTATTGTACCAATTAGAGTATTGTATAAGGCGCGTGCACAAGCGCATAAGGTATATAACTGTATCAAACGTTGTAGTAAATGGACTTCACTTGATCACATTGGTCTGTGTGTGATGTCCCTCTGCAACAGCTGCGTCTAACTTTGCATTAAAAAATGAAAATAATTGGATTGTGCAGGAACATGCCTGTTCATAGTTCACCATTTTTTAGTTCTTTTTAAAGAGCAAAGGTCAGTGCAAGAGGAAGGAGACAGACTAACAGCACTGACAAACCAGAGTCTTCTGTTTAGTTACAACACACACAGGGTATTGGCAGACCAATTAAAGGCTCCTGTCCCCAGGATGTTTTTTTACAGGGGGGAAATGCCAACCTGCCATTGCTTTCACGCACTTGGAGCTGCATTACAGGAAAGTTACTTAACGACAATGAGAAGCAAGGGATTGTTTTCACTCGCTAAATGTCTCATGTAAACAAACAAACAAACAAAAATTTCTTTGCCAGGAATCTAATTTATTCCCCAAATGCACTCTTTCAAAACATATCTGGAAGCCACAAACAAAATCAGTACAACTGGAATTTATATGGAAAACTTCTGTTCTGAAAGACTGGAAAAGAAGGTGTTTGCTAGCACATTACCAGTAACCACCTCTCATGTCTGTCTGTTCTGTCACAGCTGAGAGTCTTCTTTTAGCTTTTTTTTTATTTTTAATTTGGCCACCCTAAAGGATGGATAAATATCTTAGCCTTTCTGTTAACAATGTTTACATTAGCTCTATCCAGAATAGTGCTAAAGCACTGCTCTTTGCTGAGATAATAATAGTAAAGTCCTATTTTGGGGCTTAATGTTGTTTTAATACTTTTCTTAACGTAGTCTAGTCCTTGGGCTTGTTTGGACAGCACAGGTCCCATCCAGCTGGCCTACAAAGCACAGCACAGTGTAACCAGATCTGCTACTATAGCTGCAGTTGCAGGATATACTTTCATAGTGGTTTAGCCCCAGTAGGCAGCTAAGCATCACACAGCCACTCACTCACTTCCTCACAGTGGGATGGGGGAGACATTC
The DNA here is from genome assembly GCF_947461875.1 of Haliaeetus albicilla. NCBI lineage: Eukaryota > Metazoa > Chordata > Aves > Accipitriformes > Accipitridae > Haliaeetus > Haliaeetus albicilla. Next base: position 16,288,432 of record NC_091515.1, on the reverse strand, counting down.
GGAAGGGTAAAAGTGAGAAAACTCATGGATTGAGATAAAGACAGTTTAATACATAAAGCAAAAGCTGCACATGCAAGCAAAGCAAAACAAGGAATTCATTCACTACTTCCCATCAGCAGGCAGGCATTCAGCCACCTCCAGGAAAGCAGGGCTCCATCATGCATAACAGTTACTTGGGAAGACAAACGCCATCACTCTAAACGTCCCCCTCTTCTTCTTCCTCCAGCTTTTATTGCTGAGCGTGACATCATATGGTATGGAATATCCCTTTGGTCGGTTGGGGTCATCTGTCCCAGCTGTGTCCTCTCCCAACTTCTTGTGCACCCCCAGCCTACTCACTGGTGGGATGGTGTGAGAAGCAGAAAAGGCCTTGACTCTGTCTAAGCACTGCTCAGCAGTAACAAAAAAATCCCTGTATTATCAACACTGTTTTCAGTTGTGGTAGGTTGACCCTGGCTGGGTGCCAGGTGCCCACCAAATCCAAGACATAGCCCCATAATAGCTACTATGAAGAAATTTAACTCTATCACAGCCAAAACCATTATGACTTTGAAGAGCAACAATGGTCACCAGCTACTTTCAGCCCTGTTTCTTAGGAGAAATGACCTTTGCAATCATGCCATGTGTGCCTCTTCTTGAGAGAGGGGTAGAGATCTCAAAGATATTAACAGTTCTGAAGGAAGTGGACAACTGAGCAGAGGAGAAAGGTCTTACAGTTGCCTTGACTGACAGCCTGCAATGTGAATGCAAACACTATTAGATACTATTCACAGCAGGCAAGAAGATGAGTGCCCCCTCAGAACTGACCATGGGATGCAAATCCAAGAAAATAAGGCATCATTAGCTCCTCTCCTTTATATACTATGACACTGTGAAATGATTCATTCCCATGGCTTCCTACACTTTGCCTTTTCTACACTGCTGTGTTACAAAGGGAGCAGCTTCCTGCAGCCGCTTCTTGCTCTGACGTTGCATTCTTGTGGCGGGTTGACCCTGGCTGAACGCCAGGTGCCCACCAAAGCCGTTCTATCATTCCCCCCTCCTCAGCTGGACAGGGGAGAGAAAAAATATGACAAAGGGCTCGTGGGTCGAGATAAGGACAGGAGAGATCACTCGCCAATTACCGTCACGGGCGAAACAGACTCAGCTTGGGGAAAATTAACTCAATTTATTACAAATCAACCAGAGTAGGGTAATGAGAAATAAAACCAAATCTCAAAACACCTTCCCTCCACCCCTCCCTTCTTCCCGGGCACAGCTTCACTCCCAGATTCTCTACCTACCCCCCCAGCGGCACAGGGGGACGGGGAATGGGAGTTGCAGTCAGTTCATCACACATTATTTCTGCCGCTTCATCCTCCTCAGGGGCAGGACTCATCACACTCTTCCCCTGCTCCAGCGTGGGGTCCCACCCACGGGAGACAGTCCTCCACGAACTTCTCCAATGTGGGTCCTTCCCACGGGCTGCAGTTCTTCACAAACTACTCCAGCATGGGTCCCTTCCACGGCGTGCAGTCCTTCAGGAGCACACTGCTCCAGCGTGGGTCCCCCATGGGGTCACAAGTCCTGCCAGAAAACCTGCTCCAGCGTGGGCTCCTCTCTCCACAGATGCGCAGGTCCTGCCAGGAACCTGCTCCAGCGCGGGCTTCCCACGGGGTCACAGCCTCCTTCGGGCACTCACCTGCTCCGGTGTGGGGTCCTCTACGGGCTGCAGGTGGATATCTGCTCCACTGTGGACCTCCATGGGCTGCAGGGGGACAGCCTGCCTCACCATGGTCTTCACCATGGGCTGCAGGGGAATCTCTGCTCCGGCACCTGGAGCATCTCCTCCCCCTCCTTCTTCACTGACCTTGGTGTCTGTAGAGTTGTTTCTCTTACACATTCTCACTCCTCTCTCCGGCTGCCGTTTCTGTGTCCCAGCAACTTTTATTCCTTCTTAAATATGTTATCCCAGAGGCACTACCACTATCGCTGATTGGCTTGGCCTTGGCCGGCGGCGGGTCCGTCTTAGAGCTGGCTGGTATTGGCTCTGTCGGGCACAGGGGAAGCTTCCAGCAGCTTCTTACAGAAGCCACCCCTGTAAGGAATTCATTCACTACTTCCCATCGGCAGGCAGGTGTTCAGCCATCTCCAAGAAAGCAGGGCTCCATCACGTGTAAACGTTACTTGGGAAGACAAATGTCATAGCTCTGAACGTCCCCCCCCCTTCCTTCTTCTTCCCTTAGCTTTATATTGCTGTATGAGAAAAATGGCCAGTACTTTATACTAGCTCATGGATGGTGGCAAATGCCCTGTGGGGGTGGCTACAGCAATGGAAGCAGAGCAACTGTGGCAGCATAGAGGTAAACCCATCTGGGCTGCCGCGCCGTGGCAAGATATTGTGTCCCGGCTAGAGAATGTGGTTGTAAAAGTACATCACATACATAGATGTTCACATACCAAAGAGTCAGGCCACTGAAGAACATTGAAACAATAAGCAGGTGGACCAGGCTGCTAGGATTGAAGTGGCTCAGGTGGACCTGGACTGGCAACATAAGGGTGAGCTATTTATGGCTCAGTGGGCCCATGACACATCAGGACATTTAGGAAGGGATGGAACATACAAATCGGCTTGTGATCCGGGGTGGACTTGACTATTGATGCCATTGCACAGGTTATCCATGAATGTAAAACGTGCACCATAATCAAACAAGCCAAATGGCTAAAGCCTTTTTGCTATAGAGGACGATGGCTGAAATATCAATATGGGGAGGCCTGGCAGATTGAATATATCACACTACCACGAACCCGCCATAGCAAACACCATGTGCTTACAATGGTGGAAGCAACCACCGGATGGCTGGAAACATACCCTGTGACCCATGCCACTGCCCGGAATACTGTCTTGGGCCTTGAAAATCAGGTCTTGTGGTGACACGGCACCCCTGAAAGACTCGAGTCAGACAACGGGACTCATTTCCGAAACAACCTCATAAACACCTGGGCCAAGGAGCATGGCATTGAGTGGGTGTATCACATCCCCTTATCATGCACCAGCCTCTGGGAAAATCGTATGATACAATGGACTGTTAAAAGCTACACTGAGAGCAATGGGTGCTGGGACATTCAAGTATTGGGATACACATTTAGCAGAAGCCACCTGGCTAGAAACACTAGAGGATCTGCCAGTCGACCTGGCCCTGCCCAATCAAAACCCCTGCGCACTGTGGAAGGAGATAAGTTCCCCATAGTACATACAAGGAACTGGCTAGGAAAAACAGTCTGGGTTATTCCTTCCTCAGGAAAGGGTAAACTTATTTGTGGGATTGTTTTTGCTCAAGGACCTGGGTGCACTTGGTGGGTAATGCAGAAGGATGGGGGACTCCAATGTGTACCTCAAGGTGATTTAATCCTGGGTGAAAATAATCCATGATTTCAGTTGTATGATGGCAGTATTACATGATGCTGTATGTCACCACTGCTGTGACTGTCATATATCAAAGGTTTTATAGCAGAAACCTCTTGCTGCTAGCCAAGCTAGAGGCAAGAGGAAGAATTCATTGCAATGTTAAACCTTATGGCCTAGTCCAAAGGGACCAGGGGTGGGGAATGTAATGGATATACCTTTAAATTGTTGTAACCCATGATTTGAGTTGCATGCTATGGGAATTACTATAGCAGGAGCCACCTGAACCAACGGAGGACACACCTTACAAGAAGCAGTGCAGGTGCAGCAGTGACCTGACCTGAGCTGGCTTTGGTGCTCAGTAACTCCACACAACATACCACCTCTCCTGTCCTGAGTGACCACCATAACAGATGGAGCCCAAAGTCATGGACTAAATGAACTCGGTGGACACTTTGTGGACATTTTATGGACATTTTACAGGGGTGATCCATAGACTAAAGGAATGATATCTGTGTATTATATCAAAGGATGGGAAGGGGGGGGTGGTTAATGAGGATGTATTGGATAGTGTGGGACCTGAGCATGATGTAAATGGTATGGAATAAGGGGTGGAGAATGTGCTGGTTTTGGCTGGGGTAGAGTTAATTTTCTTCACAGTAGCTAGTATGGGGCTGTGTTTTGGGTTTGTGCTGGAAACAGTGTTGATAATACAGGGATGTTTTCATTACTGCTGAGCAGTGCTTACACAGAGTCAAGGCCTTTTCTGCTTTTCACCCCACCCCACCAGCGAGTGGGCTGGGGGTGCACGACAAGTTGGGAGGGGACACAGCTGGGACAGCTGACCCCAACTGACCAAAGGGATATTCCAGACCATATGTTGTCGTGCTCACCAATAAAACTGGGGGGGAGGTTGGCAGGGTGGCCGCTGCTTGGAGACTGGCTGGGCATCGGTCGGTTGGTGGTGAGCAATTGTTTTCATTTGCATGACTTGTCTTTCTTGGGGTTTATTTCTCTCTCTTTGTTATTTTCCTTTTCATTTATTATTATTGTTATTGTTATATTTCAATTATTAAACTGTTATTATCTCAACCCATGAGTTTTCTCACTTTTACCCTTCCGATTCTCTCCCCCCATCCCACCAGGGGAAGTGAGTGAGTGGCTGTGTGGTGCTTAGTTGCCCGCTGGGGTTAAACCACGCAGGAATGTCTGGATTTTTGCAACTTTTAAATTCAGACTATTGCTACTTATTTCATTAGTCCGTCATGCTCCAGCTGAGTGTCATAAAAGCTCAGTGATTACAGCCAATACAAATTCTTTTACCTCTTGCCTTCATGAATCCCTTTACAATTATTGAAGCAGTTAGTGAAAGTCAAGAAAAGCACTCAATAAAGGAAATAATTATCAAAATAGAAAGCTGCGGTAGATGAACCTGTGACAGGAATGGGGAAATTGCACGGAGGTATGCTCTTCTCATAGAGGATTTAAATCTAGTGGGCGTCCTAGCATCTCCCCTTCTATTCAGAATACATGAGGTATACTGCATTTGCAATGCTTATTTTCAGTGATCGTACCAGCAGCTGCTGACTACAAGCGCTTATTAATGCATGAAAGAGAGTAGACTAAGATGTCCCAGCAACACAAGAGTATTGAACATGGATGAAGGGGCAAAGAAGGGGAAAAAATGAACAAATCAAATTTTTTCCAATCTCAGTATCACAAAGCAGCAAGGGAAAAGGATCCAGGGAGAAGTGGATGTAATAGCAAAAATGGGATATATTAAACGCTTTACTCTTGCAACAGACTTGTGTGGTGGTTTAACCCCAGCCAGCTACTAAACACCACGCAGCCACTCACTCACTTCCCCCCCATTCAGTGGGATGGGGGAGAAAATCGGGAAAAGAAGTAAAACTCATGGGTTGAGATAAGAACGGTTTAATAGAACAGAAAAGAAGAAACTAATCATGATAATGATAACACTAATAAAATGACAACAGTAGTAATAAAAGGATTGGAATGTACAAATGATGCGCAGGGCAATTGCCCACCACCTGCCGACCGACACCCAGCTAGTCCCCGAGCGGCGATTCCCTGCCCCCACTTCCCAGTTCCTATACTAGATGGGATGTCACATGGTATGGAATACCCTGTTGGCCACTATGGGTCAGCTGCCCTGGCTGTGTCCTGTGCCAACTTCTTGTGCCCCTCCAGCTTTCTCGCTGGCTGGGCATGAGAAGCTGAAAAATCCTTGACTTTAGTCTAAACACTACTGAGCAACAACTGAAAACATCAGTGTTATCAACATTCTTCTCATACTGAACTCAAAACATAGCACTGTACCAGCTACTAGGAAGACAATTAACTCTATCCCAGCTGAAACCAGGACAACTTGGATACATGAATATTGACCAGGACTGACTGTATTTGGTGTGTCAGTTATTGTTTATACAATATTATGTTTTCTGTCTGGATTGAAGGGCAAATGAATCGAAAAATGCCTTATGATTGTGAAATAAGCTGATATTGAAGAAACCAGAAGAATACCAATGACTCACCACTTCCTTCTGATAGGCTGTACCTTCCTTGTGCAGAGCCAAAGAGTGCACACCATGCAATGAAAGGCTACACATTTAACTTTCCCTTGGAGGAAGATAAATCAATGATGCAGAAGCTGCATGACAGGTGTGACACTAACAAATTTCTGGTTCATTTACAGCCAGAAGGCTTGTCAAAATCAGCATTACCCAGAGCATCACAGGTTTTCAGTGTTTTGGTAGGAACTGGGTCTACTTTAAGGAAAATAAATTTAGCTTTGCCACTGAACAAAACACAAAAGCTACCTTAATAGGAGACTCCACTACTAGTTTCTAAGGCCATAACTTTGTTTTAGAAAACTACATACCCCATTTCAGTTTTGACAGGTTATAAAGATAATCAAAATGAAACCAGTTCTTTTGGAGGGTAAAACTGAGCTAATCTTTAATGTATAAATTTTTATAACATTATGCAAGGAAATATGGCATATCATTTTGCAAAAAGTTGTTACTCCAAAAAAAAAAAAGAAAAAAAAAAGGAGAGAACAGGTAAAGATGTAGGAGCTGATATTCTCTGTGTCTTTGTGACATTTCTTCTTATGTAAGTAACTTAGTGATAATCCATTACCATCATTGTATGGAGGAAGTATATGCTTGCTCAGTAATGTCCACTCTTGGGAATGCCCTGGGTCTCTATTTAACACAATGCAATAAGAACTGACATGGCATCGATAACTGTAATTCTGTGTGGTGCCTAAGATGGGCGATAGGCATCACAGAGATTCATCGATCAGAATTTTCTTTCTTTTTAATCAACCATTTCTATCTGTTCTTACCTTGCACACAGAAGTGCCTTCCCATCCACAGTCCTCTGCTGAGTACTTTATTGAATTACATTCCATTTTTAATGTAATATACAAATAATTTTCTTAATAGTCCATGAATTAGCTTTGGTGCCTTTTCTGTACAGTGTTGTTTCACATAAGAGTACCAAGTGTCTGTCTGTTGTTGGCAGAAGAAGATTCTTTTCTGACATTAAAATGTAAATCCACTGGATAATGGTATATGGTATCAAATTAATATATTGTAGGCAAAAGACATTCATGTTCAAACTGTAATTCTTACGTATGTCTCTTTAGTTGGAGTTACTATGAAGGACTAGAAGAATGCAGGGCATACTTAATTTGTATTAATCAGGTTGCAGATGTCCTTAATTTTTGCATCTTTGGCACAATCTCTGCATCCTGCTTTCTTCCCAGCTGTCAAATACACCTTGAAACTACTTTCCAATTCCAGTGTAGCAGGATCCCAATTATGCACTTAATACGTAAAAAAAAAAAAAAAAAGGCTGTGCTCTAGGGTAGAACTATACTCTGTATCCCTCCTCCCCAGTAACTCCTCTGCCTGAGCTCTAATGGCTATCTCTTTAGAAGAAAACCCACCAGGTGAGGTGTTTTCCTGTACTTGTACAGCCAGCATGCTGCAGCTGGCACTTAAACATCTGGCAGTAAGTCTAAGAAGAGCGTTAGGCAGAGTAAGGTCCCGACATTCAGTATGTCACCGTGACATTGTGCACCCTGGAGGCTTTTTTGTCATGGAGGTAGATGACAGAGTACTTGTATAGAAGTTCCCAACCTGCTCCCAGGCAAGGAGGACTTTACTGAAGGTGTGCAGAATTAATAAAAGACAGTAAATTCCCTGTCAAAGTCAACTGTATTTCTTTCCTTTTCTGATGTGTAGTATATACTTCTTTTCCAGGCTTTTTCTTTAGAAAAGTTGAACAGATGTTTACACAGACAGTGGAGAAGAGTCAACAAGTACTGTTAGACATTAAGGACAGAGAGATCTTCCAACCTACTTCCTTGTATTTTGTGTCATGATAAAACAATATAAAATACATTTCAATATTTATTTCTTAATCCTACAACAAGGTTTACTTATGAGCAGACCAACTAATATAACACATTTTTCACAGTGGAACACAGTAACGTTATATGTTAATGAAGTGGTTTTATGTCATGTATAATGCCGCAAGCTGTGTCATACTGTGGGAAGTGATTTAGCAACTCACCACACAGACAAAAGGCTGTACATTTTAATTTTCTCCCCACTGAGAAACCCAGCATTAAATTATCATCCTTCAAAGCTACTACTAGACATGCACAGTGCACACAATCACCAAAAATTAGGATTTGAAAGGAGATGAAAAAAAGTATTTACAGGAAAATAATATCCATGGAAACAATAAAAGGCAAAATACAGTCTGCACTTGCACATCTTTTGACTATCCCCATAGTTTCATGTTCCAGATGCTTCCAAATAAATGATCCTGTTAATCACCAATTTATGTTGATTGCACAGACTGTTGCTGGAACTCTGAGTAATGACCCCAATCAATGCAGCTGATCCTAACTCTGGTATCTGAAAAACATGGCTGTGAAATAAGAGAATACTAAAGTCATTTACTAAAGCAACTACAGCATCTGTTTGAGCATATTACACTTAAGTACATGAGCAAATTGCTGTCACTTTAAAATATTTTTTTTGCTTGCCATTTTGTATTCATATATATATATATCAGGAAACAGATACAGACACATACATATGTGTCCTCACATTTGCCGTTTTTCTTTCTTGCAGTGATGTGCTTTTGATAATTTTTTTTTAAAAAAGTTAAGTAATCAATACTGATGCTGAACAAGTCCTTTTAGTCCTACATGCTTGCATCTAATACTCCTCTCCTCAATGCACCAGCAATGGTCCCTTAACCCTGGACTGCACTACTCTGCCAAAGAGCCTCTCTTGCACTTCTGGGGTTACCTATTAGCCTCTCCCTCTTCAGCCCCACAGAGCACCTGCACAGCAATGGCATTTTGGAGGTAGCAAAGTTTTTACAGGCAAAGTAAAGTTCTTTAAGTTTGTAACAATGCTGATAGTCTTGTAGCTATAATTTATCTTGGTCACACAGGGTGATTTATTTTTCCATTTTTTTTTTAAATAGAAAATCCAGATTCATATTTGCAATATTCAAAATCCAGCTGGTGGCAGGTCACAAGTGGTGTTCCCCAGGGCTCAGTATTGGGGCCAGTTCTCTTTAATATCTTTATTAATGATCTGGACGAGGGGATTGAGTGCACCCTCAGTAAGTTTGCAGATGACACCAAGTTGGGAGGGAGGGTTGATCTGCTCAAGGGTGGGAAGGCTCTACAGAGGGATCTGGACAGGCTGGATCAATGGGCCGAGGCCAATTGTATGAAGTTCAACAAGGCCAAGTGCCGGGTCCTGCACTTCAGTCACAGCAACCCCATACAGCGATACAGGATTGGGGAAGAGTGGCTGGAAAGCTGCCTGGCAGAAAAAGACCTGGGGGTGCTGGTTGACAGCTGGCTGAATATGAGGCAGCAGTGTGCCCAGGTGGCCAAGAAGCCAACAGCATCCTAGCCTGTATCAGAAATAGTGTGGCCAGCAGGACTAAGGAAGTGATCATCCCCCTGTACTCGGCACTGGTGAGGCTGCACCTCGAATACTGTGTTCAGTTTTGGGCCCCTCACTACAGGAAAGATATTGAGGCACTGGAGTGTGTCCAGAGAAGGGCAAAAAAGCTGGTGAAGGGCCTGGAGCACAAGTCTTATGAGGAGCAGCTGAGGGAACTGGGGTTGTTTAGTCTGGAGAAGAGGAGGCTGAGGAGAGACCTTATTGCTCTCTACAACTACCTGAAAGGAGGTTGTAGTGAGGTGGGTGCTGGTCTCTTCTGTCAGGTGGCTGGTGATCGGATGAGAGGAAATGGCCTCAAGTTGTGCCAGGGGAGGTTTAGATTGGATATTAGGAAAAATGTCTTTACTGAAAGGGTTGTCAGGCATTGGAACAGGCTGCCCAGGGAAGTGGTTGAGTCACCATCTCTGGAGGTATTCAAAAAGCACGTAGACAAGGCACTTCAGGACATGGTTTCATGGGCATGGTTGACCGTTGGACTCGATGATCTTAAATGTCCTTTCCAATGTAAGTGATTCTATGATTCTATGAATATATATGGCAAGTATCTGGCAACAAGATGTCCCTATTTCAGGGAATTTCTCATTAAACAATTCTCTAGAATTCTGGATTGACTCTGACTTTTTAGTGTGTCGTGGTTTAACCCCAGACAGTAACCAAGCACCATGCAGCCACTCACTCTCCCCCCACACCCAGTGGGATGGGGGAGAAAATCGGGAAAAGAAGTAAAACTCGTGGGTTGAGATAAGAACAGTTTAATAGAACAGAAAAGAAGAAACTAATCATGATAATACTAATAGAATGAGAACAGTAATAATAAAAGGATTGGAATGTACAAATGATGCACAGGGCAATTGCTCACCACCCACTGACTGACACCCAGTTAGTCTCTGAGCGGCGATTCCCCCACCCCCACTCCCCCCAGTTTATGTACTAGATGTGACGTCACATGGTATGGAATACCCTGTTGGCCACTTTGGGTCAGCTGCCCTGGCTGTGTCCTGTGCTAACTTCTTGTGCCCCTCCAGCTTTCTCGCTGGCTGGGCATCAGAAGCTGAAAAATCCTTGACTCTAGTCTAAACACTACTGAGCAACAACTGAAAACATCAGTGTTATCAACATTCTTCTCATACTGAACTCAAAACATATCACTGTACCAGCTACTAGGAAGACAGTTAACTCTATCCCAGCTGAAACCAGGACAGTTTCATAAACAAATTTTAACTTCTACCCTCTGGACATCTTAGAATGGAAGAGAGGATGTGGCTGAGAAAGAAATTCTGAGTTATCTGAAACCAGTCCAGTAAAGTAAAGTGGGGTATGCATGAACAGATGCTAAGGGATAATCAAGTACCTTTTCTAACATTTGTGGCAGATAATCTCTGAAGGCTGAAGTGGCACACTGTCCTTAAACAATTTAGAATAGGAAAGTAAATTAGATAAAAAAGAGACCACCAAAAGTCACACAAAAGGTTCTATTAATTTGTTGTAAACTGCATGTTACATATTTATATATAATCCAGGAGTGAGAGAGCGAGTCTGAGAGAATAAACATCCCTAATCTTACTAAAGCCCAGAACAAATATGCTATATTTTTGTTAATATAATATGATTGCTAAATTAGAAAATCTTTCCTCCCTCTCCTCAATTTTGCCCTGAAGGTTTTTTTTAAAATTTTTGCATAGTATTAGAAAGCCCTCATTGGATTCTAAACAATGGCTGCTTAAAGAGAAATCTGATGAATAGCCAGTATTAAGCAAAAAGAAATGTCTAAAGGCAGAAGACATCTATCAATGATATAAATCCTTAATATAACCAAAGCTCATTTTGCTGATTCACTTCCCACTTAGTCACTCAGAGCTAAAATATTAAAAAGCAAGATAAATTAAGAACATGCTCTCAGTTGGTGTGAAAAGAACTTAAAGATAAACAACTCACCTGAAGAGAAGAGATATATGAGAGGGAGATAGCTGCTACACTGCACACAAAAAAGGAGTTGGGCCTATAGCATATATAAGCAACATGCACAAAGACATCTTTGGCTGCTTTCAGAATAGAGGCAGGGGTGCTGCAGGAAGATACCACCGAATCCTTATATGGAAAGAAGAGAGTGTGGAGCAGCATGCAAAGCAGGATGAATTAAATGTGCTGATTAAATGAACAGCTTGCTTTTTGTACTTCAGTGAAGTTCAAAGATTTCTGGCCAACAACTTTAAGCGTAGCCAGCAATCAAATAAATGACTTATGTTATAAAACCCTCATGCAGAGAAACAGTAGGTAATGCAAAATTGATCTCTTTATATGTTTCTGTCCCTCACCTTTGCTCAGGGCTTTAAAAAGAATACATAATATTTTTAAATGCAGGTATAAAAAGACTGGGGGAAGGGAAAGACCCTCCACTATATCACTGTAGAAAGAAGCTGTCCTGGTTTTGGCTGGGATAGAGTTAATTTCCTTTCTAGTAGCTGGTATAGTGTTATGTTTTGGATTCAGTATGAGAAGAATGTTGATAACACACTGATGTTTTCAGTTGTTGCTAAGTAGTGTTTAGACTAAGTCAAGGATTTTTCAGCTTCTGATGCCCAGCCAGCGAGAAAGCTGGAGGGGCACAAGAAGTTGGGAGGGGACACAGACAGGGCAGCTGTCCCAAACTGGCCAAAGGGATATTCCATACCATGTGATGTCATGCCTAGTATGTAAACTGGGGGGAGTTGGCCTGGAGGGGATCGCTGCTTGGGAACTAACTGAGCATTGGTCGATGAGTGGTAAGCAATTGCATTGTGCATCACTTGTTTTGTATATTCTGATCCTTTTATTATTATTGTCATTTTATTATTGTTGTTATTATCATTATTAGTTTCTTCCTTTCTGTTCTATTAAACTGCCTTTACCTCAACCCACAAGTTTTACTTTTTTTTTCTGATTCTCTCCCCCATCCCACTGGGTGGGTGGGGGGGAGTGAGTGAGTGGCTACGTGGTGCTTATTTGCTTGCTGGGGTTAAACCATGACAAATAGAAATTAAATAGGAGATTGTAATTTTTCTCACAATTCCCAAACCTCATAGAACCAGCCTATTCCCCAAAGCAATCCTTGCAAAAAGAACTCCTTACATCTTCTCGGAGGAGCATATTTCATGTTATTTTCTTTTTGTTTTTTGGCTGTTTCTCTGTCTTCTGCCTTTAAATACATAGAATAGGTTCCATCTTACCTAACCTGAGACATTTACAGTGTATGTGTCTATGACTGTGGGTCAGTCACTGCTGACTCCCTCACTGGAGAGAGAAAGGCACTGTTAGGGCACAAATCACACAACCCATTTTAGATGTCTGTCTTAGGATGAGACAAATCATGTGACAAAAGTGCTCAGTTCTCTGCACTGGCTGTAAAGTGAGCCTAGAGTAACTAGCACAGGGCAGATGCTGACATCTTGTCAGATGAATTCCAGCCTTACAGATCATCAACAGCTCATGATCCCAGCTCAGTCATAATTTTTTTCTTTCCTTTTTTTTTCAAAATATTGTGTGTGATATATATATTGGGTAGAAAATTTCAACTTTTTAACTAGCTTATTCCAAAATGGAAATTTTTACTCGTTCTTCCATTTGTTTTTAATGACATACGGCCATCATATCAATAGCATAGTGTCGTGGTTTAACCCCAGCCAGCAACTAAGCACCACGCAGCTGCTCACTCACTCCCCCCTCATTCAGTGGGATGGGGGAGAAAATCGGGAAAAGAAGTAAAACTCGTGGGTTGAGATAAGAACAGTTTAATAGAACAGAAAAGAAGAAACTAATCATGATAATGATAACACTAATAAAATGACAACAGTAGTAATAAAAGGATTGGAATGTACAAATGATGCGCAGTGCAATTGCTCACCACCCGCCGACCGACACCCAGCTAGTCCCCGAGCGGCGATTCCCCGCCCCCACTTCCCAGTTCCTATACTAGATGGGATGTCACATGGTATGGAATACCCCTTTGGCCACTTTGGGTCAGCTGCCCTGGCTGTGTCCTGTGCCAACTTCTTGTGCCCCTCCAGCTTTCTCGCTGGCTGGGCATCAGAAGCTAAAAAATCCTTGACTTAGTCTAAACACTACTTAGCAACAACTGAAAACATCAGTGTTATCAACATTCTTCTCATACTGAACTCAAAACACAGCACTGTACCAGCTACTAGGAAGACAGTTAACTCTATCCCAGCTGAAACCAGGACAGTATCCACCCCTTATTCTATACCTTTGACGTCATGCTCAGTTCCCATACCTTTAGTTACATCCTGATTAATCATCATCAACTTTCCATCCCTTTGAGACATATGAACAATGATATATATATATGTATACACACACAGAGATATCATTCCTTTAGTTTATGGGTTATGTTCATAAAAGGTTTGTTGAGTTCATTTAGTTTCCGACTCTGGGCTCCATCTGTCATACCAGTCTTTCTGGGCAGGAGGCATGGTGCAAAGTCCTCTCAGTCGGTAGAGCAGAATTGGGCTTCAGTGCGGTGTGATGAGCAGATGACATTGGACGCAGCAGGAGGATGGTGTGCACCGTTGGATTGTTGCATGCTGGAGTCAGTTCTGGTTCCATCACTACTGCGCTTTGCTCAGTTTTATCACAGTTCTTTCTTGCTTGATCTAAGTGATTCTTACTGTAGTACTATGGATATAGCATATAACAATTACAGCAATGATAACATACAGTAGCAGGGTTATATAGCAACTAATATCATACAGTTTAATTCTGGCTATTTTCACCTAAAATCAAATCCCCTTGAGGCACACATCGGACTTCTCCATCTTTTCGCATCACCCACCAAGTGCACCCAGGCCCTTGAGCAAAAGCAATCTCACGAATGGGTTTGTCTTTGCCTGAGGCAGGACTAACCCAGACTGTCTTCCCTAACATATTTTTTTATGTGCACTACAGGGACTTTATCCCCTTCTACAGTATGTAAAAACTCTGACTGGCAGGGCCACTCCGATTGGCAGATCCTCTGGTGTTGACTAACCAGGTGGCTTTTGCTAAATGTGTATCCCAATGTTTGAAAGTTCCGCCCCCCATTGCTTTCAATGTAGCTTTTAACAGTCCATTGTATCGCTCAATTTTCCCAGAGGCTGGTACATGATAGGGGATATGATACACCCACTCAATGCCATGCTCTTTGGCCCAGGTGTCTATGAGGTTGTTTCGGAAATGAGTCCCGTTGTCTGACTCAATTCTTTCTGGGGTGCCATATCACCACAAGGCCTGCTTCTCAAGGCCCAGGATAGTGTTCTGGGCAGTGGCATAGGGTACAGAATATGTTTCCAGCCATCCGGTGGTTGCTTCCACCATTGTAAGCACATGGCACTTGCCTTGGCAAGTTTGTGGGAGTGTGATATAGTCAATCTGCCAGGCTTCCCCATATTTATATTTCAGCCATCGCCCTCCATACCACAGGGGCTTTAACCGCTTGGCTTGCTTAATTGCAGCGCATGTTTCACATTCATGGATAACCTGCACGATGGTGTCCATGGTCAAGTCCACCTCTCGATCACGAGCCCATCTATATGTTGCATCTCTTCCCTGATGGCCTGAAGTATCATGGGCCCACCGAGCCATAAATAGCTCACCCTTATGTTGCCAGTCCAGATCCACCTGAGCCACTTCAATCTTGGCAGCCTGACCCTACCGTTGGTTGTTTCGATGTTCTTCAGTGGCCTGACCCTTGGGTACGTGAGCATCTACATGACGTACTTTTACAACCAGATTCTCTAGCCGGGACGCAATATCTTGCCACAGTGCGGCAGCCCAAATGGGTTTACCTCTGAGCTGCCAGTTGCTCTGCTTCCATTGCTGTAACCACCCCCACAGGGCATTTGCCACCATCCATGAGTCAGTATAGAGATAGAGCACTGGCCACTTCTCTCTTTCAGCAATGTCTAATGCTAGCTGGATGGCTTTCACCTCTGCAAACTGACTCCATTCACCTTCTCCTTCAGCAGTTTCTGCAACTTGTCATGTAGGACTCCATACAGCAGCTTTCCACCTCCGATGCTTTCCCACAATGCGACAGGACCCGTCAGTGAACAGGGCATATTGCCTCTCATTTTCTGGCAGTTTATTATACAGCGGGGCTTCTTCAGCACGTGCCACCTCCTCCTCTGGCAACATTCCAAAATCTTTGCCTTCTGGCCAGTCCATGATCACTTCCACAATTCCTGGGCGACTGGGGTTTCCTATGCGAGCCCGTTGTGTGATCAGTGCAACCCACTTACTCCACGTGGCATCAGTCGCGTGATGTGTAGAGGAGACCCTCCCTTTGAACATCCAGCCCAGCACTGGCAGTCGGGGTGCTAAGAGGAGCTGTGTCTCAGTACCAACCACTTCTGAGGCAGCTCGAACTCCTTCATATGCTGCCAATATCTCTTTTTCAGTTGGAGTATAGCTAGCCTCGGATCCTCGATATCCTCGACTCCAGAGCCCCAGGGGTCGGCCTCGGGTCTCCCCAGGTGCTTTCTGCCAGAGGCTCCAGGTAGGGCCATTCTCCCCAGCTGCAGTGTAGAGCACATTTTTAATATCTTGTCCTGCCCAGACTGGTCCAAGGGCTACTGCATGAACAATCTCCCGCTTAATTTGTTCAAAGGCTTGTCGTTGTTCAGGCCCCCATTTAAAATCATTCTTCTTCCGGGTCACTTGATAGAGAGGGCTTACAATCAGACTGTAATTTGGAATATGCATTCTCCAAAACCCCACAACTCCTAAGAAGGCCTGTGTTTCCTTTTTACTATTTGGTAGAGACATAGCTGCTATTTTGTTGATCACATCCATTGGGATCTGACGATGTCCATCTTGCCATTTTATTCCCAAAAACTGGATCTCCTGTGCAGGTCCCTTGACCTTACTTTCTTTTATGGCAAAACCAGCCTTCAGAAGGATTTGGATTATTTTCTTCCCTTTCTCAAAGACTTCTTCTGCTGTGTTGCCCCATATGATGATGTCATCAATGTATTGCAGGTGTTCTGGAGCTTCACCTTTTTCCAGTGCAGTCTGGATCAGTCCATGGCAAATGGTGGGGCTGTGTTTCCACCCCTGGGGCAATCGATTCCAAGTGTACTGGACACCCCTCCAAGTAAAGGCAAATTGTGGACGACACTCTGCTGCCAGAGGTTTTGAGAAAAATGCATTAGCAATGTCAAATGTGGCATACCACTTGGCTGCCTTTGACTCTAGTTCCTATTGAAGTTCTAGCATATCTGGAACGGCAGCACTCAGCGGTGGCGTAACTTCATTCAGGCCGCGATAGTCAACTGTTAGTCTCCACTCCCCATTAGACTTCCGCACTGGCCATATGGGACTATTAAAGGGTGAGCGAGTTTTGCTGATCACTCCTTGGCTCTCCAGTTGGCGAATCAACTTGTGGATGGGAATCAGAGAGTCTCGGTTGGTGCGATATTACCGCCGGTGCACCGTCGTGGTAGCAATTGGCACCTGTTGTTCTTCAACCTTCAGCAACCCCACAATCGAAGGGTGTGGAGAGAGACCAGGCAGGGTAGACAGCTGTTCAGTGCCCTCCGTCTCCAAGGCAGCTATACCGAAAGCCCATCGATACCCCTTCGGGTCCTTAAAATACCCCCTCCTGAGATGTCCATCTTGCCATTTTATTCCTAAAAACTGGATCTCCTGAGATAGTCTATGCCAAGGATACACGGAGCCTCTGGACCAGTCACAATGGGGTGTTTCTGCCATTCATTCCCAGTTAGGCTTACTTCAGCTTCCAATACAGTTAACTCTTGGGATCCCCCTGTCACACCAGAAATACAAATGGATTCTGTCCCTTTATAACTTGATGGCATTAGAGTGCACTGTGCGCCGGTGTCTACTAGACCCTTGTACTCCTGTGGGTCTGACATGCCAGGCCATCGAATCAACACAGTCCAGTAGACTCGGTTATCCCTTTCCTCCACCTGGCTGGAGGCAGGGCCCCTCTAATTCTGGTCAGAGTGTCCAGTATTCTCTGCTCATAAAATTGGCTCAGAAGTCCCTTCAAGAGGATCAGAAATAAGATCAGCCCTTCTACTCTGTTTGGAAAGTGGAGCGGCATTTTTCCTGGGAGAATCCCCTTTTGTGGTGGTTTTTCCTCGCAGCTCACGTACCCGTGCATTTAGGACCGAGGTAGGTTTTCCATCCCGTTTTCTCATGCCCTGTCCATGATCACATAGGTAAAACCACAGGGCACCTCGCGGTGTGTACCTTCTATATTCTCTCTCTTGGGCAGAGGAACGCTCACTCCTAATAGCTGAGACATTGGTCCTTACAGGTGGGGAGTAGGACATATGCTCTTTGATTTGTTGGACATCCTGGGACAGCTTCTCCACAGCCGAAATGCAGGCTTGTAGGGAGGAGGAGAGATTTTCTTCATATTGACGGAGTTGGCGAGCCACTTCCTCCACTGTTGGTGCCTCTTCGTCTTTCCAGGACATTATTGCCAATGTGTTGGCATAGGACGATGGTGCGCTCCATACAAACTTCTGCCACATGGGTCGTGTGCATTGGACTTCGTCTGGATCTTTGGGTAATTGTGGGTTGTCCGGGTCATGATGAATCGTCTCTAGCACAGCTAATTCCCTCAGATATTGGATACCTCTCTCCATGGTGGTCCACTTGCTTGACTGACATATAACATCTTCCTTAAAGGGATACCTTTCCTTCACACTTGACAGGAGTCGCCTCCAGAGGCTGATGGCTTGTGTCCCTTTTCCAATTGCCTTGTCAATGCCACCTTCCCTGGCAAGCGATCCCAGCTGCTTGGCTTCCCTACCTTCTAATTCCAAGCTATTAGCCCCATTGTCCCAGCATCAGAGGAGCCAGGTGATAATATGCTCACCTATACGGTGGCCAAAATCTTTTCGCATATCCCACAGCTCACTCAAGGATAGGGACTGGGTTATTACCTCTGGTTCTGCCTCTTCCTCCGGTTCCCGTGATGACCCTGGTTCACCTTCATCCTTCCCTAAGCGAACTGATTTTTTTGTATATTTCTTTTTCTGTACGGGGGCAACTGATACTGGTGCAGGTTGGTCCGCTGGTTCAGTTGTAGTATCGCTCGCCGGGTTTTGGATAACCGCAGTGTCTGTCGCTGAGGTTTGGGTAGCCACAGTGCTCGTCGCCGGGGCTGGAGGGACCGCAGTGCCTGTTGCCAAGGTTTGGGTAGCTGTTGTGCTCGTTGCCGCGGCTGGAGGGGCTGCAGTGCCTGTTGTTGAGGTTTGGGTAGCCCATGTTCTCATCGCCCGGGCTGGAAGTGCCGCGGTGCCTGTCACCAAGGTCTGGGTGCCTGCAATGCTCGTTGCCAGGGCTGGAGGGGCCGCAGCGCCCGTTGCCAAGGTTTGGGTGGCCACGGTGCTCATCATTTTGTTGTTAGGTCCAGAGACTTTCTCTTCCCCTTGAGGGTACTGAGTGGTGTCGAACAGGGCTCGATAGGCATGGGCCAGGCCCCAGCACGTTGCAGTGATTTGTATCTCTCTGGAGCTGCCGGGGTGACAGCATACCTTTTCCAAATATTTTACTAGTTCTTCTGGATCCTGCACTTGTTCAGGGGTGAATTTCCAAAACATTGGAGGTGCCCACTGTCCTAGGTACTTGCCCATACTACCCCACACACCCTGCCACTCATAATTATCCAGCCTTGGGGCACATCTCTGGGTGATCTTCTTAAATAACTGTTTAACCTTAAACGAGCGCTGAACCACATTCAGAAGTATGCTAATTCCTAGCAGTAGGGCTAGGACCGTGCTAGTCCCAACATCCCAGGAGTATTCAAATTTTTCAAAATTCTCAAACACCATTGTAACTGGACTGAAGGAGAAAGGAGAGGGGAAGAAAGGTACCCCACCCACAGACTGGTTTTCCAGGGAGGAAAGGTAAATGGTATAATTATTAATAGTTTCCCACAGATGGCTCCCGCAGTATAAAGGTGACAATGCTAAGTGCAAATACCGGATTAATCCCACAGCCGATGACTTTATCATACCATAAACCAGTGTTATAAAATACATCAAAGCGAAAACCTTAATCCACCTCCCATGGATGATAAGCAGCAGAAGTGGAACTACATACAGCAAGCGAGGTGATACATAACAGAGCTTTAAAAACCAGAGCAACAACTCTAAGAACACATAAATCAACATAATGAACGCTTATAACAAATTTGTTTTAACAAGCTCTGGTCAGGTTTGTCGTTATCTCAACCCTTTGTGCCCCACGTTGGGCACCAAAATGGACTGTCGTGGTTTAACCCCAGCCAGCAACTAAGCACCACGCAGCCGCTCACTCACTCCCCCCATCCAGTGGGATGGGGGAGAAAATCGGGAAAAAGAAGTAAAACTCATGGGTTGAGATAAGAACGGTTTAATAGAACAGAAAGGAAGAAACTAATCATGATAATGATAACACTAATAAAATGACAACAGTAGTAATAAAAGGATTGGAATGTACAAATGATGCGCAGGGCAATTGCTCACCACCCACCGGCCGACACCCAGCTAGTCCCCGAGTGGCGATTTCCCCGCCCCCACTTCCCAGTTCCTATACTAGATGGGACGTCACATGGTATGCAATACCCCTTTGGCCACTTTGGGTCAGGTGCCCTGGCTGTGTCCTGTGCCAACTTCTTGTGTCCCTCCAGCCTTCTTGCTGGCTGGGCATGAGAAGCTGAAAAATCCTTGACTTTAATCTAAACACTACTGAGCAACAACTGAAAACATCAGTGTTATCAACATTCTTTGCATACTGAACTCAAAACATAGCACTGTACCAGCTACTAGGAAGACAGTTAACTCTATCCCAGCTGAAACCAGGACACATAGTTTCACCTGAGCATCGTAATAATACAGTAACTCCAACATATAAATTGTTTGCAGAAGCTTGCTTGGAACAAGATGCTGAGTTCTAGTCACTCTGGCACAGAAATGTATAAACAAAAACAGCCTTGACATGTAAATAAGACATGGGAAAAAGCATACTGTATGATATGGAAATTGGAATTTTTATGTCCTGTGAATAGTCAGTGTCCTATGTACCTATAACAAATGATGGCTTCATTTACATTTATTTTTGGTTCAGACAAGTGCATTTGTTAGTTTCACTGATGGAAACATGTAGTATTCATTCTGCAAAACTGTTAAGTTATTTTTTAAATGAAAAAAAAAGTGCTAAAAAGCATTCTGTTGTCTTATAGTGGGTTGAATACCTGAGTACACTACAGCTGCCTGGTACTTGGATAGAAGCCTGTCCTGGGGTTTCAGGTGTCATAGCTGCAAGCCAGAGTTATGACCAGTTTAAGGCACATGAACACAAGAAGCTGAAAATCTTCATTCAGTTTGTTCTAACTGATGGATGGAAATAATAAAAAAGAATCTTTATTTAATAAGTAGCAGATGGAAGCCAAACAATAATAATCTTATCTGAGAAAAGCATATAAGACTTACAAATTGTAGGCCTCAAAAAAGAGTATTTAAAAATAGTCTTTCCAGACCTCAGCCCTTTACATTGAATTAATTCTATTCTTCATGCTCAGCATCTAATTTTTCCCATTAAATACAATAAAGATTGCCATACACAAAGTGGAGATGTCTGCTTGGGTACAGCACTGAGTAAATCAAGGCCTTCTGGTAAGTATAGATAATAGGGATGCTTTTAACCCTCCCTTAGCTCAGTAGTTCTTATAAAAAAACAAAGCACTGAAGGGACAAGTTTGCAAATAATTGTGGGTTAGTAAAACAGGCTTTATAAAAATCTTTGAATCTATACAGAGCAGAAACCTGATGTTCTCTGAAGATGTCAGGAAGGTGAGCTTGAACAACTTGCCATGATAAAAGAGCTAGAGAGCATGAAGTTAATGCCTTCTTCAGATGTCTCACATAGATAGCTATGGGAGTCAGGGAAACACAATAAAATCCATCCTGCAGGGACTTGTTCTATGCCAGTATACTTTTAGGATAGTTTACAGCAAATAAATTGAATAGTGGGAGAGGATCTTTCTGATTTAATGTTTCTGTAAGTAGACAAAGTATGGGTTGGGGTTTTTTTTTAGTTTGCCAACCCTTTCCTTTATAAGTATTTAGAACAATGTTGTCCATTTTAAACATATCTATTTGCATCCTACCTTACAGCGGCTTGAATTTAGAGTGAGTCAGGCAATCCAAAGCCTTCTCTGCAATTTTCAAATACACTGAGTGGCTTAATAAAAATTAACACCATTACATATTGATATCTCTCTACTTATGTCTTTAGACCATCACAGTTACAACACTTGTACCTTTCCTTGTGAATGCTGAAAAATTTGGTTTGTGATGTGTGTAAAAAAGTGAAGGATTTGCTCAGACCTTCCTGTCTTTCAGTTTTGACATTGCAAGTGATTCTACTAATTATGCAGAGAATTAGGGAACAGACAAATGCATAAATAAAACAGATCTTCTGTAGGAGGTCTAAGATATTTTGAAATGAGTATTTTGATGTAACATATGTAGTCTTTTTCCAAAATTATTTTTGTTTAGGTTATGACATTCCTACACAGAGAAACTGGGGGAGATAGAAGCATTAAGTAGGATGAAGAGAGATATGGCACCAACTTCAAGTCTGTAATAATGGGTATGTAAAAGTCTTCAAGCATTTTGGCTAAATTATCTTTGTTAAATCAGAAATAGATGGAAAACTATGCAGACCTACAGAGGACTGCTCAGATGTGTGAGCAACACATACTAGTCAAGGCATTGCTCTCCTCCCCACACCCATCACACATCAGTATTTTATGATATCCATTGGCAAGAGGCTTTGAAGCCAGTCATCTCAAACATTTACTGTTGTGCCAAGAATTTATGTACAAAGTATGATCATTGTGTCTA
Source organism: Haliaeetus albicilla (assembly GCF_947461875.1). Taxonomy (NCBI): domain Eukaryota; kingdom Metazoa; phylum Chordata; class Aves; order Accipitriformes; family Accipitridae; genus Haliaeetus; species Haliaeetus albicilla. The sequence continues at coordinate 16,266,125 of NC_091515.1, read as the reverse complement.
GTCTCAGTCAAAAATCAGTATTATTACATGCATTTAATCCATTCACATTTTTCTGTGAAGAATATCTGATAATATAAAACATAAGATTCAGCAGATAGGATTGTTTTACAATAAAAAATGCATATTGATTCACAAAATAGCAGAGGAGGTGACTCTCAGTCATTCAGTCAAACAGTTGTTAATTGACCAAACAAGTACAGACAGGGTTCCTCATCTACCCAATTGGCATTTGTGTCTCTGAAGACATAAATTTGACCTTAATTTAGGTAGTGCATTAAGAACATTCTTTGAATAAGTTTGCAGTAAATATGTTTTGGAAGGAAAGATTAAATCTGTCTGAATCTCCTGAAGGGCTCTAAGAAGCTTAGTTATAAAAGCTACCATTTTCCATCAGAAAACTATTTTGTCCCTGAGGAATAAAACCTAAGACAGAGAATACTCCAGGTGAAAAAATTCCTAAGTGGGTGTATCAGGAAAGCATCTACAGAATGTCAGCTGCATATAGGGAGACTACCCAATGAGGTTGTATCGTTTATTAGGCCAAGTGACAGAGCTGGGAAAACAGAAAAGCTTTCAGCCACATATATCCTTCTTTAAGTCTTCAGGAAAAAAGCCTAAAATCTTGTCTCTTTATTCCAGCTGTATTACTTGGTCCAATAAAAGCAGATTTTATTTGCATTCAATTCTAACTTGATTTGAGTAAGGAGTTATTTTGAAAGTTTCCTCATCTAAGGTGGAGAGGAATCTAAAAACTGAGATCCTGGTGCAGCTTAATAAAAGTGCTTAGCTCCCCGACATGTTTTCCAGAGTACCCAAAAAGTAAGAGAATATATCCGCACTGAAACTGCATTTGCAGAAATGCCTTCAAGTGATTGGTGATAGAAAGGTGCTTTCCATGGTACAAAGCTATGAGTACCTATCTGGATCCTTCCAGTTCTGTAGGAATCTGATTCTTACAAGGAGCAAGAGTTATGTCTCACACAATTATGGAGGGATATAAAAATAGCAACATTCAAATAAAAAGTTATATATATGCATTAGAAGTAAGCTGGAAAAAAGGGGAAATATAGATCTGCTGACTGAGTGGGGAAGAATTATGGCTTGACAAAGTCCAAGTGTTCAATATCCTGTACTTGATACCTTATTCAGTCTTTAAAATAAAGATTGATTTTCATGCATAATGCAAGTTTAATAACAGGAGAGAAGTGCATGCCAAAATAGCAAAGATGTTAATGAATGTTCAGGCAATTTAGACATATTTAAGTCAGCAGAGCCTGATGCTTCCTAAAGCATTATGGAAACTGTTGAAATAATCTCTAAACTATTAGTGATTGTCTTTGAGTATTTGTGGAGTAGGTCCCAAGAAATTAAACACTGTGGGAAAATAACAGAAGATTGGGAAGGAGGATTGTAAACATGCTCAAGTGACTTGCAGCTGGGGTGTTGAAAAATACATATATCATTCTAATTGTTGTCTATCCTTGTGTGTGTGACAAGTAGAACATCTGTGTTTAGATAACATAGGCCTGTGATAGACTCAGAGGCACCCTATCGAACATGCTTGAGATTCCTGCCCTGCTGTGGGAAAGATCAAAGCACAGTGGTAAACTACGCCTGCACAAATCCCTGAAATACAGGTGAAAACAGCAGGTTTGGTGATCCTCTAGCATGGACCGAGCTCCACGGTGCCTGCATCTCGGCTTGTGTGCCTCTGCCCGGGTGCTGCTTCAGGGATCCCCTGGTTGGCGAGGTAACGAAAATAAATTTAATCTCTGCGTATCATCTGTGGTTTTGTGGTTGTACCTACACCCTGCCTGTGTCAGCTCACACACACAGGAAAGCTTAGAACACATTAAAAAAAAGCAAACAAAAACTTAAAAGCAGAAGCTGAGGAATTATAGATCAGTAAGCCCACTTAATGGCTGGAAATATTTAAAACCAGAACAGTTTCCTAGCTCCTTAGGTATAACAAGTTCATAAGACATAGCCACCATAGATGTGTTACTGACATTGCTATGTCAATAACAAACAATGTCAGACCAATCTAGTTGCCTTCATTGATAGGCTAGCTAACCTGGCAGGTACAGGGGAGAAAATGAATGAGATTCCTCTTGATTTTAGTAAGGTTAATGTGCAATAGGAATTTTCGATACAGCAGCAAAGGAAATATGTGGAAGAGAAACAGAACAAAATTAAAATCTGCCCTCAAATTAGTAATGAATGATTTACTGTCAAGCTAGAAAGGCACTCTGAATGTGGTCTGTCAATGCGTTTCTATTTGCTGCTGTATTAATGACTTGGATGACAGAATAAGGAAGACACTGATCAAATCTGAAGACACCAAGCTGGAGGGAAGCATTTGCAACTGCTTCAGAGAATGGGATCAGAATTCTAAATGGTCTTGATAGACTAATGGAGCAATATGGAATCAATGAGATGAAATTTAATACAGACAAGTGCAAAGTGCTACCTTCTGGAAGAAGAGAGCAAATGCATAATTATGAGCTTTGAAATAACTGACTAGATGGTGTTTTTAAAGAAAAGGAGTCTGGGGCTGCAGTGACCAAAAACTCAATATGGGTAACGCAGTGACAAAACAAATCTAACTCTTGGCAGAGTTAAGAGGTGTTATAAAGAACAAAGATTATTCATTCTACTTAGCATTTGCAGGACTTTTGCTCTGTTTTGCATGCTACACTTTAAGAAATGCACAGGCAAATTAGGAATATTGTAGAGGAGAGAAACAAGACAGATCAGAAGTTTAGAAAATATCATTTGTGAAAAAATATTAAAGGTTTATAATTTTAATTTAGAAAGGGTGGTAGAAGAAGCAACATAATAACAGTACTCTAATACTTAAAAAACCAAAGATACGAAGAAAAATAAATGATCAACCTCAACTGGAGACAGATCGAGAAACAATTTGCCTAATTTGCAATGAAGTAACTTTTTGCTATTAGGGCAAGCTTTCAAACTGTAAAGGTAGACAATCAATGAAACAGAGTCATGGAAGTTATGGGACCTCTTCTCTAGTGACTTTTAAGAATAGGATAGATAAACATTTTTTCAGGAAAGAGTGAGCCCAATGATTCCCTAACTCTAGTTTGGGGCTACAGTGACAAACTATGTAACACTAGGTAACTATGTCAAATGTTTCACTGCTAGCTTGTAAAAATAGATTACTTCAGCATGCTTAAAGGCTGGATGATGAAAGTTGCATAGCCCATGAGAAATTGTGAGCACTGACAGTGGCCCATGGGGAATATCTAGCATAGGGCTATGAACTAGACACTATTCTGGGGTTCCCACAGCCCCTGTTGGCAGGGAGTATTTTGATTTCATGCCGCTTCTTTCTTAGTGATGTAGTTGACAAGCTTGGCTTACTGTGGTTCTGAATATCCTTTTCTATGGCAAATCAGTTTGCTGCACTTCTTATTAGAGTCACCCAGGCATACATCAGCATTTGTCTTTGTGCTTTGCAGATGTGCTACATGCACTCTATTCCAGAGAAAATTCCTTTATATGCACTACGGCACCGCATTTGAAAACATGATGAGTCTCAGAATCCCTCAAACTGTCAAAGTCCCTTTACTATAAAATCCTAACAAAAGATAAAACCAAGATATTTGACACATATTGAGGGTCCACGCTCCAAGTATGGAATAATGTGGTAAAGTGTATGAAACAGCCCTGTGCTCCCAAATCCACCCACAATGGCTTTATCCATGAACAGCTATTAAATGAAAACTTGTTTAGCTAGCTAGTTAAACACCGTATCTTCACATTTTGATCCTGAATGTCCACAATATTTTTACATGACTTCTTCATGGAACAGTGAGCAATCAGAAGTCCAAAACAAAATACAGCAAGGCTAGGATTCAGCACTTTTACCTTCAGCCTCTGAAAGCCTAGGCATCCACTCTAAGTCAGTTGCTTTGGCTCCTTCCATAGTCAAAGCAAAGGCACAGGACCTGGCAAAGAGCAGTTCTTTTCACTGTATAATGACTGTGGAAGTTTGGTAGATGAATTTCCCCTCACAGGTTCTAATTTATCTTCTTTGATTATAAATAGAGCCTTGGTGACTGACTTAGACTAATACCTAATTTAAAGTTAGGAGATTGATTCTATTATAACTAACTGAGCATGTTGCTTAGTCATTTATACACAGATCTGAAGGGTCAAAGTAAGACAAATGAACACTGATTAATATGTAATACATATAGAAAGTAAACAGACTTTTAAGAGGTTGAAGATGCTAGATATGAAGAGATAGAGAAAATTAACTTTGGAGTAGAAATATAAAGAGAGATCAAAGGTAAAAAAAAATCCAGCAGTGACCTGAGCAATTACCAAGAAAAATGTTTACTGACAAGCTCCAAAATTCCCCCCAAAGTAGGAATTTATTGAACACAAAGTACATGTTCTGCAACAACTATATAATCAAGATAATAAGCAGTTTTCAAAATAATACAGTAGGCCTTCTCTTGTGACCAAAATGTTAAAGGCTATTAAACAAGACCTAAACAGGATACTGCTATATCAACAACTTTAATTAAGGAATATTGTAAAATAAATACTTTAAAAATAAATATGCCCATGCACAAAGGATGCATTTTGTTTTCCTGATGATTTAGGCAAAAATGACCTATGATGTATTTTATGCTGATTGTTATAAGACATTTTCCAGAAGAGAGTTAGAGAAACACAACTTTGATAAAAGAAACATGAATCCATTTCACTGCCTCTCCTTGAACTGTGCACCATGCACTCAGACTCTGCAGAATTTCCATTACAGATGGAGATTCTTCTGAAAGTCACCCTCGCTAGAGTCACCCAAAGCAATCGCAAGCATTGAAGTTTACCCATGACAGTAGCTTTCTTCTTCTAATTCTGACAATAGAAGACTAATTACAACACTCTCAAACTGAAGTTTAAGATGATCCTTGGTGTTACAAATTAAATTGAAGGTATGGATATTTGAACAACACTGTATTCACTCATATATAGTTGAAGAGACCTTGACAGAATTTTATTTGGTGAATCACCTGTTTCTTTTATTTGAGACACTGTCACAGGTAGTATCTTTTATTAAGCTGATTTATCTAGTTGATACAACTGGCCACTTTTCAGATAACAAATTAAATTTTCAAAAGCTAAACAGAAAGTGTGTATCGGACTGCAAGGAAGTATATTATGAATGACTTAAGGCAGTTAGACATTCTTTGATTAATACTAGCGACTTATATGATTAATAGATTACTAGATCTAGAGCATTTCTATTGGATTATTATACCTAAGATCATGTTTTATATCATTATTAAGTCCTCTATTAAAGTGAGCTATAGATTTGATACATCTATTGTGTCAGAACAGGAGCAGTTTTTGTCTTGCATCAATTGCTTTGTTTTATTTTACTCTGAGACCCATTTAGGAAATTCTAAATTTCTTATATGGTCAATATTTAAATAAAACAAAAGCAAAATAAATTATAATTGGACATGCTTTCTATAAAATACTGGCAACATTCAGAATGTCCTTAATGAGGTATCATTTCCCTGCTTTTTTCCAGATAAAAGAAGATATTTTTGCAAGGCTTTTTTTCATTGCCTCCCTCTACTCTGTACTTTTCTGTGCTCTCCTGCCATACATTTTGTGTTCCAACCCTCCCAAAGCCTTACTGTCTCAATAGGAAAAAATCATTTTAAGAAAAAAAACAATGATCTTTCAAACCTTTTACAGGAAATATTTTAATGTGTGTTGAGTGTGCAAAGAGAACTCTCTAAAATGAGTGTTCTGCCTTTACATGCTATTTTCAGATGTGTGGAGCAACTACTTAATGCAACAGAGAAGATAGCAATTTATGCATTAAATGGTATTATTGAATATCATTTGCCTCTATTGACATATCCTCATTACTCTCTATAAAATACAGTACCCTTCCTAGCCTGTGGAGAGAGTAGAGAACAAAGGAAACTACAGTAACCTGACATCCAGATACCCAGGAATTCATCCAAAATTAATCTGCCTTTCCTGTAAGAGCAATTTGTTCAAGTGCTGCTTGGCACCACTTACAATACCTCTAAAAATGTGCTACTGAAACACCTGCATTAACAGTTTAAATATTAACCACTTCCTATTTACTTTTGTCGTCTCCTTTGTCACAGTGGAAAGAAAGCAGCATGTGGGGTGTGTGTACATGTGTGTGTTAAAGTTCAAACTATATCTCAGGAAATTAAAAAAATCATTCAGCTTCACAAAACAGGTGGAAGCACAGCAGAGATTTATAGCGGATGGGATTGGTTACCTTGGAAACAGGTTTGAATTCTTTCATCAAACAAGATGCTCAGTGTTGACCTATTTCCAACTGCTGTGTATGGATTTAAGGTGGAACTTTTTGCAAAGTTTATACAAAAAGGTCTTCCTATCAACACTGAGTATTTGTGTACTGCTTAAATGTATTACTTTGTTTCCTCTACACTTCTAAGCCTTTAAAGTGAGGAAGATATTTGAGAACATAAAAGCAAAAGTGTAGAAGTATGTGATAATCTCCCTGACAAGAATTTGTTTCCAATGTATTTGAAATACTTGTGAACACTTTTAAAAATGTTTTGGCCAACATATTATCTTTACAATAACTACTTAATGAATATAGATGAACAACTGTTTATGGAAACAAGCCACCCCCCACCCTGTTACAGAACTTACAAACCTGAAATAAAGTTCTACCAGATATTTAGCATTATTTTGTCTTCCATGACCTCAGCTCCAAAGCTTTGTTTTATTGTTGTAAGAACTGACATTTTACGTGGCATTTTTGCATGAAGCCTATTACAGCTGGCACTCAGTTCTGATAAGACTTTTAATGCAGTGCATTAACAATAGAAGGGTAACTGTGTCTAAAAATCTACCTTTCTCATCGTATCCTATGAAACTTCAGCATATAGGAAAAGGAAAACAGAAAGGATCATTAATGTAGGTATGATACACGCACAAACATACAGATGGAGACCATGTGTACAGCACCATGTGTCCCTAATTTAGGGATCCTCCTCGGTAGTCTGGATAGCTAGGTGGTACAATGCAACGCAGCATCACACAGAGATGTGACATCAAATCGCAGAAGCAGTCAGTATTGTCTGGTGCATATGCCGATTATCATCTGGCCTGAACTATTTGGGGGAAATTTACTCTCTGTTCCTTGGCATCATGGAAGGCCCAAGTTGGGGAATGAGCAGAAAGAAAGGAAAGCCAAAAACTCAGCAACCGAAATTCAACTGAACCTGATAAAGGAAGAAAATAATTGAGGACTGCATAAAGCAATACTATGCAAATAAGATTGGGCTGCATTCCTAATGTACGGTTAGTTCATATCATCATATCTAAGTGATAATATGATTTTTAGAGCCATTCTTAAGGTCACTGTATATATCGTGTTTTCTGAAGTCTTCCATTTTTTAATAATTTTAAAGGGAGAACAGATGGATTGTGCTAGGGCATGTTTCTTGCAAGAAAATACATTAAAAGGTTATATGTCTGCAGCATTCTAAATGCCAAGATTTTATTTCTCTTAAAAATTGTCATAAAATTCAGCATTTTCTTTGAAATACCAGCTCTTGAGATAGTGATATTACATATAATTTTAAAGTAATTTTTTTAAAAGCAAATAAGAGCTATTACTGGCCCACATGGTCCTTGGTAAAGGTTTGAAAACATTTAAAACACCAAAAAAAGGTGTGTCCTGGTTTTGGCTGGGATAGAGTTAATTTTCTTTCTAGTAGCTGGTATAGTGCTATGTTTTGGATTCAGTATGAGAAGAATGTTGATAACACACTGATGTTTTCAGTTGTTGCTAAGTAGTGTTTAGACTAAAGTCAAGGATTTTTCAGCTTCTGATGCCCAGCCAGCAAGAAGGCTGGAGGGGCACAAGAAGTTGGGAGGGGACACAGACAGGACAGCTGACCCAAAGTGGCCAAAGGGATATTCCATACCATGTGATGTCATGCCTAGTATATAAACTGGGGGGAGTTGGCCTGGGGGGGATCGCTGCTCAGGAACTAATTGGGCATCATTCTGCGAGTACTGAGCAATTGCATTGTGCATCGCTTGTTTTATTTATTCCGAATCTTTTATTATTATCCTTGTCATTTATTATTATTATTACCATCATCATTATTATTATTTTCTTCCTTTCTTTCCTATTAAACTGCCTTTATCTCAACCCACGACTTTTACTTTTTTTTGGATTCTCTCCCCCATGCCACTGGGTGGGGGGGAGTGAGTGAGCTGCTGCGTGGTGCTTAGTTGCTGGCTGGGGTTAAACCGTGACAGACCTTTTTGGTGTCCAACGTGGGGCCTAATGGGTTGAGATAATGACAAATCTGACTGGAAGATATTAGAACTGATTTTTTATAAGCATTCATGTCATGGTTTCAGCCCAGCTGGCAACAAAACACCACAGAGCAGCACGCTCACTCCTCCCCCTGTGGTGGGACGGGGAGGAGAAAATATAAAAAAAAGCTCGTGGGTCGAGACAAGGACAGGGAGGAATCACTCACCACTTATGGTCACAGGCAAAAAACAGACTCAACTTGGGGAAAAAACAAAACCAATTTAATTTACTACCAATCAAATCAAAACAAGGATAATGAGAACTAACATCAAACACCTTCCCCCCACCCCTCCCTCCTTCCCGGCTCAACTCCACTCCCAGTTTTCTCTACCTCCTCCCCACCATGCAGTGCAGGGGGATGGGGAATGGGGGTTGTGATCAGTTCATCACACCTTGTCTCTGCCGCTCCTTCCTCCTCAGGAGGAGGTCTCCTCGCTCTTCCCCTGCTCCAGCATGGGGTCCCTCGATGGGAGACAGTCCTCCACGAACTTCTCCAATGCGAATCCTTTCCATGGCCTGCAGTCCTTCATGAGCTGCTCCAGCGTGGGTCCTTTCCACAGGCCGCAGACCTTCAGGCACAGGCTGCTCCAGCGCAGGCTTTCCCTTGGAGTCATGGCCATCTTTGGGGGCATCCAACTGTTCCAGCGTGGGGTCCTCCATGGGCTGCAGGTGGGCATCTGCTCCACCATTCACCTCCATGGGCTGCAGGGGGACAGCCTGTCGTCTCACCACGGGCTGCAGGGGCATAACCTCCTCCGGCACACCTCCTCCCCCTCCTTCTTCACTGACCTTCGTATCTGCATAGGTGTTTCTCTCACATTCCAATCTCCTCCCCTGCTGCAGGTTCCCCTTCTTAAATATGTTATCCCAGAGGCGCTAACACCAACGATGATTGGGTATGCCTTAGCCAGAGGCGGGTCCAAATTGGAGCCGGGGAAGCTTCTAGCAGCTTCTCAAAGGAGCCACCCCTGCAGCCCCTCCCCCACTACACAAACCCAAAACACACTGTAACTGCCAGTGCTGGGCTGGATGTTCAAAGGGAAGGTTCCGTCTACACCTCATGCAACTGATGCCACGTGGAGTAAGTGGGTTGCACTGATAACACAACAAACTCGCATAGGAAACCCCAGTCGCCCAGGAATTTTGGAAGTGATCATGGACTGGCCAGGAGGCAAAGATTTTGGAATGTGGCCAGAGGAGGAAGTGACACATGCTGAAGAGACCCCACTCAAAATATGCCTTTGGAGTTGTACACCCACATGGAGCAATTTAGAAGGAGAGAGGACTACTGAGTTCTCAAGGGAAAAATATCAAACATGCATAAGAAATTCTGAAGTTACTGGAAGCTGTCCAGCTCCTTAAGAAAGTAGCAATTATGCATATTAAGGCACACTAGAAAGTGAGCTCAGATTTGGAAAAAGGAAATGAACTGGTGGACAGAAAGGCAAAACAAGTGGCCAAAACAAAGGTAAAAACAGAAGGGGCTTTAATTCCTGATAGACAAATCTCCCTAAAAGGTAAGCCAGAATATACCAGAGAAGATCAGAAGCTTATTAAAGATTTAGAAGGGTCATATAATGAAGAGGGGTGGGCTCATACCCCACAGGGAAAACTAATCATTCCCTCTTGATTACTGTGGCATTTGATATGGGAGGAGCATAGAAAAAGACACTGGGGGACAGAGGCTCTGTATAATTGTCCTGGTTTCAGCTGGGATAGAGTTAACTGTCTTCCTAGTAGCTGGTACAGTGCTATGTTTTGAGTTCAGTATGTGAAGAATGTTGATAACACTGATGTTTTCAGTTGTTGCTCAGTAGTGTTTAGACTATAGTCAAGGATTTTTCAGCTTCTCATGCCCAGCCAGGGCACCTGACCCAAACTGGCCAACAGTGTATTCCATACCATGTGACGTCCCATCTAGTTTAGGAACTGGGAAGTGGGGGGCAGGGAATCGCCGCTCGGGGACTAGCTGGGTGTCGGTCGGCGGGTGGTGAGCAATTGCCCTGCGCATCATTTGTACATTCCAATCCTTTTATTACTACTGTTGTCATTTTATTAGTGTTATCATTATCATTATTAGTTTCTTCTTTTCTGTTCTATTAAATCGTTCTTATCTCAACCCACGAGTTTTACTTCTTTTCCTGATTTTCTCCCCCATCCCACTGGATGGGGGGGAGTGAGTGAGCGGCTGTGTGGTGCTTAGTTGCTGGCTGGGGTTAAACCACGACAATAATCATTTGATAAGAGAAATTGTAGCTAGAAATTTATATACCATGGTGAGACAGGTGACTCAGCAATACGATCTTTGCCTGTAGACTAATCCTAAGAATACCCCCAAACTAGAAAAGGCAATGGGCCTGGACAACAATGGCAAATTAATTTTACAGAACTTCCAAGAAAAGGGGGGTATCGATATTTACTAGTACTGATACCTTTTCAGGTTGGCCAGAAGCGTTCCCAACAAGAATGGCTAAAGCCCGGGAGGTAACTAAAATACTGGTACAAGAGATAATACCATGTTTTGGGGTTCCAGCAACCATATCCTCTGACAGAGGACCACATTTTGTCTCAAAAATAGTACAACAAATTAGCTATATCACCCCCAGTCGAGTGGTCAAGTGGAAAAAATGAACCACTTACTTAATCAAACAGCAAATTGTAAAATTGGGACAAGAAGCAAATCTGACATGGCCTCAGTCTCTCCCTTTAGCCCTTCTGTGTATACGAACAAGACCAAGGGCAAGGAAAGGACTGAGCCCCTTTGAAATTTTGTATGGAAGACCCTATGAAATACAGAAAGGGGTGTCTGTACAAGCTGGGGATGAAATTGTGACCTCTTACATGATAGCATTAAGTAAACAGCTCAATAAAATCAGGAAGCATGTGGCTGGGACTCGAGGGAGAGGTTTGGATGGGCCTGTACATAATATACAACCTGGGGATTATGTATATGTAAAGTCTCTTACAGGAAAAAACCCTGGAGCCACAGTGGGAAGGACCATTCCAAGTACTACTCACCTCCTTTACTGCAATCAGAATCAAGGGACAGAACGCTTGGATTCATCACACCAGAGTGAAAAAGACACCCAAAACTCCTTGGAAAGTCACCACAAAACCCGATGGACACTTAGTTTTTATGCGGTAATATGGGCAACCATGGGGACAAGGAGCGTAACATGGGATGGGAACATGTTTGTTCAACTCCACGAGAGTATTGCAAAAACAGTAAATCAAACGGATTGTTGGATATGTTCACGTTTTCCTAAGGGTCTCGGACAAGGCTACCCTGTAATTGCCACAGTCTTTTCTAACACCTCTGTGATAGCAGCAGCTTTTAATAACATGTCCCTCACAAAGTGCCCTGAAATACCCCCTGAGAACCTTCAATGGCAAACAGATTTGAGCGAATTGTGGAATGAAACCCAAAGGGTTCCGTGTGTTCAAAGGTGCCATCTGAAAAATACAGCTAAGAATTCTGGAGGTAATAACACGGACCCTAAATGTGGATCAGTCAAGTTGTTTGTTGGACGTTACCCCAATTGTACTGAATATATTAAGTATGGTGGCACAAACATGTGGAACTCCAATCAAACCCGGGTTGCAAGAACCCGGGGGCATAATTCTACTAGACCCAGGGGATGGCCCACTCCAGTAGGATTAGGATGGTATTGGATTTGTGGACAGACAGGATATAAAGTACTGCCTCTAGGTTGGACTGGCCAATGTGCCGTAGGAACCATAGCCCCTAATACCATTATGGTTAAAAATTTAACTGACCATGATTCCCAAAACTTTTTACGGACTTATATGAAACCAGTAATAAGGCAAAAACGCACCAGCAATCCCCTAGTGGAAAGACCAACTAGCTTTCATAGTTTTGTACGATGGCTCATTCCATCATTGGGAGTTAGTGAGTTAGAGAAAGCCCTGGTAAATCTTTCTGCCACTATAGAAATTATTAATAATGCCACAATCGATGCTATAAAGACCCTCCAGGAAGAAACCACTTCCCTAGGAAAAATGGTGCTCCAGAATCGACTAGGTCTAGATATGCTCTTTGCTCAGCAAGGGGGCCTGTGCACTGTAATTAATGAACGCTGCTGCACCTATGTTAACCAGAAGAGACGAATAGAAACAGATCTCTCTCAAATTTGGAAACAAACCCAACTTTTACATTTAATGCCACTATGGATGACACATCATGGGGATTTTCTGAGATATGGGAAAAAGTAACTTCCTGGTTGCCAAATTTAACATGGCCAAAACAACTGTTTGTGACAGCAATAGTTATCATTTTTCTGCTCATAATCCTTTGTACAACAATTCGATGCAGCTTATGGTGTTTCCAAAGCACAGGGGATTCCTACAGTGAATAGAAAAAGAATCAGTTGCGACGAAAACTCGAGTCCAACAAATATTTTGAGAGAATTCTATATAGGGAAACAATACATTAGAAATACTAGAGTTGGATATAGTAAAAGAATTTACTATTTTCTAGAAAAGGGGGGACTGAAACGGGGAACCAAAGGAACCTTAATAGATATAGTAGATATACAAATGTAGATAGGAATTGTTTAATAATTATCTAGCTTATAATGAAGTTAAAGAAGTTTCAATAGAGGTAGACATGGCCCAAGGGGATGAGAAGTGATGTTTAACGCTTGCATTGTTGAGGCTGGCTGGGGCAGGAAATAGTCCCTGATAAGAAGCAGAAGTCGACCCCAAGAACCAGCCAAGACCGACCTTGTGATTGGGATAAATGCCAAGGGACAACTGAGTCTGCGCAGGGACAGAAGGTTAAGAGTTCACCGTGAAGAAGACATACAGCCTTCATCTTCACGACCACCAGATGACCACCATAAGGAGGCACTGCGCAAGCGCAGTTGAGAGGAGACTATGGAAATTACTTCCTGGAGCTAATTTTAATATGAAGCGGGGATAGGTCATGCCTATGTATAGGCGTATTGCGAAACTCTATGTATATGTAACACTTGACTGTATAAATTTAAAGCGAACTGCCGAGTCAGGCGCACACAACTTTGGTGGGAATACCCTCTGTGCTGCCCAGCGCTGAATGAACATACCTACTTTACAATCTCACTGATTGTGGAGTCTGTTTCCGCACGTCAACATCACGTCTAGTATATAAACTGGGGGGAGATAGCCTGGGGGGGATTGCCGCTCGGGGACTAACTGGATGTCGGTCGGTGGGTGGTGTTGAGCAATTGCATTGTGCATCACTTGCATATTCCAATCCTTTTATTATTACTATTGTAATTTTATTAGTGTTATCATTGCCATTATGAGTTTCTCCTTTTCTGTTCTATTAAACCGTTCTTATGTCAACCCACGAGTTTTACCTTTTTCCTTCCGATTTTCTCCCCCATCCCACTGGGTCGGGGGGAAGTGAGTGAGCGGCTGCATGGTGTTTAGTTGCTGGCTGGGGTTAAACCATGACAGCCATCCTCTCCAAAAAGGAGACGGGGCCTCAGATCATTCGTTTTCTCTGTCTGCACTCCCTGTTTTCTGTGTGGGACAGCACTTTCAGTCTCTTTAAGAGAGCTGCAATATCATCACCCCCTTAAACAGTTCCCTTCTGCCTCCTGGGACATCTCACATTCTGCTGGCAGGACAGATCTTGTAAGGAGTATTATTCCAGAATCTCACTGTAGCATTTCAGCTAGCTTGCATCTTTCTGTGCAGCACTGCATCATACAGCAAATGCAACTGCAACATATTCAGCCACTGAGATGGTCCTCAGTTGTTTGGCAGCCAGCACAGAGGAGGATTAAAGCGAAAGGACAGAATCCCTCCTCTGGTCCCTCTGGGGAGTTTTATAAGCAGTTTGTGACCTCCAGGGCTCACTGTTTTCACTGTCAATTCTGCAAGGGTATCACACAATGCCTGGAGAAATTAGGTGCTGTTGAAGTATGTTTTCTACTAAAGCCTTGTCCTGATTTCAGCTGGGATAGAGTTAACTGTCTTCCTAGTAGCTGGTACAGTGCTATGTTTTGAGTTCAGTATGAGAAGAATGTTGATAACACTGATGTTTTCAGTTGTTGCTCAGTAGCGTTTAGTCTAAAGTCAAGGATTTTTCAGCTTCTCAAGCCCAGCCAGAGAGAAAGCTGGAGGGGCACAAGAAGTTGACACAGGACACAGCCAGGGCAGCTGACCCAAAGTGGCCAAAGGGATATTCCATACCATGTGACGTCACATCTATTATAGAAACTAGGGGGGAGTGAGGGCCGGGGGAATCACTGCTCGGGGACTAACAGGGCATCAATCGGCAGGTGGTGATCAATTGCCCTGCGCATCATTTGTACATTCCAATCCTTTTATTACTACTGTTGTCATTTTATTAGTGTTATCATTATCATTATTAGTTTCTTCTTTTCTGTTCTATTAAACCATTCTTATCTCAACCCACAAGTTTTACTTCTTTTCCCGATTTTCTCCCCCGTCCCACTGGGTGTGGGGAGAGTGAGTGAGCGGCTGCGTGGTGCTTAGTTGCTGGCTGGGGTTAAACCACGACAGTCCTTTTTGGCACCCAACGTGGGGCATGAAGGGTTGAGATAACGACAAACCTGACCAGAGCTTGTTAAAACAAATATGTTATAAGCATTCATTATATTGGTCTAATAGTCGCTGGTCATTATGTTGATTTTTGTGTTTTTAGAGTTGTTGCTCTCATACTTAAAGTTCTGTTATGTATCACCTTTCTTGCTGTGTGTAGTCCCTGTGCTGCTGCTTATCATCCGTGGGAGGTGGATTAAGGTTTTCACTTTAATGTATTGCATAACACTGGTTTATGGTATGATAAAGCCATTGGTTGTGGGATTAATCCGGTATTTGCACTTAGCATTGTCACCTCTATACTTCGGGACCCATCTGTGGGAAACTATTGATAATTGCACTATTTACCTTTCCTCCTTGGAGAGCCAATCTGTGGGTGGAGTACCTTTCTTCCCTTCTCCTTTCTCCTTCAATCCAGTTATGATGGTGTTTGAGAATTTTGAAAAATTTGAATACTCCTGGAATGTTGAGACCAGCACAGTCCTAGCCCTACTGCTAGGAATTAGCATACTTCTGAATGTGGTTCAGCTCTCGTTTAAGGTTAAACAACTATTTAAGAAGATCATCCAGAGATCTGCCCCAAGGCTGGATAATTATGAGTGGCAGGGTGTGTGGGGTAGTATGGGCAAGTACCTAGGACAGTGGGCACCTCCAATGTTTTGGAAATTCACCCCTGAACAAGTGCAGGATCCAGAAGAACTAGTAAAATATTTGGAAAAGGTATGCTGTCACCCCGGCAGCTCCAGAGAGATACAAATCACTGCAACGTGCTGGGGCCTGGCCCATGCGTATCGAGCCCTGTTCAACACCACTCAGTACCCTCAAGGGGATGAGAAGGCCTCTGGATCTAACAACAAAACGATGAGCACTGTGGTCACTCAAACCTCAGCAACGGGTGCTGCGGTCCCTCCAGCCCCGGCGACGAGCACTGTGGCTACCCAAACCTCAGCGACAGACACTGCGGTTATCCAAAACCCAGTGAGCGGTGCTGCAACTGAACCAGCGGACCAACCTGCACCAGTATCAGTTGCCCCCGTACATAAAAAGAAATATACAAAAAAATCAGTTTGCTTAGGGAAGGATGAAGGTGAACCAGGGTCATCACGGGAACAGGAGGAAGAGGCAGAACCAGAGGTAATAACCTGGTCCCTATCCTTGAGTGAGCTGCGGGATATGCGAAAAGATTTCAGCCATCATCTTGGTGAGCACATTATCACCTGGCTCCTCTGATGCTGGGACAATGGGACTAATAGCTTGGAATTAGAAGGTAGGAAAGCCAAGCAGCTGGGATCGCTTGCCAGGGAAGGTGGCATTGACAAGGCAATTGGAAAAGGGACACAAGCCCTCAGCCTCTGGAGGCAATTCCTGTCAAGCGTGAATGAAAGGTACCCCTTTAAGGAAGATGTTATATGTCAGTCAAGCAAGTGGACCACCATGGAGAGAGGTATCCAATATCTGAGGGAATTAGCTGTGCTAGAGATGATTCATCATGACCCGGACAACCCACAATTACCCAAAGATCCAGATGAAGTCCCATGCACATGTACCATGTGGTGGAAGTTTGTACAGAGCGCACCATCGTCCTATGCCAACACATTGGCAATAATGACCTGGAAAGACGAAGAGGCACCAACAGTGGAGGAAGTGTCTCGCCAACTCCGGCAATATGAAGAAAATCTCTCTTCCTCCCTACAAGCCTGCATTTCGGCTGTGGAGAAGCTGTCCCAGGATGTCCAACAAATCAAAGAGGATATGTCCTACTCCCCACCTGTAAGGACCAATGTCTCAGCTATTAGGAGTGAGTGTTCCTCTGCCCAAGAGAGAGAATACAGAAGGTACACACCGCGAGGTGCCCTGTGGCTTCACCTATGTGATCATGGAGAGGACATGAGGAAATGGGACGGAAAACCCGCCGCAGTCCTTAATACACGGGTACATGAGTTGCGATGAAAAACCACCACAAAAGGGGATTCTACCAGGAAAAATGCCGCTCCACTTTCCAAACAGAGTAGAAGGGCTGATCTTATTTCTGATCCTCTTGAAGGGACTTCTGAGCCAATTTTATGAGAAGTGGGAAATGGACACTCTGACCAGAATTAGAGGGGCCCTGCCTCCAGCCAGGTGGAGGAAAGGGATAACCGGGTTTATTGGACTGTGTAGATTCGATGGCCTGTCACGTCAGACCCACAGGAGTACAAGGCTTTAGGAGACACCGGTGCACAGTCTGCTCTAATGCCATCAAGTTATAAAGGGACAGAATCCATCTGTATTTCTGGTGTGACAGGGGGATCTAAAAAGTTAACTGTATTGGAGGCTGAAGTAAGCCTAACTGGGAATGAATGGCAGAAACACCCCATTGTGACTGGTCCAGAGGCTCCGTGTATCCTTGGCATAGACTATCTCAGGAGAGGGTACTTTAAGGACCCAAAGGGGTATCGATGGGCTTTTGGTAGACCTGCCTTGGATATAGAGGGAATTGAACAGCTGTCTACCCTGCCTGGTCTCTCTCAAGGCCCTTCGATTGTGGGGTTGCTGAGGGTTGAAGAACAACAAGTGCCAATTGCTACCACGACGGTGCACCGGCGGCAATATCGCACCAACCGAGACTCTCTGATCCCCATCCACAAGTTGATTCACCAACTGGAGAGCCAAGAAGTGATCAGCAAAACTCGCTCACCCTTTAATAGTCCCATATGGCCAGTGCAAAAGTCTAATGGGGAGTGGAGACTAACAGTTGACTATCCCGGCCTGAATGAAGTTACACCACCTCTGAGTGCTGCCGTTCCAGATATGCTAGAACTTCAATACGAACTAGAGTCAAAGGCAGCCAAGTGGTATGCCACATTTGACATTGCTAATGCATTTTTCTCAATCCCTCTGGCAGCAGAGTGTCATCCACAATTTGCCTTTACTTGGAGGGGTGTCCAGTACACTTGGAATCGATTGCCCCAGGGGTGGAAACACAGCCCCACCATTTGCCATGGACTAATCCAGACTGCACTAGAAAAAGGTGAAGCTCCAGAGCACCTGCAATACATTGATGACATCATCATATGGGGCAACACAGCAGAAGAAGTCTTTGAGAAAGGGAAGAAAATAATCCAAATCCTTCTGAAAGCTGGTTTTGCCATAAAAGAAAGTAAGGTCAAGGGACCTGCACAGGAGATCCAGTTTTTAGGAATAAAATGGCAAGATGGACATCGTCAGATCCCAATGGAAGTGATCAACAAAATAGCAGCTATGTCTCTACCAAATAGTAAAAAGGAAACACAGGCCTTCTTAGGAGTTGTGGGGTTTTGGAGAATGCATATTCCAAATTACAGTCTGATTGTAAGCCCTCTCTATCAAGTGACCCGGAAGAAGAATGATTTTAAATGGGGCCCTGAGCAACAACAAGCCTTTGAACAAATTAAACGGGAGACTGTTCATGCAGTAGCCCTTGGGCCAGTCTGGGCAGGACAAGATGTTAAAAATGTGCTCTACACTGCAGCTGGGGAAAATGGCCCCACCTGGAGCCTCTGGCAGAAAGCACCTGGGGAGACCCGAGGCCGACCCCTGGGGTTTTGGAGTCGCGGATATCGAGGATCCGAGGCTCGCTATACTCCAACTGAAAAAGAGATATTGGCAGCATATGAAGGAGTTCGAGCTGCCTCAGAAGTGGTTGGTACTGAAACACAGCTCCTCTTAGCACCCCGACTGCCAGTGCTGGGCTGGATGTTCAAAGGGAAAGTCTCCTCTATACATCATGCAACTGACGCCATGTGGAGTAAGTGGGTTGCACTGATAACACAACAAACTCGCGTAGGAAACCCCAGTTGCTCAGGAATTGTGGAAGTGATCATGGACTGGCCAGAAGGCAAAGATTTTGGAATGTTGCCAGAAGAGAATGTGGCACGTGCTGAAGAAGCCCCACTGTATAATAAACTGCCAGAAAATGAGAGGCAATATGCCCTGTTCACTGATGGGTCCTGTTGCATTGTGGGAAAACGTCGGAGGTGGAAGGCTGTTGAGGATTTCTTGGCTGGGCGAAGGCATGTGAGCAATCCAGCCTTTAGCTGGGAAAGAAGCATAAGTTTACAAAATACTGGAGCAGACAAGTACGCTGTGTCCTTGTACGCTGGGAAAAAAGAAGATAAGAAGAGCTTGACAAACAACACCTGGATGCTGAAGAATGAGATAAGTAACTGCTGGACACCTCGTGAAGAAGCTTGCGCAGCCAATAGAGAATAAGATAGTGTCACGTGAAATGGGGTATTGTACCAATTAGGGTATTGTATAAAGCGCGTGGACAAGTCAGTGTGATTCTTGACTCCGGCCGCTCTTCCCGACATTTGGCGCCCGAACAGGAACCCTCAGATCAGCACTTTATCATCTCTACGAGAATTTCTGGTGCAGCTGAACTGACGAGGGAGCGGAGGAGCCGGCCGAGACTGTTCCTGCTTCCCCGGCAGGATGGCACGAGCTTCAGCTAAGCTGGGAAGCACAGCATGAGCTTCGGCTGAGCTGGGACGCGCGTAAGTTTTAATCTCGCCCTGAGCTGGGAAAACGAGGAGACGCGCGAAAGCTTGAATCTCGCCCTGATAAGGTGAGCGGTCGGAGAAGGAGATGGGGTTGGACAAAGAGCAGGAAGCAGTCCTAAAGCTCCTTCGTCATTTTCTCTCTGAGAGAGGACTGAAATTCAATAATTCTGTGTTAAAGGGGTTACTTTTATGGGCCTGGAAGAAAGAACTTATCCCGAGTGTAAATGTCGCGTTTGAAGAATCGACCTGGGATAATATAGGCAAGGCACTGTGGGACCCTACTAGCTGCAGGGGGGGTAAGGTAAAGGAGATGAAAAAATATGCACAAGCACATAAGATATATAACTGTGTCAAACGTTGTAGTAGAGGGACTTCACTTGATCACATTGGTCTGTGTGTGATGTCCCCTGTGGATCCCCTGCAACAGAAGGCTGCTGTATGGAGTCCTACATGACAAGTTGCAGAAACTGCTGAAGGAGAAGGTGAATCGAGTCAGTGTGCAGAGGTAAAAGCCATCCAGCTGGCTTTCGATATTGCTGAAAGAGAAAAATGGCCAGTACTTTATACTAGCTCATGGATGGTGGCAAATGCCCTGTGGGGGTGGTTACAGCAATGGAAGCAGAGCAACTGTGGCAGCACAGAGATAAACCCATCTGGGCTGCCGCACTGTGGCAAGATATTGTGTCCCGGCTAGAGAATGTGGTTGTAAAAGTACATCACATACATAGATGTTCACATACCAAAGAGTCAGGCCACTGAAGAACATTGAAACAATGAGCAGGTGGACCAGGCTGCTAGAATTGAAGTGGCTCAGGTGGACCTGGACTGGCAACATAAGGGTGAGCTACTTATACCTTGATGGGCCCATGACACATCAGGACATTTAGGAAGGGATGGAACATATAGATGGGCTCGTGATCAAGGGGTGGACTTGACCATGGACACTATCGCACAGGTCATCCATGAATGTGAAACATGTGCTGCAATTAAGCAAGCCAAGCGGTTAAAGCCCCTGTGGCATGGAGGGCGATGGCTGAAATATAAATATGGGGAGGCCTGGCAGATTGACTATATCACACTCCCACAAACTCACTAAGGCAAGTGCTATGTGCTTACAATGGTGGAAGCAACCACCGGATGGCTGGAAACATATTCTGTACACTATGCCACTGCCCAGAACACTATCCTGGGCCTTGAAAAGCAGGTCTTGTGGCGACATGGCACCCCAGAAAGAATTGAGTCAGACAAGGGGACTCACTTCCGAAACAACCTCACAGACACCTGGGCCAAAGAGCATGGCATTGAGTGGGTGTATCATATCCCCTATCATGCACCAGCCTCCAGGAAAATCAAACGATACAATGGACTGTTAAAGACTACATTGAGAGCAATGCGGGGTGGAACCTTCAAACACTGGGATACACATTCAGCAAAAGCCACCTGGTTAGTCAACACCAGAGGGTCTGCCAATCGGTGTGGCCCTGCCCAGTCAGAATTTTTATGTACTGTGGAAGGGGATAAAGTCCCTGTAGAGCACATAAAAAAATATGTCTGTGTTACTCCTGCCTCAGGCAAAGGTAAACCCATTCGTGAGATTGCTTTTGCTCAAGGTCCTGGGTGCACTTGGTGGGTAATGCGAAAAGATGGGGAAGTCTGATATGTGCCTCAAGGGTATTTGATTTTAGGTGAGAATAGCCAGAATTAAGCTGTATGATTTTAGTTGCTATATAACCCTGCTACTGTATGTTATCATTACTATAATTGTTATATGCTACATCTATAGTACTACAGTCAGAATCACTTAGATCAAGCAAGAATGAACTGCGATAAAACTGAGCAAAGCGCAGTAGTGATGGGACCAGAACTGACTCCAGCATGCAACAATCCAACAGTGCACACCATCCTCCTGCTGCATCCAATGTCACCTGCTCATCACACTGCACTGAAGCCCAATTCTGCTCTACTGACTGAGAGGACTTTGCACCATCCCTCCTGCCCAGAAAGACTGGTATGACAGATGGAGCCCAGAGTCGGAAACTAAATGAACTCAACAAACATTTTATGAACATAACCCATAAACTAAAGGAATGATGTCTCTGTGTGTGCATACATATATACACAAATATATATATAGATATAAATGTTTATATGTCTCAAAGGGACGGAAAAGGTGCTGATGATTGACCAGAATGTAACTGAAGGTATAGGAACTGAGCATGACGTCAATAGTATAGAATAAGGGGTGGATACTGTCCTGGTTTCAGCTGGGATAGAGTTAATTGTCTTCCTAGTAGCTGGTACAGTGCTATGTTTTGAGTTCAGTATGAGAAGAATGTTGATAACACTGATGTTTTCAGTTGTTGCTCAGTAGTGTTTAGACTAAAGTCAAGGATTTTTCAGCTTCTCATGCCCAGCCAGCGAGAAAGCTGGAGGGGCACAAGAAGTTGGCACAGGACACAGCCAGGGCAGCTGACCCATAGTGGCCAACAGGGTATTCCATACCATGTGACATCCCATCTAGTATAGGAACTGGGAAGTGGGGGCAGGGAATCGCCGCTCGGGGACTAGCTGGGTGTCGGTCGGCAGGTGGTGGGCAATTGCCCTGCGCATCATTTGTACATTCCAATCCTTTTATTACCACTGTTGTCATTTTATTAGTGTTATCATTATCATGATTAGTTTCTTCTTTTCTGTTCTATTAAACCGTTCTTATCTCAACCCATGAGTTTTACTTCTTTTCCCGATTTTCTCCCCCATCCCACTGAATGGGGGGGAAGTGAGTGAGTGGCTGCGTGGTGTTTAGTAGCTGGCTGGGGTTAAACCACCACACAAGTCTGTTGCAAGAGTAAAGCGTTTAATATATCCCATTTTTGCTATTACATCCACTTCTCCCTGGATCCTTTTCCCTTGCTGCTTTGTGATACTGAGATTGGAAAAAATTTGATTTGTTCATTTTTTCCCCTTCTTTGCCCCTTCATCCATGTTCAATACTCTTGTGTTGCTGGGACATCTTAGTCTACTCTCTTTCATGCATTAATAAGCGCTTGTAGTCAGCAGCTGCTGGTACGATCACTGAAAATAAGCATTGCAAATGCAGTATACCTCATGTATTCTGAATAGAAGGGGAGATGCTAGGACGCCCACTAGATTTAAATCCTCTATGAGAAGAGCATACCTCCGTGCAATTTCCCCATTCCTGTCACAGGTTCATCTACCGCAGCTTTCTATTTTGATAATTATTTCCTTTATTGAGTGCTTTTCTTGACTTTCACTAACTGCTTCAATAATTGTAAAGGGATTCATGAAGGCAAGAGGTAAAAGAATTTGTATTGGCTGTAATCACTGAGCTTTTATGACACTCAGCTGGAGCATGACGGACTAATGAAATAAGTAGCAATAGTCTGAATTTAAAAGTTGCAAAAATCCAGACATTCCTGCGTGGTTTAACCCCAGCGGGCAACTAAGCACCACACAGCCACTCACTCACTTCCCCTGGTGGGATGGGGGGAGAGAATCGGAAGGGTAAAAGTGAGAAAACTCATGGGTTGAGATAATAACAGTTTAATAATTGAAATATAACAATAACAATAATAATAAATGAAAAGGAAAATAACAAAGAGAGAGAAATAAACCCCAAGAAAGACAAGTCATGCAAATGAAAACAATTGCTCACCACCAACCGACCGATGCCCAGCCAGTCTCCAAGCAGCGGCCACCCTGCCAACCTCCCCCCCAGTTTTATTGGTGAGCACGACAACATATGGTCTGGAATATCCCTTTGGTCAGTTGGGGTCAGCTGTCCCAGCTGTGTCCCCTCCCAACTTGTCGTGCACCCCCAGCCCACTCGCTGGTGGGGTGGGGTGAAAAGCAGAAAAGGCCTTGACTCTGTGTAAGCACTGCTCAGCAGTAATGAAAACATCCCTGTATTATCAACACTGTTTCCAGCACAAACCCAAAACACAGCCCCATACTAGCTACTGTGAAGAAAATTAACTCTACCCCAGCCAAAACCAGCACATTCTCCACCCCTTATTCCATACCATTTACATCATGCTCAGGTCCCACACTATCCAATACATCCTCATTAACCACCCCCCCCTTCCCATCCTTTGATATAATACACAGATATCATTCCTTTAGTCTATGGATCACCCCTGTAAAATGTCCATAAAATGTCCACAAAGTGTCCACCGAGTTCATTTAGTCCATGACTTTGGGCTCCATCTGTTATGGTGGTCACTCAGGACAGGAGAGGTGGTATGTTGTGTGGAGTTACTGAGCACCAAAGCCAGCTCAGGTCAGGTCACTGCTGCACCTGCACTGCTTCTTGTAAGGTGTGTCCTCCGTTGGTTCAGGTGGCTCCTGCTATAGTAATTCCCATAGCATGCAACTCAAATCATGGGTTACAACAATTTAAAGGTATATCCATTACATTCCCCACCCCTGGTCCCTTTGGACTAGGCCATAAGGTTTAACATTGCAATGAATTCTTCCTCTTGCCTCTAGCTTGGCTAGCAGCAAGAGGTTTCTGCTATAAAACCTTTGATATATGACAGTCACAGCAGTGGTGACATACAGCATCATGTAATACTGCCATCATACAACTGAAATCATGGATTATTTTCACCCAGGATTAAATCACCTTGAGGTACACATTGGAGTCCCCCATCCTTCTGCATTACCCACCAAGTGCACCCAGGTCCTTGAGCAAAAACAATCCCACAAATAAGTTTACCCTTTCCTGAGGAAGGAATAACCCAGACTGTTTTTCCTAGCCAGTTCCTTGTATGTACTATGGGGAACTTATCTCCTTCCACAGTGCGCAGGGGTTTTGATTGGGCAGGGCCAGGTCGACTGGCAGATCCTCTAGTGTTTCTAGCCAGGTGGCTTCTGCTAAATGTGTATCCCAATACTTGAATGTCCCAGCACCCATTGCTCTCAGTGTAGCTTTTAACAGTCCATTGTATCATACGATTTTCCCAGAGGCTGGTGCATGATAAGGGGATGTGATACACCCACTCAATGCCATGCTCCTTGGCCCAGGTGTTTATGAGGTTGTTTCGGAAATGAGTCCCGTTGTCTGACTCGAGTCTTTCAGGGGTGCCGTGTCACCACAAGACCTGATTTTCAAGGCCCAAGACAGTATTCCGGGCAGTGGCATGGGTCACAGGGTATGTTTCCAGCCATCCGGTGGTTGCTTCCACCATTGTAAGCACATGGTGCTTGCCATGGCGTAATAATAAGCTGATTTGTATGTTCCATCCCTTCCTAAATGTCCTGATGTGTCATGGGCCCATCAAGGTATAAATAGCTCACCCTTATGTTGCCAGTCCAGGTCCACCTGAGCCACTTCAATCCTAGCAGCCTGGTCCACCTGCTTATTGTTTCAATGTTCTTCAGTGGCCTGACTCTTTGGTATGTGAACATCTATGTGACGTACTTTTAGAACCACATTCTCTAGCCAGGACAAAATATCTTGCCACAGTGCGGCAGCCCAGATGGGTTTACCTCTATGCTGCCACAGTTGCTCTGCTTCCATTGCTGTAGCCACCCCCACAGGGCATTTGCCACCATCCATGAGCTAGTATAAAGTACTGGCCATTTTTCTCATTTAGCAATATCGAAAGCCAGCTGGATGGCTTTTACCTCTGCACACTGACTCGATTCACCTTCTCCTTCAGCAGTTTCTGCAACTTGTCATGTAGGACTCCATACAGCAGCTTTCCACTTTTGACATTTTCCCACAATACCACAGGATCCAGCTGTAAACAGGGCATATTGCCTCTCATTTTCTGGTAATTTGTTATATAGTGGGGCCTCTTCAATACAAGTTACCTCCTCTGGTGACACTCCGAATTTCGACCTTCTGGCCAGTCCATGATTGCTTCCAGGATTACTGGGGCAGTGGGATTTCCCATTTGAGCCCATTGCATTATCAGTGTGACCCACTCACTCCACGTGGCATCAGTTGCATGATGTGAAGAGGAGACCCTCCCTTTGAACATCCAGCCCAGCACTGGCAGTCGGGGTGCTAAGAGGAGCTGTGTTTCAGTACCAACCACTTCTGAGGCAGCTCAAACTCCTTCATATGCTGCCAATATCTCTTTTTCAGTTGAAGTAGAGCGAGCCGTGGATCCTCGATATCCGCGACTCCAAAACCCCAGGGGTCGGCCTCGGGTCTCCCCAGGTGCTTTCTGCCAGAGGCTCCAGGTAGGGCCATTTTCCCCGGCTGCGGTGTAGAGCACATTTTTAATATCTTGTCCTGCCCAGACTGGTCCAAGGGCTACTGCATGAACAATCTCCTACTTAATTTGTTCAAAGGCTTGTTGTTGTTCAGGGCCCCATTTAAAATCATTCTTCTTCCGGGTCACTTGATAGAGAGGGCTTACAATCAGACTGTAATTTGGAATATGCATTCTCCAAAACCCCACAACTCCTAAGAAGGCCTGTGTTTCCTTTTTACTATTTGGTAGAGACATAGCTGCTATTTTGTTGATCACTTCCATTGGGATCTGACGATGTCCATCTTGCCATTTTATTCCCAAAAACTGGATCTCCTGTGCAGGTCCCTTGACCTTACTTTCTTTTATGGCAAAACCAGCTTTCAGAAGGATTTGGATTATTTTCTTCCCTTTCTCAAAGACTTCTTCTGCTGTGTTGCCCCATACGATGATATCATCAATGTACTGCAGGTGTTTTGGAGCTTCACCTTTTTCCAGTACAGTCTGTATGAATCCACGACAAATGGTGGGGCTGTGTTTCCACCCTTGGGGCAGTCGATTCCATGTGTACTGGATACTCCTCCACGCGAAAGCTGTGGCCTGCACTCTGCTGCCAGAGGGATTGAGAAAAACACATTAGCGATATCAGTTGTTGCATACAGTTTGGCAGCCTTTGACTCCAGTTCATATTGGAGTTCTAGCATGTCTGGTACAGCAGCACTCAGTGGCGGCATGACTTTGTTCAGGCCTCAGTAGTCCACTGTTAGCCTCCACCCTCCATTAGATTTTTGCACTGGCCATATGGGACTATTAAAGGGTGAATGAGTCTTACTGATCACTCCTTGACTCTCCAGTCACCGGATCAGTTTATGGATGGCAATCAGGGAGTCTCAATTGGTGTGATATTGTTGCTGGTGCATTGTCATGGTAGCAATTGGCACCTGCTGTTCTTTAACCCACAGCAACCCCACCACAGAAGGATCCTGTGAAGGACCAGGCAAGCTAGACAGCTGCTTAATCTTGTCCTTACTCAAGGCAGCTATACCAAAGGCCCACCAGTACCCTTTTGGGTCCTTGAAGTACCCTCTCCTGAGGTAGTCTATGCCAAGGATACATGGAGCCTCCAGACCAGTCACAATAGGAAGCTTTTGCTGCTCATTCCCAGTTAGGCTTACCTCAGCCTCCAACACAGACATTTCTTGCGATCCTTCCATCACTCCAGAAATACAGATGGATTCTGCTCCTTTCTAATCTGATGGTATTAAAGTAAACTGTGCACCGGTGTCCACTAGAGCTTTGTACTCCCGTGGGACTGACGTGCCAGGCCAATGAACACACACAGTCCAGTAAACTCGGTTGTCCCTTTCCTCTGCCTCGACGAAGGCAGGGACCCTCTATTCCTGGTCGGAGCACTCATTACTTGATTTCTGTAACTGCAAACAGAAGTCCCTTCATCAGGGTTAAAAGTACGATCAGCCCTTCTACTCTGCTGTGAGAGACTGAAAGAGTTAATAAGATAAGAAAGATACAATACACCCACTCCACTGTCCTGGACAACCTGTTCTGGTAGGTTTACCTACTGTAGGGGAAGTATCTGACATCATTGAAAACCCCTTTGAACTTATATGCGTGAACAGCAACTGATGCACATGGAAAAGACCACCAAATCCAAACGCGATGGATAATACCCTCATTTTAATCTATGTATGCTTTATATTTGCACTTTGTAGAACCAAGGAGAAAGACAGCAAGGGACACGTGTTAGTCCTGACTATATTAATTGTTATTTGTGTTATCAGTTTATTGTTATTTGTAATTTTTGTCTGTTATTATAGGGAAAGATGTTTTGGGGAGCCTTCTCCCACATCCTGATCCTTTCCACTGGAGGATGGGGAAAAGATTCTCCAGATTTAGCTTGGAATATGATTCAAGGTTTTAGGACACCAATCAAGGTGTTCGTACAAAGGGATTCAATTTGGCCTCATTAATCTAAATATCACCAATCCTGTGGAAAAAAAAAAAAAAAAAAAGCTGGTAAACCAAATTGCTCCTGGAACAACACTTCTGGGGGACCTTTCATGGCTCTAAAAACACCCACCTCCTCCCTCTGACTATTCAAAGATTTATCTTCTTCCCTGAGGAGGAAACCTTGAATCTTGTGATGTTGTTGCTAAAAGAACACAGGGTATATGGGATGTTAAATCTCACCAACGGAGAATGCTGTCTCACCATACACAATGCAACCACCTCCTTAAAAGAAGGGCGAAAGAAGATGAGATAAGTTACAGACAAGACTGGAGAACTTTTCCAAGCGATGCAACCAAGAGACTGGTTTAATGGAGGATCGTTGCTGACTTCCCTCCTAACATCCTTGGGACTCACGGAGTGGGGAAAATGGCTTGTTAGCATTGGACTCATGTTGGTATGTGGATTTTTGTTCTTAATGCTTGGCTTTGCAATTGTTCACTGTATGATTACCCATGCCATCTCTTCCCTCTCTTTTGTCCTTCTTCTGTCTGATGTTATCTCTCTCCCCCTTTTCTTTACATCTAAATCACCAGCCTGGGAGAAGACTATGGAGAATATTATATAGACAATGTTTGAGTCACAGGGTGGTGTGAGAGACTGAAAGAGTTAATGTCGCAAACATTGTGGTGGGGCAAGTTCTGCTTAACTACGAACTCTGCCTCACAAGGAACCACAGGTGAAAAGAAGCCAATCAGCACCCATCAGCAACAGGACAGGGAGGGGATTGCGTGTGGGAGGGTGCACAGCTCCATGTTCTGATATGCTGAGCAGGGCAGCTCACCATGCATGGCCAAAGATCACGTCTGCAAATGACCCCCAAGCCCACCGACCCATTTCCCAAAGGCTCACAAACTCCTCATGACACCTAATTAGTCTAATGAGTTCAAGTGCCTGCCCGAAGGAGGGGCAAGGATGATTGATAAAAGGACACAAACTGAAGCCCCACATGGGCGCGCCCACTGGAACTGGACCCCTCGGCTGACTGGACCCCTAGGGTGACTGAACCAATGCTGCACCCAGGACCGGTGAAATCTTTCTCTCTCTCTTTTTTTCCCCATAATCCCTATACCTCATCCCTTTAGACATAAACCGTTGACCAAGTCTGGGACTAGGAGTGGATCTAGCTGCCCCTAGGCTCCTCTCTGAGAAGGAGTCTAGAAAGCAAGGGGGTCCACTTTGAACCTCGTGACTTAACGGGATGGATGTCCTTATTTTCTTCCCTGAACTGATCCCCAAATAAGCAAGGCCTGTAGTATATGTTTGGTGATGTATGGGTAGCACATGTTACACAGTTTACTGACATAGTTTCATGCCAATTTTTGTTGTGAGCATACCAGTTCTTGTGGTGAGCATGCCAATTCTTGTTGTGAGCAAATAAATTTGAGTTTTGTGAGTTAAAGGTTCCCTGGTGTCATTTCACCTTAATCCTGACCTGGGAATCAGCAAACCTGAGACGTCGTCCTGAGAATTTGGGATGTGACATCTGCCCAACAGACACTGGAGCAGTTATATTCCTGGATGGATGCTTTTTAGCTGTTGTTTTTTCCTTGCAGCTCCTGTACCCAAGCTTCTAGTCTCCAAGTAGGTTCACCATCCCACTTCTTCATGTCCTCCCCCAGGTCATGCAGGAAGAACCACAGGGTTGCACGTGGTGTGTGCCACCGGTACCCTCTCCCTTGAACAGAAAAAGGCTGACTCTTAATAGCTGAGATCTTGGTTGGAGTGCGTGAGGAAGACTTATCCTTCTCAGATTGCTTGGACAATTTTTGGGTCAGTTCCTTCACAGACACAGGCCCGCATGGAGGAAGTGAGATTATCTTTGTATTCTTGGAGCTGTCTGGCCAATCCATCTATATTTGGCACCTCCGTGTCTGTCTAGCTCATTATCACCTGGGTGTTGGTGTATGACATCAGAGCATTTTGTATAAACTTTTGCCACATGGACTGTATGCACTGGATTTCATCCAGGTCTTTGGATACCTGGTCATATCATAGAATCATAGAATAGCTTGAGTTGGAAGGGACCTTTAAAGATCATTTAGTCCAACCACCCTGCAATGAGCAGGGACATCTGCAACTAGATCAGGTTGGTCAGAGCCCCATCCAACCTGACCTTGAATGTTTCCAAGGATGGGGCATCTACCACATCTCTGGGCAACCTGTTCCAGTGTTTCACCACCCTCACTGTAAAACATTTCTTCCTTATACCTAGTCTAAATCTACCCTCTTTTAGTTTAAAAACATTACCCCTTGTCCTATCACAACAGGCCTTACTAAAAAGATTGTCCCCATCTGTTGTGGTTTAAGCCCAGCCGGTAACAAAGCACCACAAAGCCACTCGCTCACTCCTCCCCCCTCCAGCCACAGTGGGATGAGGAGGAGAACATATAAAGAAACGCTCATGGGTCAAGACAAGAAGAGGGAGGGATCACTCACCACTTATGGTCACAGGCAAAAAACAGACTCAACTTACGGAAAAAACAAAATCAATTTAATTTGCTACAAATCAAAACAAAGCAAGGATATTAGGAAGTAAAACCAAACCTTAGAACACCTTCCCCTCACGCCTCCCTCCTTCCCAGCTCAGCTCCACTCCCGGCTTCCTCTACCTCCTCCCTCCAGTGGTGCAGGGGGATGGGGAATGGAGGTTGCAGTCAGTTTGTCACACCTTGTCTCTGTTGCTCCTTCCTCCTTAGGGGGAGGACTCCACACTCTTCCCCTGCTCCAGTGTGAGGTCCCTTCAAGGGGCTGAAGTTCTTCACAAACTGCTCCAGCGTGGGTCCTTTCCACGGGCTGCAGACCTTCAGGCACAGGCTGCTCCAGCGTGGGTTTTCCCCTGGAGTCATGGCCATCTTCAGGGGCATCCGACTGCTCTGGCATGGGGTCCTCCATGGGCTGCAGGTAGGCATCTGCTCCACCACTCACCTCCATGGGCTACAGGGGGACAGCCTGCTGTCTCACCATGGGCTGCAGGGGCATCACCTCCTCCGGCACATCTCCTCCCCCTCCTTCTTCACTGACCTTCGTATCTGCATAGCTGTTTCTCTCACATTCCAATTTCCTCCCCTATTGTAGGTTCCTCTTCTTAAATATGTTATCCCAGAGGTGCTGCCACCATTCTTGATTGGGTCAGCCTTGGCCAGAGGCAGGTCCAAATTGGAGCCAGGGAAGCTTCTAGCAGCTTCTCACAGGAGCCACCCCTGCAGCCCCTCCCCTGCTACCAAAACCCCGCCACACAAATCCAAAACACCATCCTTCTTATAAGCCCCCTTTAATTACTGAAAGGCTGCAATAAGGTCTCCCTGGAGCCTTCTCTTCTCCAGGCTGAACAACCCCAACTCTCTCGGCCTTTCCTCATAGGAGAGGTGTTCCAGCCCTCGGATCGGTTTTGTGGCCCTCCTCTGGACCTGCACCAACAGGTCCACTTCTCTCCTATGCTGAGGGCTGCAGAGCTGAACGCAGTACTCCAGGTGGGGGTCTCGCCAGAGCAGAGGGGCAGAATGACCTCCCTTGACATGCTGGCCACGCTTCTTTTGATGCAGCCCAGGATACAGTTGGCTTTCTGGGCTGCAAGCACACATTGCCGGCTCATGTCCAGCTTTTCATCCACCAGTACTCCCAAGTCCTTCTCTGCAGGGCTGCTCTCAATCCACTCATCCCTCAGCCTGTACTGATACTGGGGGTTGCCCTGACCCAGGTGCAGGACCTTGCACTTGGCCTTGTTGAACCTCATGAGGTTCACATGGTTCCACTTCTTGAGCTTGTCCAGGTCCCTCTGGATGGCATCCCATCCCTCAGGCGTGTCAACCGCACCACTCAGCTTGGTGTTGTTGGCAAACTTGCTGAGAGTGCACTCGTTCCCACTATGTCATTGACAAAGATATTAAGCAGTACTGGTCCCAATACAGACCCCTGAGGGACACCACTTGTCACCGATCTCCATCTGGACATTAAGCCATTGACCGCTACCCTCTGGATGCAACCATCCAGCCAATTCCTCATCCACCAAACAGTCCACCCATCAAATCCATATCTCTCCAATTTAGAGAGAACGATGTTGTGGGGGACCGTGTCAAAGGCCTTACAGAAGTCCAGATAGATGACATCCGTAGCTCTTCCCTTGTCCACTGATGTAGTCACTCCATCATAGAAGGCCACTAGGTTGGTCTGGCAGGACTTGCCCTTGGTGAAGCCATGCTGGCTGTCTCGAATCACCTCCCTGTCCTCCATGTGCCTTAGCATAGCTTCTAGGAGGATCTGTTCCATGATATTCCCAGGCACGGAGGTGGGGCTGACAGGTCGGTAGTTCCCAGGGTCCTCCTTTCTACGCTCTTTAAAAAATGGGTGCAATGTTTCCCTTTTTCCAGTCACCGGGGAGTTCACCTGACTGCCATGACTTTTCAAATATGATGGAGAGTGGCTTGGCAACTGCATCAGCCAATTCCCTCAGGACTCTGGGATGCATCTCATCAGGTCCCACAGACTTATGTATGTTCAGGTTCCTCAGGTGGTCACAAACCTGATCTTCTCTTACAGTGGGAGGGACTTTGCTCCCCCAGTCCCTCTCTTGTGGTCCATCCACTCGACAGGTGTGGGAAGAGAGGTTGCCAGTGAAGACTGAGGCAAAAAAGTTGTTGAGTACCTCAGCCTTCTCCTTGTCTGTTGTTACCAGTTTGCCAGTCTTGTTCATCAAGGGGGGGGTATGCTTTCTTTGACTTTCCTTTTCTGGCTGACATACCTGTAGAAGCCCTTCTTATTATTCTTTGCATCCCTTGCCAAGTTCAGCTCCAGCCGCGCCTTGGCCTTCCTGACCCCATCCCTACACAACCAGGAAGCATCCCTATACTCTTCCCAGGATACCTGTCCCTGCTTCCACTGCCTGTGCATTTCCTTCTTGCCCTTCAGTTTGACCAGCAGGTCATCCATACTGGTCTCTTGCTGTCCTTTCCTGATTTCTTACACCTGGTGATCGAGAGCTCTTGCGCTCTATGGAAACAGTCCTAAAAGATCTGCCAGCTCTGTTCTGCTTCCTTGTCCCTGAGGACAGTTTCCCATGGGGTCCTATTGACTAACTCCCTGAAGAGCTGGAATTTTGCTTTCCTAAAATTCAGGGTCCTGACTTTACTCTTTGCCTGACCCATATGCCTCAGGAATGTGAACTCCACCAGTGCATGATCACTGCAGTCCAGGCTGCTTCCAATCTTGACATCACTGATTAGCTCACTTGCTTTGGTGACCATCAGGTCCAGTATCGCATCCCCTCTGGTAGGGCTGTTTATTACCCGGCTTAAGAAGTTATCCTCAATGCAGTCCAGGAGTCTCCTGGATTGCCTACAGCTCACCGTGCTACTTTTCCAGCAGATGTCGGGGTGGTTGAAGTCCCCCAGCAGGATGAGAGCCTGTGAGCACGGTGCCTCCTGTAGCTGGAGTAAGAAGGCTTCGTCAATAGGCTCCCCTTGACTGGGCGGCCTGTAGTAGACACCAACCACAAGGTTCCCTTTGGTGCCTTGGTCTCTAATTCTTACCCATAAGCTTTCAACCTGCTCGTGGCTATTCTTCATCATCCAGGTTGTTATAGATCACCTCCACCATGGCTAATTCCCTCAGATACTGGATACTTCCCTCAGTGGTGGTCTATTTGCTTCGGGAATTTGCAAGTTCTTCCTTGAAAGGATACCTGTTTTTCACACTTGACAAGAGTTGCCACCAAAGACTCCTGCCCTTTTTCCAATCCCTTTGTCAATAGCCTTATCCCTAGCAAGGGATCCCAGCTGCTGGGCTTCCTTACCCTCTAATTCCTGACTATTGGCCCCAATATCCCAGCATCAGAGTAACCAGCTGAGAATTAGCTCGCCTGGTTGACGGCTGAAATCTTTTTGCATATCTCACAGCTCACTTAGGGATAGGGATCAGGTGGTTTCTGTCTCATTTATGATTGTCATGGTTTAACCCCAGCCAGAAACTAGGACAATGATTTCAGTCTCTTCCTCCTCCTGTTCTTGTGACTGCTTTGCTGCAGAACAGGCTGCCTCTTCTGATTCTTTATCCTGCTCCCTCTTAGGAGAAGCTTCTTCATTCCTTACTAAACGAGTTTTCACTTCCATTGTTTCTTTTTAGTTATGGGGGCAACTGATAGAGTGTCTGGTTTAGCCATAGTGTCTGTTGGTATGTTTTCAGATCCAGAGATCCTCTCTTCTCCTTGAGGGTGCTGCATAATATTGAGCAGTGTTTGGTAGATGCTGGCCAGGGCCCAGCACAGTGTGGTAAGTTGTGCCTCTTTGGAATAGTCAAGACATTTTTTTTTTCCAAACATTCTATCACTTCATCAGGATCCTGAACTTGTTTGGGAGTGAAGTTCCAGACCATTGGAGGTGAGGAGTTCTCTAGATACCTGCCCATATTCTCCCACATGCCTTGTGACCCATGACCATACTGTTGCGGAGCCTGGGTCATATTCCTAAATTGCTTGTTAACTTTAGACAAAACCGAAGCAATATTCCTAATACCAGTAGAAGTACTTTAACTATCCAAGGATGTTCAAGATACTGAAAAGCTATAGTAACGAGGGAGAAAACATCACAGAAGAAGGTGGTGAAGGTGCCATTCCTTATTTCCTCCACAAAAAAAACTCTCAGAGGAAGAAGTATAATTGTTAATTGTCTCCATGAGATGGTACCTGAAGTACAGTAATGGCTTCAGTACAGAGCCCAAACACCAGATTAAGCTCAAGGTCAGTGTTTTAATAAAAATTCTCCCAGGCAAAACACCACTAATCACTACAGAGCACAGCAAACTGCAAAAGCCAAAACCAGTCTTTAACATGTACAGCAAAAAAAGGAGCATGGCACAGATCTGATAAACGAATATCAAGAACAGATGAATCAGTATCGTGACCCACAACTGTTAACAGATATAAATTCCTTCTAATATGCTCTGGTCAATCTGTTATTATCTCAAACCTTTCAAGCCCCACGTTAGGTGCCATAAAGGACTGTCGTGGTTCAACCCCAGTGGGCAACTAAGCACCACACAGCCACTCACTCATTTCCCCGGTGGGATGGGGGGAGAGAATTGGAAGGGTAAAAGTGAGAAAACTCATGGGTTGAGATAATAACAGTTTAATAATTGAAATATAACAATAACAATAAATGAAAAGGAAAATAACAAAGAGAGAGAAATAAAACCCAAGAAAGACAAGTCATGCAAATGAAAACAATTGCTCACCACCAACCGACCGATGCCCAGCCAGTCCCCAAGCAGCGGCCACCCTGCCAACCTCCCCCCCAGTTTTATTGGTGAGCATGACAACATATGGTCTGGAATATCCCTTTGGTCAGTTGGGGTCAGCTGTCCCAGCTGTGTCCCCTCCCAGCTTGTTGTGCACCCCCAGCCCACTCGCTGGTGGGGTGGTGTGAAAAGCAGAAAAGGCCTTGACTCTGTGTAAGCACTGCTCAACAGTAATGAAAACATCCCTGTATTATCAACACTGTTTCCAGCACAAACCCAAAACATAGCCCCATACTAGCTACTGTGAAGAAAATTAACTCTACCCCAGCCAAAACCAGCACACAAATTTTTGAGGCAAAAGATAATACATCATCTCAGAGAACTAAGTTTTCCATATGCAATATACAACATCAGGAATTCAGTACCAAACAATGGGTGAGAAATGGCTAAGCAAACTGACCTGGGATACAGAGTTTTGTTTAAATATTTGAAAACACAGTTGTTCCACCAAGAATAACTTTTGATAAATGTCTTGATACTGAGCAGGTATATAGTGCACTGGGTGAAGAACTGGCTGAATGACAGGGCTCAAAGGGTTGTAGTGAATGGGGCTACATCTGGCTAGCAACCGGTCACCAGGGGTGTTCCTCAGGGTTCAATCCTAGAGCCAGTTCTGTTCAATATTTTTATCAATGATCTGGATGCAGGAGCTGAATGCACCATTAGCAAGTTTGATGACAATATTAAACTGGGAGGTGCTGTTGACACTCTCGAGGGATGAAAGGCCTTGCAGAGGGATCTAGATAGATTGGAGCATTGGGCAATCATCAGTGGCATGAAATTTAACAAGTCCAAATGCCAGATTCTGCACCTGGGATGAAGCAACGCTGGACAGAAGTATAAATTGGGAGAGGAGTGGCTTGAGAGCAGCCCTGCAGAAAGGGATCTGGGGATGCTGGTTGACAGCAGGCTCAATATGAGCCACCAGTGTGCCCTGGAAGCCAAGAGGGCAATCCGCATCCTGGGGTGCATTAAACACAGTATAACCAGCCAGTCAAAAGAGGTGATTATCCCACTGTATTTAGTGTTGGTGCGGCCTCACCTTGAGTATTGTGTGCAGTTCTGGATCCCACAATTTAAGAAGGATGTTAAGGTACTCAAATGCATCCAGAGGAGGGCAACAAAGCTGGTGAACGGGCTGGAAGGCATGTCCTATGAGGAGCGGCTAAGGGCTCTGTGTTTGTCTAGTTTGGAGAAAAGGAGGCTGAGGGGTGACCTCATTGCTCTCTGCAGCTTCCTGAGGAGGGGAAGTGGAGACGGAGGTGCTGATCTCTTCTCCCTGGTATACAGTAATAGGACGCACGGGAATGGTTCAAAGCTGCACCAGGGGAGGTTCAGACTGGACATTAGGAAGCATTTCTTTACTGAGAGGGTGGTCAAACACTGGAACAGGCTTCCTAGAGGGGTGGTCGATGCCCCAAGCCTGTCAGTATTTAGGAGGCATTTGGACAATGCCCTTAACAACATGCTTTAACTTTTGGTCAGCCCTGAAGTGGTCAGGCAGTTGGACTAGATGATCGTTGTAGGTCCCTTCCAACTGAAATATTCTATTCTACTCTACTCCTATTTTATTCTATTCTAGTCTAGTCTATTTTGAGTGGGAAAAAATATCTTTTGGTTTAGAAGCATATCTAATTTACCACTGGCCTTAATTCTTCTTACAGGAATAAAAGTGAAAAGGCAAAGTAAAATAAAGCAAGTATTCACAGTTTATGAAGAAGCAAAGAATTTTAGTGTCATTCTGTGCATAACAAAAATCCATTACCAATAGCGAACATTAAAAGGGAAAACTGTAATTTTCATGTAATTGCAATCTCTAATAATATTTCAAATTTTAAATGTTTTTGGTTTCCTATATTTAAGTCTGTAAAGAATACCAGTCCCCTTATGTTCATCCATTGTGCAGAAGAAAGACTTCGACAGAAATGAAAAAATATTCTAAACTGTGATTCCTTTGAAATATTAATCCTTAAATTTCACTCTCTTCTTTTCACAGTCTATAATTTGTGTATTATTAGTGTTTCATTCTTTTGTTTCCAATATAATGCCATGAAACTATCAACCAGTGTGCAACTTGTTGCACCTGCTTGGTGTAAGCTGGCTCCATGTTGCATTGCTGTGTGGAGGTTGCTGTTGTCTGCATGGCAGACTCTCAGTTTGTGTGTGAATCACCAGCGGACATAACGCAGCTCATGTCTGGACACAGCCCCGTGGGACAGAGCTCCCGAAGACGTGCATGGGGAACGGCATACACGACTTGAGTCTGCTCTCTGTGCAGCAGAACCGCACAAATTGTGCTGCATGTCAGGTCATATGTTTTGGCAAAGAGGGATGGAGGCTAAATTTGCCTAGAAGCACTTTCCAGATGGGTATCCTGATATACAGCAAATAATGGATTTCTCTTAAATGATAGAACTAAGTTCAATATTGAGAGGTAAAAGAAAAATAGCCTGTCTGTAGATCAAGTGTGTGCTGAGCATGAATATTAGACTGACATTTTAGAGGTGGAAGCAAAAAGAAGGTACCCTTTAGAACATATGCACTTTAGAAGTGCATGTAGCAGTACTGACATAGGCTTAATTTGCTTTGAGGACTTTTTACATTCACCCATTAACATGCTAATGTATTTTCCAATTTTATTTTTTCTCTTAATGACAATTCAAAAAATGCCATCATGTCTTTTATTACAAGAGAGTGTGGAATGATTGCTGGAGGTGACTTATTGATATGTCCCCTCCCCCTCTTAAGGGAAGGTAAACCTCTAGGGTGGAATGCAGTGGATATGCAAGAAATCTGTTCCATAATAATTCCTTAAGCAACATAACCTGCAACCTTAGATGTTAGCAACACCAGGGGAGCTTGGTATGCTGACTCTGAAAAACAACACGGAGGGTGGAACGGATTGGAGACACCGCAGCCAGGCTCGGTGATATCACCGCAGGGATAGGGAACTGGAACTACTGGAACAAGAGTGCAAGGTCCCTGCATTGAATCCACTGAAGCAAGGAGGTGAAATAATGGGGTTCTGTCAATGCTATGGCCTTACTTCTGATTTATATCATAAGTGCCCAGTTCTGGAGTAGTGACACACTGAATCATGTTCTCTGGGTGAACTTTGCTCATTATAATACTAAAACACACCTCCATCCCAAAAGCTACCCTTGTCCAAGGTGCGACCACCCCTCACTGAGCATTCACTCCGAATTTTCTCTAGGATATACCTTTAAAAGTAAAGCGAGGAGATTTTACACCAATCATAATAAAGGTATATTTGACCCTGGCAAACTGACACACCACCTGATAGAGGGGTGCCTTGCCTACCCCAATGAAAACCAGCAGCTTCTCGCACTGAACTGGGGCCTGGCCTATGCCTACCAAGCCATAGTTCAACACTCTCAGAGGACCACGGTTGAGGCAAGGACCCAGACTGCATCTGAGGACACCATGCTCAAGATAGGGACCCACATAACAACTACAGTAATTGCCCCAATAGTGAAAAAGAAACAGTGGACAAGGAGATCAACGGGTCCACATGATTGATTAGTGAGGGAAGAGGAAGAAGAAGAGGAAAGGTTTAATCTAGAAGCCGTCCTTCGACAAAGAAATTGGAGGAAGGGGTGAAAGAACTTAAACAGGAAGCGGAAACTACCCGGTCCCTGACATCCTCAGAACTTCAGGACATGCGGAAAGATTACAGCCACCAGCCAGGTGAGCGGATTGCTGCCTGGCTGCTCCGATGCTGGGATAACGGGGCTGACAGTCAGCACCTGGAAGGTAAGGAAGCCCAACAGCTGGGATCCCTCGCTAGAAACCAGGGAATTGAAAGAGGAATTGGAAAAGAGGCAGCAGTTTGCAGTCTCTGGAGCCGGCTCCTCTCAAGTGTGAGGGCAAGATATCCATTCAAGGAAGATCTTGTCAATTCCTCAGAAAAGTGGACTACCGCAGATGAAGACATCCAGTACCTGAGAGAGTTAGCAGTGGTGGAAGTCAGCCACAGTGATCTAGATGATGAGGAGGTCTCCAAAGATCCAGAGGATGTCCTGTGCACACGGGCCATGTGGCGAAAGGTGATTCAAGGTGCCCCAGCATCGTATTCTAACAGCTTGGCAGCGACGTATTGCCCAGATATGGAAACACCAACTGTGGAGAAAGTGTCGTCTTGGCTCCAAAACTTTGAGGAAAATCTCTGTGTCTCCTCATCCCTACAGGACAGTGCCTTGGCTGTTAGGGACGCTCCAAGAAATCAGTCCTCTCCTGCCCTGGTCAGAGGGAAAGGGAGCCCCAGGCATATGCCACATGGTGCACTCTGGTTCTTCCTGCGTGACCAAGGGGAGGACATGAGGAAGTGGGATGGTGAACCCACCTTTAAGCTGGAAGCCCGTGTACGTGAACTGAGAGGGAAGACAGCTGTTAAGAAGGGGTCACCCAAGAAGAAGGCTGTCAGTGTCGTTGCTGTAGAGGCCCAAGAAAGCAATCAGCGATCCTCCAGGCATAGAAGAACTGAAACCACCTCCCTTGATTCTGGTGAGGGGACTTCTGGTCTGGTACCGCAAGGATCGGACAGTGAATATTCTGATGAGGAACAGCAATAGAGGGTCCCTGCCTTCGGCCAGGAGGAGGAAAGGGATGACCGGATATACTGGACTGTGTAGATTCGATGGCCTGGCACATCAGACCCACAGAAGTATAAGGCTTTGGTAGACACTGGTGCACAGTGTATGCTGGTGCCATCAGGGTATAGGGGCACAGAACCCATCTGGATCTCTGGAGTGACAGGGGGATGGCAAGAATTGACTATATTGGAGGCTGAAGTGAGCTTGACAGGGGACAAGTGGGAAAAGCACCCCATTGTGACCGGCCCAGAGGCCCCTTGTATCCTTGGCATAGACTACCTCAAGAGAGGGTACTTCAAGGACCCAAAGGGGTACCGATGGGCTTTTGGTGTAGCCACTGTAAATGCAGAGAAGATCAAACAGCTATCTACCCTGCCTGGCCTCTCGGAAGATCCCTTCATTGTGGGATTGCTGCAAGTTGAACAACAGCAGGTGCCAATCGCTACCAGGACAGTGCACCAGCAGCAATATCGGACAAACCGAGACTCCCTGGCTCCCATCCATGAGCTGATTCATCAACTGGAGAGCCAAGGAGTCATCAGCAAGACTCACATGCCTTTTAATAGTCCTATATGGCCAGTGCAAAAGTCTGATGGAGGGTGGAGGCTAACAGTGGACTATTGAGGCCTGAATAAAATCACGCCGCCACTGAGTGCTGCTGTACCAGAGATGTTAGAGCTCCAATATGAACTGGCATCAAAGGCAGCCACGTGGTATGCTACAATTAATATTGCCAATGCGTTTTTCTCCATTCCTTTGGCAGCAGAGTGCAGGCCACAGTTTGCTTTCACATGGAGAGGTGTCCAATAGACCTGGAATTGACTGCCCCAGGGGTGGAAGCACAGCCCTACCATTTGTCACAGACTAATCCAAACGGCACTGGAACAGGGCGATGCCCCTGAACATCTACAATACATAGATGACATCATCGTGTGGGGCAACGAGGCAGAAGAAGTGTTTGCGAAGGGAAAAAGAATAATTCAGATTCTTCTGAAAGCTGGTTTCGCCATAAAGAAAAGCAAGGTCAAGGGACCTGCACAGGAGATTCAGTTCTTGGGAATAAAAAGGCAGGATGGACGCCGTCATGTCCCTATGGATGTGGTTAACAAGATAGCAACTATGTCTCCATCAGCTAACAAGAAGGAAACACAAGCTTTCCTAGGCCTTGTGGAGTTCTGGAGAATGCATATTCCAGGTTATAGTCAGCTTGTGAGCCCTCTCTATCGAGTAATGTGGAAAAAGAACTATTTTGAATGGGGCCCTGAACAACAACGAGCCTTTGAGCATATCAGACAGGAAATAGCTCGTGCAGTAGCTCTTGGGCCTGTCCAGACAGGACCAGATGTACAAAATGTACTCTACACTGCAGCTGGGGAGCATGGTCTCACCTGGAGCCTGTGGCAGAAAACACCAGGAGAAACCTGAGGTCGACCATTAGTGTTTTGGAGCCGGGGGTACCGAGGATCAGAATCCCACTACACCCCGACTGAAAAAGAGATACTAGCAGTATATGAGGGGGTTCGAGCCGCTTCAGAAGTTGTTGGTACAGAAGCATATCTCCTCTTGGCACCACGATTGCCCGTGCTACACTGGATGTTCAAAGGAAACATCCCCTCTACACATCATGCAACCAGCGCTACATGGAGTAAGTGGATAGCATTGATCACGCAACGAGCTTGACTGGGGAAATCCAACCGCCCGGGAATTCTGGAAGAGATCATGGACTGGCCAGAAGGCAGAGATTTTGGAGTGTCACCTGGGCAGGTGGCTCGTGCCCAAGAGGCGCCACCATATAATGAGTTATCAGAAGATGAGAGGCATTATGCTTTGTTTACTGATGGATCCTGTCGTGTGGTAGGGAACCATCGGAAGTGGAAAGCTGCTGTGTGGAGTCCCACACGCCAAGTCGTTGAGGCCACTGAAGGAGAAGGCGAGTCAAGTCAGCTTGCAGAAGTGAAAGCCATCCAACTAGCCCTAGACATTGCTGAACGAGAAAAGTGGCCAGTACTCTATCTCTATACTGACTCCTGGATGGTGGCTAATGCCCTATGGGGGTGGCTACAGCAGTGGAAGAAGACCAATTGGCAGCACAGGGGTAAACCTATTTGGGCTGCTGCATTGTGGCAGGACATTGCTGCCCGTGTAGAACACATGGCTCTAAAGGTATGTCATGTAGATGCTCACGTGCCCAAAAGCTGTGCCACTGAAGAACATCGAAATAATGAACAGGTAGACAAGGCTGCCAAAATAGAAGTAGCTCAGGTGGACCTGGACTGGGAGTGTAAGGGTGAGCTATTTGTAGCTCGATGGGCCCATGAGACATCGGGACATCTAGGGAGAGATGCAACATATAGGTGGGCTCGTGATCGAGGGGTGGACCTGACCATGGAGGCCATCACACAGGTCACTCATGAATGTGAAACATGTGCTGCAATCAAACGAGCCACCAGAGTAAAGTCTCCCTGCAACAGAGGGCGGTGGCTGGGTTTTCGATATGGCGAGGCCTGGCAAATTGACTACATTGGACCACTGCCACAAACACACCAAGGCAAGCGCTACATACTCACCATGGTGGAAGCAACTACTGGTTGGCTAGAAACATATCCTGTAAACCATGCCACTGCCCGAAACACCATCTTAGGCCTCGAAAGGCAAATTTTATGGCGACATGGTACCCCAGAAAGAATTGAATCAGACAATGGGACTCATTTCCGAAATAACCTCATAAGCTCCTGGGCAAAGAAACATGGCATTGAGTGGGTGTACCACATCCCCTATCACCCGCAAGCATCTGGAAAAATGGAGAGATATAATGGACTGTTGAAGACTATGTTGAGAGCCCTGGGCAATGGGACATGGAAGCATTGGGATACAAATTTAGCAGAAGCCACTTGGCTAGTTAACACCAGAGGACCTGCTTACCGTCCTGGTCCTGCCCAAACAAAACCCCTACATACTGTGGGAGGAGATAAGGTCCCTGTAGTGCACATGGGGAAGTGGCTGGGGAAGGCGGTGTGGATTTCTCCTCCCATGGGAAAAGGCAAACCCATTTGTGGGATTGTCTTTGCTCAAGGACCTGGGTGTACTTGGTGGGTAATGCGGAAGGATGGGGAGACCCAGTGTGTGCCTCAAGGACATTTAACCTTGGGGGAAAAATAATCTGTGATGTGAGTTGTATGTTGTAGGAAGTAATGTAGCAGGAATGACCTGAACTGCAGAGGAGTGAACTTCGCAAGGCACCAGACAAGTGCAATGGTGACCCAAACCAAGCTGTTGTTGGTGCCCAACGATCGAACATACTGCTTCTCCTGTCCTGACCACTCATCTTGACAGATGGGGCCCAAGTCATAACCTGTGTGTGAACATCTGGAGGAGTGGAAGAAGCCCATGGAATATCTATCTGTTAAAGGACAGGGGATAGAAGTTAATAAGAATGTATAAATCTGTACGTTGGGTATAAAAGTGGTTTAAGTATGTAGTTTCAGTTGTAAGTATTGGTAAGAAGGGATTTCAGTAATGAGAATTAAATGCAATGGTGTGGTCAGAAGATATATATGTATTAAATTATGTGGGACCTGAGCATTATGCAAATGGTATGGAATAAGGGGTGGAGACTGTATTGGGTCTGGCTGGGATGGAGTTAATTCTCCCCATAGCAGCCCTTGTAGTGCTGTGCTCTGTATTGGTAGCTAGAAAGGTGTTGATAACACACCAGTGTTTTGGCTACTGCTGAGCAGTGCTGGCACAGCATCAAGGCTGTCTCTCCAACATTTCCCCCCCTCCCTCACTGGCAGCCTGGGGCTGGGCAAGATCTTGGGAGGGGACATAGCTGGGACAGCTGACCCAAAGTTACCAAAGGGATATCCCATACCATATGATGTCAGCTCAACTATAAAAGCTAAGTAAAGGAAGATGGAAACGGGGGCATTTGTTATTTTACGTTGGTCTTCCGGAGCAACCACTATGCATACTGAAGCCCTGCTTCCCAGGAAGTGGCCAGGCATTGCCTGCCGATGGGAAGTAGAGAATAATGTCATTTGTTTTTCTTTGCTTTTGCTTTATTAAACTGTCCTTATCTTGACCCACGAGCCTTTTGTTATATTTTCTCTCCCCTGTCCAGTTGTGGAGGGGGAGTGATAGAGTGGATTTGGTGGGCACCTGGCACCCAGCCAGGTTCAACCTACCACAATAATCTCATTATAATACCAAAACACACCTCCATCCCAAAAGCTACCCACATCCAAGGTGCAACCACCCCTCACTGAGCATGCGCTCTGAATTTTCTCTAGCATATACCTTTAAAAGCAAATCGAGAGAACTTTATACTAATCAAAGTAAAGGTATGTATGACTAGAGTGACTCAAGCTCCACCTAAAAATAAGAAAATATAAAAGGGCTTAAGAGAGGAGGAATGTTATGGAAGATACCATCATAGACAAGTTGGGAGGACATCGCTGATTTCTGGGATCAGTCAATGGGCTGAACCTCTCTTCCCCCCTATAGGGACACCTATTGGGTGAGATTTGAACACTCATTTATACCAAGTGCTTTCCTGGGAAACTTAGAATTCTTTAGAGCTCTTTTCTTTCATAATTTAATGTACTTGTAGTCAACTGTATTATTATTTGCACATACTTTGCAGAGAGTGTATTTATCACCAGCAATCCAAAACAACCTGTACTGTTGCTTTAATAAACTGCGCTGCTCATTAATCTAGTCATGA
The DNA here is from genome assembly GCF_947461875.1 of Haliaeetus albicilla. Lineage (NCBI taxonomy): Eukaryota > Metazoa > Chordata > Aves > Accipitriformes > Accipitridae > Haliaeetus > Haliaeetus albicilla. The sequence goes on along the minus strand of NC_091515.1, from coordinate 16,221,771 downwards.
TAGTTCATTAATGCAACCAAACTCCCTAAGTCTGGTAATCCTAGTGCATTGAACGCAGCTAAACCGAGAGTGCAGTACGCTATTAAGTGCATCCGTCATCGTGATAGTTCAACATATTGAACACGACCGAACACATAGCATAGAATTGGACATCACTCAGAAATTAAACCTAGCTGCCCCCAGCCCCTCTGACATCTGAGGATAAGCTGGAATGCAAGGGGGTTTATTTTCTGCCAAACTTCTTTACTCTTTAACGCAACAGAAAATTGGCGTAGTTGTCAGGATTGCCATGGATAAACTGCTGCAAAAATATAATTGTGCCCCTTCCCTGGCTGGGAAGGAGTGGGCTCAAAAGTTTTAGAAGGATGAGAACGCATTGAGCAGTGTCAGGCTGTGCATTTGTGCAGTTTTAGGAGCCTGTTTATCTTGTGCTCAGCAAGAAGATAAGTAAGCGTATGCTCCCAAACAAATTTCTGATGTAGATTATGGAGCTTCAAAATCTAAAACTGAAGTGTTGAAGTCATCATTGGCTTTTGAGAGGGAGATGGGAGAAAAACTGGGAATCCGAGTTGATAAACTTGTGAGTGAGAATAATCATCTTAAACAGCTATTGGAAAAGGTGAATCAGCTATTAGATAAAACCTGAATATTCTATAGCAAGTATATTACAAATATTGCTTTCCAAAATCTATGCTTAAATTACTGTTGTGAACTTTATTCAACTGTGAATGAATCTCAGGCTGCTATTATACTCATTATCCCTTTAGATATAAACTGTTGACCAAGTCTGAGACTAGGAGTTGATCCAGCCACACCTAGACTCCGACAGGAGTTTAGAAAGCAAGGGGGTCTTCTCTGAACCTCATGACTCAATGGGGGGGGTCTCCCCTACCTTTCTCTAACTCAATTATTCTTTGTATATTCCTCTTTTTTAACTTACTACGTTTTCAGTCTCTGTATACCTAATTTTAGATTGATTCTAACTTAATTTTCCTGTATGCATTTGTGGAGGGTTGACCCTGGCTGGACGCCAGGTGCCCACCAAAGCCGTTCTATCACTCCCCCTCCTCAGCTGGACAGGGGAGAGAAAAATATAATAAAAAGCTTGCGGGTCGAGATAAGGACAGGAGAGATCACTCACCAATTGCTGTCATGGGCAAAACAGACTCAGCTTGGGGAAAATTAACTCAATTTATTACAAATCAACCAGAGTAAGGTAATGAGAAATAAAACCAAATCTCAGAACACCTTCCCTCCACCCCTCCCTTCTTCCCGGGCACAACTTCACTCCCGGATTCTCTACCACCCCCCCCAGCGGCACAGGGGGATAGGGAATGGGAGTTGCAGTCAGTTCATCACACATTATTTTCTGCTGCTTCATCCTCCTCAGGGGCAGGACTCATCACACTCTTCCCCTGCTCCAGCGTGGGGTCCCACCCACGGGAGACAGTCCTCCACGAACTTCTCCAATGTGGGTCCTTCCCACAGGCTGCAGTTCTTCACGAACTGCTCCAGCATGGGTCCTTTCCACGGTGTGCAGTCCTTCAGGAGCACACTGCTCCAGCGTGGGTCCCCCATGGGGTCACAAGTCCTGCCAGAAAACCTGCTCCAGCGTGGGCTCCTCTCTCCACAGATGCGCAGGTCCTGCCAGGAGCCTGATCCAGCGCAGGGTTCCCACGGGGTCACAGCCTCCTTCGGGAACCCACCTGCTCCAGCGTGGGGTCCTCCCCAGGCTGCAGGTGGATATCTGCTCCACCGTGGACCTCCATGGGCTGCAGGGGGACAGCCTGCCTCACCATGGTCTTCACCATGGGCTGCAGGGGAATCTCCGCTCCGGCGCCTGGAGCATCTCCTCCCCCTCCTTCTTCACTGGCCTTGGTGTCCACAGGGTTGTTTCTCTTACATGTTCTCACTCCTCTCTCCGACTGCTGTTTCCGTCTCTCCCAACTTTTATTCCTTCTTAAAAATGTTATCACAGAGGTGTTACCACTATCGCTGATTGGTTCGTCCTTGGCCGGCGGCGGGTCTGTCTTAGAGCCGGCTGGTATTGTCTCTCTCTCGAACACAGGGGAAGCTTCCAGCAGCTTCTTACAGAAGCCACCCCTGTAACCCCCCCCACTACCAAAACCTTGCCACACAAGCCAATACAGCATTTCATCCATGTTTTAAGTTACAGAGTGAACCTTGCTATCGAATTCTGTGAAGTCGTGCTTTTATAAATTCCTATTAAATCAGTTTTGCTAATACCCTTGAAGGTGATTCTTTAAGCTGTCCAAACCACTCCTTTCATGACAAATTGGCATCACAGACAGGATGGCAAGTAGTAACACTGATTACTTACAAAGCATGGAATAAGTTTAGGCCCCAAATTTTCAGAGGAATAGGCTCGTGATAACTGGCATGATTGGAAATGTGTTGAAGAACAGATAAAACTGGCCAGGGCCAATATAAAAGTTGGAGGAAAGAGTTGAAATGATGTTTATGTAAGCTCCCCATCCCCCTGACATCGTGCAAATTAGGAAACCAATTGTATCCCCTGAAGAATGGGATGGAAACATATGGGGTCACCCCGATGATAGCTATGCAAGGGGAAATAACCCTCTGTCTCCTTTAGATTCCCCCAAATATGAGGCCAGGCCCATTATAAAAACAGAAGAAACCACTGGACCTCGGGGTGGAGCAGGAGATCATACCCAAAAAACAACCCCATTTGATACAATTCAGATGGCCAATTTGTAAGAATGCTACATCCGTAAGCCAGGTGAAACTGAAACTGAATTGGTCAAGCATTTCTCAAAGACTCATGAATCTGGATGGCATTTGTGATTGTATAACGCCATCTACCAATTGAATAATAGATGGAATGGAGGTGGCTGCCCCCAAAAATGAAAGCCTTTTGTGTATCTGCTAATACAACTGCTCCAAAAGTTCATACCAAGCCAGGAGAATATCCTACGGGATTTTACACTGGACAACCCGTGCTGGTGAAAATGCCTCAGATTGGAACAGTACCAATGGTACTAACTACACCCAAGAATCCCTACGCATGGGAAGCCAGAGATTGCTCAGGAAAGGTACACCAGATTAGCACCCGGTGAATCTCACCTCCCTTTTAACCCTGCTGGTTGAATATGACCGAGCATATTTTCTTCCCTTTTTTGTATTCACAGGAATCCTGAATGAACTGCATGTGGATGTGGAAACCCAGGCTTTAGGCCATACCAGGGGAGAAAATACAAACTGGCTGCTGGGTAAATAATGGAACCAAATTTAGATTGCTGGCATAATTTCACCTTCACCAAACCTGTAATTGCATATTGTATTTGGGGTTATAGGGACACCAAATTGCTATTGGAATTTATAATTAATACACAAAATATATGGAATACGTGTACAATGGGGTGGCCATGGATCCATGCCTACACCAACTGTAATGGATCAACACCAACTCTGTATGTAGTGGTGTTACAAAACAATGTTACCTTTTCCAAGCAAAAATGGGTCCTAAAAGATGAAGACAGAGATTAACAAATTCTGTCACTGATGGAGAAAGGCAGAGACACCATCTCAATAGGATGCCAATTGAAAACAGCACTGAATGTGCAACAGCCTCATGAACTACCACAGAATATGCTGGAAGTAAGCTCAAACACAACTTCGATCACATACATGCCTGTCCCTATGGACACAAATGTTGGTATACTTTTACCCTATTTCGCTCAGCGCTTATAATGTGTTTCTGGGCCAATTTCGAGATCAATTCCAGCATGACACTCCAGTTTAAAATTGAAGTTGAACAGCCATTTGCACCAACTCAGCCTCCTATTGAGCCAACTCCTCACACCTTCAGCACAGGCCCTTACATGAGTTAACAACAAGTTCTCTTTAACCCTAGTTGGTCTCTCAAAAGGGTAGAGCTAGTGCTACACATTAATATCTCAGAAATTAAACCAAACTGTTCCACCTTTTTGGGAACTGTCACGACCCAGACTGGACAGACCAGGGAGTCGTGTTTAATTTGAAATTCCTTGGGCTAAATTAAGGTGAAACGACACCAAACGATCAGTTAAAGATTTTATTCATGACAGAAGCAAACTGAACTTGGGAAGCATGCTAGTAGGTGGCAGGGTTTCTCACAACAGGAATTGGCATAAGACTACTTCTGTAAACTGTGTAACCCAGGGTAACCATATACATCAATTCAGGGAAGAAGGAGAGCCCTCCCGCTGAGTCACAAGGTTCAGAGCAGACCCCCTTGCTTTCCAGACTCCTCCTCAGAGAAGGGCCCAGGGGCGGCTGGATCTACTCTTAGTCTCAGACTTGGTCAACAGTTTATGTCTTGGAACAGATGAGGTGTAGGGATTGTGGAAAAGGAAAAGGAAAGAGAGAAGAAGACAGAGAGAGAGAAAGGAAGAGAGAAAGATTTCACCGGTCCTGGGTCCAGCGGTGGTTCAGTCAGCTGAGGGGTCCAGTCAGCCGACGGGTCCAGTTCTGGAGGGCTTGCACAACTGGGGCTTCAGTTTGTGTGTCCTTTTATCATCCTTGCCCCTCCTTCAGGTGGGCACCCGAACTGGCCAGGTTAATGAGCAGTTTGTGAGCCTTTGGGCTTGGGGGTCGTTTGTGGAGTAACTTCTCCTTCCCTGCAGACATGGCCATTGTTTGATCTTTGTATCAGAACAGGGAGCTGTGCACCCTCCAGCACGCCCTCCCCCTCCTGTTGCTGATGTCTGAGCTGATGGGCTTTTCACCTTGGTTCCTTGCTGTGCAGTGTTTCTCTTTAAGCAGAACTTGCCCCGCCACAATGTTTGAGACATTAACTCTTTCAGTCTCTCACAGGAACTGCTCACACTGGCTGGTTGGCATGGTTACCTGGATGATCTCTAAAACAATCTCGACACCTGTCACGAGACCTCACTGGGTTATTGGGAACAGGATTAAGAATAGTAAATAGCATAGATGCTGAGATCCTAATGAACAAAATTACTGCTGCTACAGATGACCTAAGAAAATTGGAATATCCATTAAAATCATCCTTATTGGCCTCAGGAGCAAGTCAATGGCTCCTATCAGACATTTTACCCCATTGGGAATGAACTGAAGAAAATCATAACATCAGTTAATTGTAAAAGCCCTCAGAGCAACCCAAGGTGATACTTACCTTGCCTTGAGCTGCATCCAAGCACAGTTATGGATACAGTCTATAGCAGCAGCTATTATTAGAGAAGGAGAGGGAGGAATCTTACCCACTGAAATTCGAAAATTGATTTAGGACTGTCCTGGGTTCAGCTGGGATAGAGTTAATTTTTACAGGAACCTGGGAGGTGGGGGGCATAGCTGGGGCAGCTGACCTGAACTAGCCAAGGAGCTATTCCATACCATGTGACATCATGCTCAGTATATAAATGGGGAGCAGGCCGGGGGGGAGCTCTCTCGACTTTGGGTGGGGGAAGTGGCGGAACGTCGGGTTCCAGGTGGTGAGCAGTTGCACTGTGCATCACTCTTTTTGTATACTCTTTCATTAGTACGGTTGTTGTTGTTGTAACCTTTCTTTTTGTGTTGTCCCAGTAAACTGCCTTTATCTCAACCCTCGAGGTTCCAGTTTTTGTTTTTTTTCTTTTCTCTCCTCCGTCTCCTCCCTATCCCACCGGAGGGGGGCGGGGAGGAGTGAGCGAGCAGCTGCGTGGTCCTTTGTTACCGGCTGGGCTGAAACCACGACAGTCTTTTTTGACGCCCAACGTGGGGCATGAAGGGTTGAGATAACGACAGATCTTGCCAGAGTGTGTTGAAACAAATTTGTCATACGCATTTCTTATACTAGATAAATAGATGTTAGTCACAATGTTGATTCATTTGTTTACATGGTGGCCTTTTGTAAATTCATATATGCTCTATGTATTGCCTGTAGTTGCGTATCTCATCTCTGGGAGAGTGATTGGGATTATCATTTTGCTGTACTGGGCAATGTCGACTTGTGAAATGATTACATCACTGGTCATGAGGTTAAGCTGTTATCTGTATGAGGCAGTGATATCATTTCCATACTTTGGGCACCTTCTGTCGGATTTTATTGGTAATTACACCCAATCCATGGGGAAGTCAGGGGGGGATACTTCCCCCCGTCCGTTCCCCTCCCTTCTCTCCTTCCGACTAATTACAACAGCTTTTGAGAATTTTGGATATCCTTGGGATGCGCAAGCCAGTGTGCTGTTAGTGCTATGCCTCCTGACTATGTTTCAGGTCTTGTTTAGGGCTACAAAAAGGCTCTTTAAGAGTACCACCCAGAGATCTGCCCCAAAGCTGGATATTCATGGGTGGCACGGCATGTGGGAGGATATGGGCAGGTATCTAGAGAACTTCTCACCTCCAGTGGCTTGGAAGTTCACTCCCAAACAACTACAGAACCCTCATGAAGTGGTAGAATATTTGAAAGAAAAATGCGGTGGCTATTCCAAAGACGTACAACTCACTGCACTGTGCTGGGCCCTGGCCAGTATCTACCAAACACTGCTTGATATTAGGCAGCACCCTCAGGGGGAAAAGGGGGAAAAGATGGAAAACCGGGCAACAGGCACCATGGCTACCCAAACCCCAACAACAGGTACCGTGGCTAACCCTATCCTGGTGACAGATACTGCAGCTAAACCAGAGAACCAACCTGTGCCAATATCAGTCGCCCCTGTACAGAAAAAGAAACACACAAAGAAATCAGTTCGCTTAGTGAGGGATGAAGGTGAACCAGGGTCATCACGAGAACAGGAGGAAGAGGCAGAACCTGAAATAATTACCCGATCTCTATCCCTGAGTGAGTTGCGCGACATGCGAAAAGATTTTAGCCGCCACCCAGGTGAGCACATTGTTGCTTGGTTGCTCCGATGCTGGGATAATGGGGCTAGTAGTGTGGAATTAGAGGGGAGGGAAGCCAAGCAGCTGGGATCTCTGTCTAGGGAAGGGGGCATTGACAAGGCGATTGGGAGAAAAACACAAGTCCTCAGCCTCTGGAGGCGACTTCTGTCAGGTGTAAAGGAAAGATACCCCTTCAGGGATGAAGTTACATGTCACCAAGGCAAGTGGACCACCATGGAGAGAGGTATCCAGTACCTGAGGGAATTAGCCGTGCTGGAGGTGATTTATAACGATCCAGGAAATGCGCAGTCACCCACAGATCCAGATGAAGTCCAATGCACACAACCCATGTGGCAGAAGTTTCTACAAAGTGCACCACCAACCTATGCCAACTCATTGGCAGTAATGTCCTGGAAAGAAGGCTATGGACAAACGGTGGATGAATTGGCTGTCCAACTCCGGCAACATGAAGGAAGTCTCTCTTCCTCCCTACGGGCCTGTGTCTCGGCTGTAGAGGAATTGTCCCGAGAGTTCCAGCAATTCAAAGTGGATATGTCCTCCTCCTCACCTGTACAGGCCCGCATTGCAGCTATTGGGAGTAAGCATTCCTCTGCCCAAGAGAGAGGAGAGAGAAAGTACACACAACGGGCTAACCTGTGGTTTTACCTGCGTGACCATGGAGAGGACATGAGGAAGTGGGATGGAAAACCTACCTCAGTCTTGGATGCACGGGTACGGGAGTTGCAAGAAAAAGCAACCAGAAAAGAGGATTCTTCTTGGAAAACTGCTGCTCTGGTTTCCCGTGAGCAGTCCCCCGGATGCAGTAGATGGGCCGATCTCATTTCTGATCCTCTTGAAGGGACTTCTGATTCACGTGTGCAAAAAGTGAGTAATGGATATTCTAACCAGGATTAGAGGGGCCCTGCCTCCAGCCAGGTGGAGGAGAGGGACAACCGAGTCTACTGGACAGTGTGGATTTGATGGCCTGGCACATCAGACCCACAGGAATATAAGGCTCTAGTAGACACTGGTGCACAATGCACCCTAATGCCATCAAGTTATAAAGGGGCAGAACCCATCTGTATCTCTGGTGTGACAGGGGGATCCCAAGAGCTAACCGTATTGGAAGCTGAAATGACTCTAACCAGGAATGAGTGGCATAAACACCCCATTGCAACTGGCCCAGAGGCCCCGTGCATCCTTGGTATAGACTATCTCAGGAGGAGGTATTTCAAGGACCCAAAAGGGTACCGTTGGGCCTTTGGTATAGCTGCATTGGAGATGGAGGAGATTGAACAGCTGTCTACCCTGCCTGGTCTCTCTCAAGACCCTTCGATTGTGGGGTTGCTGAAGGTTGAAGAACAACAAGTGCCAATTGCTACCACAATGGTGCACTGGCGGCAATATCGCACCAACCGAGACTCCCTGATCCCCATCCATAAGCTGATTTGCCAATTGGAGAGCCAAGGAGTGATCAGCAAGACTCATTCACCCTTTAATAGTCCCATATGGCCCGTGCCGAAATCTAATGGGGAATGGAGACTAACAGTAGATTATCATGGGCTGAATGAAGTCACGCCACCGCTGAGCGCTGCTGTGCCAGATATGTTAGAGCTTCAATATGAACTGGAATCAAAGGCAGCTAAGTGGTATGCCACAATTGACATTGCTAATGCATTTTTCTCCATTCCTTTGGCAGCGGAGTGCAGGCCACAGTTTGCTTTCACTTGGAGGGGTGTCCAGTACACCTGGAATCAACTGGCCCAGGGGTGGAAACACAGCCCCACTATTTGCCATGGACTAATCCAGACTGCACTGGAAAAAGGTGAAGCTCCAGAACACCTGCAATACACTGATGACATCATCGCATGGGGCAACACAGCAGAAGAAGTCTTTGAGAAAGGGAAGAAAATAATCCAAATCCTTTTGAAGGCTGGTTTTGCCATAAAAGAAAGTAAGGTCAAGGGACCTGCACAGGAGATCCAGTTCTTAGGAGTAAAATGGCAAGACGGGCGTCATCAGATCCCTATGGATGTGATCAACAAAATAGCAGCTATGTCCTCACCGACTAATAAAAAGGAAACACAGGCTTTCTTAGGTGTTGTGGGGTTTTGGAGAATGCATATACCAAATTACAGTCTGATTGTAAGCCCTCTCTATCAAGTGACCCGGAAGAAGAATGATTTTAAATGGGGCCCTGAGCAACGACAAGCCTTTGAACAAATTAAACGGGAGATTGTTCATGCAGTAGCTCTTGGGCCAGTCCGGGCATGACAAGATGTGAAAAATGTGCTCTATACTGCAGCTGGGGAGAATGGCCCTACCTGGAGCCTCTGGCAGAAAGCAGCTGGGGAGACCCGAGGCCAACCCCTGGGGTTTTGGAGTCGGGGATATCGAGGATCCGAGGCTCGCTATACTCCAACTGAAAAAGAGATATTGGCAGCATATGAAGGAGTTTGAGCTGCCTCAGAAGTGGTTGGTACTGAAACACAGCTCCTCTTAGCACCCTGACTGCCAGTGCTGGGCTGGATGTTCAAAGGGAAACTCTCCTCTACACATCATTTAACTGATGCCACGTGGAGTAAGTGGGCCACACTGATCACACAGCGGGCTCGCACAGGAAACCCCAGTCGCCCAGGAATTGTGAAAGTGGTCACGGACTGGCCAGAAGGCAAAGATTTTGGAATGTCGCCAGAGGAGGATGTGACACGGGCTGAAGAGGCCCCGCTGTATAATAAACTGCCAGAAAATGAGAGGCAATATGCCCTGTTCACTGACGGGTCCTGTCGCATTGTGGGAAAACATCGGAGGTGGAAGGCTGCTGTATGGAGTCCTATGTAGGGTTCGGCGTTCGGAAGATCTCGCGATGTCACGGAAAGTTAGAGGGTTAGTCGCAGCCTTATGATGTGTCTGTAATCCTGCCTACCCTTGTTAGTATAAAAGGAATCGACTGCGCAATAAAAGGCAGAAGTTGGCGCTCACACTGTGTGTGTTATCTGTCTCTTTCCCTGGTCTGGGGTTGATCAGTGATCTAATCGTGGCACCTTGATATGCAGCGAACGCTACATAATGGTGACCCCGACGTGATCGGTCGCACTAGGCGACAATGGGACTTGCGCAAGTGATTAAGGTGTTGAAAGTGTTGGCTGATGAGGTGGGTGCTCACGGAACGATTAGGAGGGGCCCCACAGGCGAATGCATCCAATGGGTGCTGCGCCGGGGAGGGATGGGCTCTCCCAAAGAAGTATGAAGTCCCCCAAATTGGGGAGAGATTCGGGAGCTGTTGCTCCAGTCGGCGCTTGCGGGTGAGCGCGGAGCTGCGGAACGATTACAAGCGTGGGGGAGAGTGGAGGAGGTAGTTACGGCAGGACGGAAAGCTGGGGAGTGTTGGTCGGCGGCGCGAGCTGTTTTGTTTGCGGATGAAGCGCCGCCTCAAAAACAAGGGGGGGGCAGTGCCCCCAGGGACAATGAGTCAAACTCGGACGGAGTGGGCGGCTGTGGAGCGGGGCTCACAGAGCGGTCCATCTCTGACTGAGAGCGTGGACGCGGAGGGCGCGGCAGAGACGGAGGTTTTTCCTGTAGGGACGGTACCAGCGGGGACGGACGAGCCCCCTCTGCGGTGTCCATGGGAGGAGTTACGGCGGGAGGTTCGGAAGGAGTTGGAGGAATGCCTCTTGGACTGGGATCCAGGCGGGGACGTTAAGGGAGATTTGTACCGTTAGTTGAGAGAGTGGGAGGAACGGCCACCCGCGGAGGGGCTAACTGGGAGGCAGCGGGGGTTGGAGACTGTGGCAGAGGAGGAAACACCCCCCCCCCCCCGCGGGGGGAAAATCAGGCGCCCTTGCCGGGAGAGCAGGCTGAGTTTTTGCCTGCTGAGCCTGAGCCTCCTGAGCCTTTGCCTGAGCCTGCTGAGCCGTCAGCTGCACCCCCTCCGGCGCTTCCTCCGCCCCCTCCCTCCTCCCTTTTCTTTTCCGCCCCCCTCCCTCCGCCGCCTTGCAGCGGCGCGTCTCAGCCGGCCATGGAATGGCCGCCGCCAGTCGCGGCCGCGGCCGGCCCCTGGGCAGAACCATCCGCGCCCCCGCCACCGTCCTTTCATCCATCCCGCCTCTCGGAACCAGAGACGGTGAAACCAACTGCGCCCGCGATAGACGCGGAGGCGCCTGCAGTAGCCGCTGCGGACGAGAGGGAGAGGCATTGGAGGAGAGTAAAAAAAAAAAAAAAAAGGATGGGAGGCGTTTTACTGGAAAGTCCTTGAGAAATTAAAGACATTGTCCCAATGGCAACTGGGACGGCACCGGCGGGTGCTGGAGCCACTGATCCGACAGATTCTGACTAATAGAGTATTACACTTTAGAGGACTAGCAGACATTGAGTCCTTCAGAGAGGTTTTTAGAACAACGTGCCTTATTGTATATAGAACTTGCTTTAGGTAAAAAGTGTGTTAAGCATAATTTGGTTAAACATAGCGTGATTACGGGAAGACAGTGTGGGGTAAACGTAAAAGTTAGCTAAAGCCAAAATTAGGGGTAAGGTCTATTTCCATTAATAACCTGGGAACGAGGTTGATTGTGTTTCCACAGATACAGGCCCACGACGGACTCCTGTTGAATTTGCATGACCATCATCATCTGGAGCATCATAGATGGTGTGGCAATATGAATACCACCTCAGTCAAAAACTAATGTATAGGTCACCTTGGCTAACATAACAGGTCAAGATTCTCTGTGCACTGCAACCGCATCATAAAGCCCACGAACCAATAGACAAGATGGCTATGACTCGTGCAGCACGCCTGGCCAGCGAGCACATGTGTCATAGATTGCAACTGAGGCGGACTTTTGGCACCCGCTGGCCACGTGTGCTAAAACCCGTTCCTCTGCAAATGTATAGCTACCGGGATTTTCCGAAGAGCATCAGGCTGGTGTACAGTGAGGCCATCGTTGCCTCTGTGGGGACGCCCACGGAAAGCTGGCACCTACCGATTGCTGGGCTGAGTTCGTGGCGCAAGATGGCACAAGAATGTATGGATGGTTCATCTTCCTCAGAGTCCTCATGGTTTGGGTCATTAGGGGTAATGGGTTGGCTCAAAGAATTATGGGCATTATTGTAGTTATTGTGATTTTAGCTATTGTAATAATTTTACCTTGTTCAGCTTGTTAAGTAAACATGGCATCCCTTATTATAGCACCGGCCAGGCCATTGTAGAACGAGCACATCGAACTTTAAAGACCTTACTCGATCGGCTTAGGGAGGGGGAGCAGGAGGAGCCCTCCTGGTTACAGGAAAACACACCTGCTCTCCGTACACAGCGTCTTCTGTTAACTGCGTTAACTTCATTAAATCAGACAGTTCGAGGGGACTTAGAAGAGACAGCGGCGCAACGACACTTTACGAACACGGAAGAGAAAGGTCCTTACCCATTGGTCCGCGTGCGTGACCCTCAGACATGCCAATGAGATGGGCCGTTTGAGTTGCGTTGTCTCGGGCGAGGGTATGCCTGTGTACAGACACCTGAAGGGCTACTGAAATGGGTTCCTAGTCGTATGATTCGTCCTGCCCTAACCTCGTAGTGTTTGAGTGTTTTTTCTTACAGATCGCTGTCATCCTTTCCTGGCTTGTGACACCTTGGGTATCTGCTACAAACTTCTGGCAGTGGATGCAAAGCCAACTGGGGGACCCTGATGTGTATCTGGATGACGTCCCTCTCAGAGTCCATCAATACGTGCCTTTATGGGATCCGGCTGTCAGAGCTCGCAGCCAGGAATCTAGGTGCCTCAGACATTAAGCCTTAACATCAGTGCACCAATGATAAACTTTATAGAGTAATAGAAGTAATTCTTTCCAAGCCTCATGATGTATCTGTATAACTTTCAATCTACCTCCTGTGTGAATTTCTATAAAGGAGCTCTTTGCTCTGGAGGGTAAATGGGACATTTACGGGTGTTTAAGACAGAGTGTTTCAACTTAGTTGTAGAGATATGTTTATACTCATAGTACTTTACATAGTTATTTCTTGGGGTGGAATTGTTCATAACAATAGAAGCCAACTCGTCATAGGGAGGGGGGAGATGTAGGGTTCGGCGTTCGGAAGATCTCGCGATGTCACGGAAAGTTAGAGGGTTAGTCGCAGCCTTATGATGTGTCTGTAATCCTGCCTACCCTTGTTAGTATAAAAGGAATTGACTGCGCAATAAAAGGCGGAAGTTGGCGCTCACACTGTGTGTGTTATCTGTCTCTTTCCCTGGTCTGGGGTTGATCAGTGATCTAATCGTGGCACCTTGATATGCAGCGAACGCTACAGTCCTACACGACTAGTCGCAGAAACTGCTGAAGGAGAAGGTGAATCGAGTCAGTTTGCAGAGGTGAAAGCCATCCAGCTAGCGTTAGACATTGCTGAAAGGGAGAAGTGGCCAGTGCTCTATCTCTATATTGACTCATGGATGGTGGCAAATGCCCTTTGGGGGTGGCTACAGCAATGGAAGAAGGGCAACTGGCAGCGCAGAGGTAAACCCATCTGGGCTGCCACACTGTGGCAAGATATCACTGTTCGGATAGAGAATCTGGTTGTCAAAGTACGTCACGTAGATGCTCATGTACCCAAGAGTCGGGCCACTGAAGAACATCAAAACAACCAGCAGGCAGATCAGGCCGCCAAGATTGAAGTGGCTCAGGTGGACCTGGACTGGCAACATAGGGGTGAGCTATTTATGGCTCTGTGGGCCCATGATACTTCAGGCCATCAGGGAAGAGATGGAACATATAGATGGGCTCGTGATCGAGGGGTGGACTTGACCATGGATATTATCGCACAGGTCATCCATGAATGTGAAACATGTGCTGCAATTAAGCAAGCCAAGCGGTTAAAGCCCCTGTGGTATGGAGGGTGATGGCTGAAATATAAATATGGGGAGGCCTGGCAGATTGACTATATCACACTCCCACGAACCCGCCAAGGCAAGTGCCATGTGCTTACAATGGTGGAAGCAACCACTGGATGGCTGGAAACATATCCTGTGTCCCACGCCACTGCCCAGAACTCTATCCTGGGCCTTGAAGAGAAAGTTTTATGGCGACACGGCACCCCAGAAAGAATCAAGTCAGACAACGGGACTCTACTTCCGAAACAACCTCATAGACACCTGGGCCAAAGAACATGGCATTGAGTGGGTATATCACATCCCTTATCACACACTGGCCTCTGGAAAAATTGAACGATACAATGGACTGCTGAAAACTACATTGAGAGCAATGGGGGGTGGGACTTTCAAACATTGGGATACACATTTAACGAAAACCACCTGGTTAGTTAATACTAGAGGATCCGCCAATCGGGCTGGCCCTGCCCAACCAAGACTTCCACATACTGTAGAAGGGGATAAAGTCCCTGTAGTGCGCATGAGGAGTATGTTAGGAAAGACAGTCTGGGTTAGTCCTGCCTCAAGCAGAGGCAAACCCATTCAAGGGGTTGTTTTTGCTCAGGGACCTGGGTACACCTGGTGGGTGATGCAGAAGGATGGGGAAGTTTGATGTGTACCTCAGGGAGATTTGATTTTGGGAGAGAATAGCCAGTGAATTGGGCTGTATGATATTTAACTGCTAAATAACCTGCCAATGCATGTCATTGTATCTATAGTGTCTATATGCCATATCAAGGGTATTACTGTAAGAATTACCCAAATGACTGCAGGATGGACTTTGAAACTGAGCCAAGTACAACAGCAATAGAACTTGAACTGGCACCCAGCAATTTCCTCAAGATCAACATCTTCGACCTGCAGACCAAGGGCGTGGGTTGCACCAAATGTACTAGCCACAAGTTCCAGAGGCGGCATACAATAACCCAACACCTCACACCATCTCTCTTATCCTGAAGGACTGTTACAACAGATGGAGCCCCAAAGTCATGGACTAAATAAAATTGATGGACACATTAGAGGGATAGCCCATAGGCTAAGGGAATACTATTTGTGTGTGTGTGTGTGGTAGGAGGGTGTCCATATACTTATATATAAGACAAGGAAAGTGATAGTGGTTGATTGGAAAAATGTAAGATCTGGGCATGATGTAGATGGTATACAATAAGGGGTGGATAATGTCCTGGGTTCAGCTGGGATAGAGTTAATTTTTACAGGAACCTGGGAGGTGGGGGGCATAGCCGGGGCAGCTGACCTGAACTAGCCAAGGAGCTATTCCATACCATGTGACATCATGCTCAGTATATAAAAGGGGAGCGGGCTGGGAGCTCTCTCGACTTTTGGTGGGGGAAGTGGCAGAGCACTGGGTTCCAGGTGGTGAGCAGTTGCACTGTGCATCACTCTTTTTGTATACTCTTTCATTAGTACCGTTTTTGTTGTAACCTTTCTTTTTGTGTTGTCCCAGTAAACTGCCTTTATCTCAACCCTCGAGGTTCCAGTTTTTGGTTTTTTTCTTTTCTCTCCTCCGATTCTCCTCCCTATCCCACCGGAGGGGGGTGGGAGGAGTGAGCGAGCGGCTGCGTGGTCTTTTGTTACCGGCTGGGCTGAAACCACGACAGGGACAATGCATCAGAATTTGAGAAGGAGTTTCAATCATGGTGGCAATTAGTCAACTTTACCTACCATGCAGAAGGTGATAAAATTATTGCCTTTATCCTCACAATACTCAATGCTTCGGTATACACCATATACCCAATCATTGTGCTGGGATTAAACCATGATGGAACTATACTCTATCCATTGGAACATAGAGTATGGGCCCAAGAAAATGGAAACAAATGGCAAACCGTTGATGTTGATGCATGCATTGTACAGGAACAACAGGGATTCATTTCTGAAAGTAATACCATCAAGGCCCAAGACATTTGTCTTGATACTGAACAAAATGTCTGCCATTTTGAAATACATCCCAATGAAACCCCTGAAACTGTATTTATATATATACTGGAAAAGGATGTGTTTGTATGAGAACACTTTGTGATTTTATATTCGTAGATAACATTACTGTAGATACAAATAATCACTCAAATATTTGTGTTTGTAACTTTACTAAAATGATGGGATGTGACTTTGATTATTCATCTCCTGTTACCTCTTAAAAATTGTTACAGTCTGACTACATGCTAATTCATGACCTGCTGCCTACTCCTATTGGAATGAACATCACCTTGGTGAGAAAATTCCTACGACATGAAGACCTGAAGTGGCTGTTGAAGCGAGTTCAAGAAAATGGACAAAGAACTCTACTGTCCATCATGATGCAGAGAGGATATGTCAGGTGTTCAAAGAGTAAAGAAAGATGGAGAACATAAATGGTGGGACTCTCTTATTGGATGATCACCAACTGCCACAGGAATCTTCAACAGATGCTTCATCCTGTCATTATCTTATTAGTATTCACTGTATTGTGCTTAGCTCATCTGTTACCCCCATGAGATATATATATATATGATGGACATACCCAATTCCTTTTAAATATTGTGAAGCTTGAGTGACTATAGTTATGGGGTGGATTATGTGGAATAATTGCTGGAGGTGACTTATTGATATGTCCCCTCCCCCTCTTAAGGGAAGGTAAACCTCTAGGGTGGAATGCAGTGGATATGCAAGAAATCTGTTCCATAATAATTCCTTAAGCAACATAACCTGCAACCTTAGATGTTAGCAACACCAGGGGAGCTTGGTATGCTGACCCTAAGAGAAGGAACATGGAGGGTGGAGTGGAGTGGAAGCACTGTGGCCAGGCTCTGCGATATCACCGCAGGTATGGGGAACTGGAACAAGAATGGAAGGTCCCTGCATTGAGTCCACTGAAGCAAGGAGGTGAAATAATCGGGGTTCTGTCAACACTATTGTCTTACTTCTGATTTATACCATAAGTGCCCGGTTCTGGAGTAGTGACATGCTAAATTATGTTCTCTGGGTGAACTTTGCTCATTATAATCTCATTATAATACCAAAACACACCTCCATCCCAAAAGCTACCCTTGTCCAAGGTGTGACCACCCCTCACTGAGCATGCACTCTGAATTTTCTCTAGCATATACCTTTAAAAGTAAAGCAAGGAGATTTTACACCAGTCATAATAAAGGTATATATGACTAGAGTGACTCAAGCTCCACCTAAAAATAAGAAAATATAAAAGGTCTTATGAGAGGAGGAATGTTAAGGAAGATACCATCATAGACAAGTCGGGAAGACATCAGCAGACACAGCAGAATACAGAAAAAACAATTTCTAGCACACTGCAGCCATAGCTGCTAACTTGTAGTTCACTTGAGGTGCTAAAAAGAAAGAAAAAGCTAATAGTTTGAAGAAATGGAACAATTTTTTTCACAATGTTGTCCAGAATGACAACTAGTACTGGCATATCCAGTAAATCCAGCTGCCAAATGCCATGTTGTAGTGAATGTTCATATTTTTTAAGCCTTAATTCTGAATATTATCTTGAATTGATAGTAGCATAGTCACTCTTTAAGGTTCTGCTTTAACAATCTCAAATGATACCTTGAAGAATTTAATTCAAGCCACCTATATTATAGGGGAAAAAAAAAACCCCAAACAACATTTCTGGTAATGGCTGAATGCATAATATTGCACAGCTCAAGATCTACTCTGGACATACCTGATGGCTACTGTTTCATTTCTATTGTCTTTGCCCAGACTCAATTCCCAATAACCATCTCCCATGTGTTATAGGAACTGATGAAGGATGCAAAATTAGAATTTCATTCTGTTTGCTTTAATTTGAAATTAACTTAATTTTCATGTTGTTCCAAGCATATTAGTTAGCACTAAATTCTGCAAGAAGTTCCTATGGAAATACACAAGTAAACACAGCACAATAGAGTTCTTAAATCAGAAATTGCCTGCTGCATCCTAAGCCTCTGTCTCCTTCATAAAATAGGCAGATTATGTACCTTCTGCCAGCTGATTCCTTCCCAAAGGTGATGAGCTTGAGCAGACTGAAGACGGGGAGCCCTTTAAATGACATCAGAGAAAAAAGCAAGAGAAAAAGAGGAAAGAGAAGCATCTTTCATGGAAGACCCTCTGAACTTCTTAAGAAGATCTGTAACCATACTCCTTTCCAACAGGAACATTAAAAAATATCCATTTTATAATTTTTACGAAATACTTTATTTTTTAAAGAGTGTGGGCAATCAAAGTTTTTCCTAGGATGCTGTCCTCCCTGCTCATCCAGAATGCAGGAAGAACCAGTTCTGTAGACCTTGACAGGCTCACAAAACACAGATCATCTGAAAACTTTAATAATTCAAAGCTCTTAGGCTCTTTCAGCCTTGTGTGTCTCCTGAGGAAGCATCCCTGAATCTGAGACTTCAGCAATGTGGAATTCTCAAGTTTTGAATTCCTGCACAAGGAAGCCCTCCACAGCAGTGCTTTCAGCAGTCACCAGACAATGATAAAGATATTGCCAGACAAACACTTGAAGTTAGGACAACATTTTCAGGTGCAGAGGAGCAACTTAAAGTGAGTGTAAACCACTATACACAATGTACTCTCTGTTCCTGTGTAGCCTTTGGACTTTGCAAAGTTTCAAATCAAGCCAGCTGGGTTTCAACCTAGAACATAAAAAATCAGTCTTTTAGATCATGGTTTACATTCCTGCTGTTTCTGACCTAGCCGGAGACAATGCATTAGGAATATCTTGAGTATAAATAACTCTTCAACACCAAATAAGTAATTAAAAGTCTAGAGAGGTTGCATTTATAAAAAACAGGTTTAACTTCAACTCAGGGGCATTTATTTTCCTGGCATTTCTATAGAACTTAACATACTGGATTTACAGCATTTGCAAAGAAAGTACAAAGCCTTCAACCTCTCCTTTCTACCGTAAGGAACCACTGCCATAAAGCAGTGGTCCACACCTTATGTGGACTGAACCACTAAGAGGGAAGGTGGCA
Source organism: Haliaeetus albicilla (assembly GCF_947461875.1). Taxonomy (NCBI): domain Eukaryota; kingdom Metazoa; phylum Chordata; class Aves; order Accipitriformes; family Accipitridae; genus Haliaeetus; species Haliaeetus albicilla. Next base: position 16,203,032 of record NC_091515.1, on the reverse strand, counting down.
CAAAAGCTCCTAGTGAAATGTGTATTGGGTTTGGCTGAGATGGAGTTAATTCTCCCCATAGCAGCCCTCGTAGTGCTGTGCTCTGCATTGGTAGCTAGAAAGGTGTTGATAACACACCAGTGTTTTGGCTACTACTGAGCAGTGCTCCCACAGCATCAAGGCTGTCTCTCCAACATTTCCCCCCCTCCCTCACTGGCAGCCTGGGGCTGGGCAAGATCTTGGGAGGGGACATAGCTAGGACAGCTGACCCAAAGTTACCAAAGGGATATTCCATACCATATGATGTCAGCTCAACTATAAAAGCTAAGTAAAGGAAGATGGAAACGGGGGCATTCGTTATTTTACGTTGGTCTTCCGGAGCAACCACTATGCATACTGAAGCCCTGCTTCCCAGGAAGTGGCCAGACATCGCCTGCTGATGGGAAGTAGAGAATAAAATAGTTTGTTTTCCTTTGTTTTCGCGTGTGACCTTTGCCTTTGCTTATTAAACTGTCCTTATCTCAACCCATGAGCCTTTTGTTATATTTCCTCTCCCCTGTCCAGTTGTGGAGGGGGAGTGATAGAGCAGCTTTGGTGGGCACCTGACACCCAGCCAGGGTCAACCCACCACAAATGTAATGATGAATAAGGCTAAAAAATGTAAATGCTACAGCTGGTAGCATAAAAAAGGAATGAATGCAACCGCTGTGACATTATAACTGAACTAAACCAAATATACATTCAAGTGGCATGAAGCCACTCTCAACATTCACTTATTTCCTCTTCAGATTTAATAAGGAATTTGTTAAAGGAAATCAGATTCCACTAGACCAATTACTTGAAACGTGTGGATGCTGTCTAAAGAATTCTGCTCAATGGCATGCTTTGGTTATTGCTTGTTTCTAATTTAGACCTCAGCCAGGCAGAAAAAATTATGCCCTACAAGTGGTTCCTATTTATAGGAAATAAATCTATTCCCAAAATCTGCATCTTTTAGGGTGGCATGACCACCATGCACCAAAGCACTGCAAGGTACACACTTGGCACTTGCAGCATTAGCTACATTTCTGAAGGAAAAAGCCTCCTGGAAAAGGCAGCTTCAAATTCTGAGCAGAGCTCCATAGGAGATCTGCTGAGTCAAAGCATGTTTGCTTTGCTGTTTCTGCTAGCAGCCAGATTTTCAGCGCACATCCCCTCTCACTGAATAAAAACAGAAATTGTTTGTCCTTGTGAACTTCTGAAAACCTGTATCTATAAAAGGAGAATATTGTTCAGTGCTGTGACTACTGCCACTGGCATTTTCTTCAGAGGAAACACATTCAGAGACTGACCTAGCACTGCTTCCTAGCCAGCAGTACCGGCTTATTCAGGCTGTCCTGGGAAAAGGGTCATGTACACAGGTTGCTCGCCTAACCTGCTACCAGAGGCAGAAGTAAGAGCCAAGTGAGAGAAACTAACTTCCTCCTACCTGAGTCAAATGAATACTCTTAATAATGATCCTTTCTGTCTGAGGAAGACAAATTCTATTTCCCCATTTTGTCTAGACCTATAACATTAATTTGGAATTTCAGTATTATAAATAATACACTCCAACCCTTTTCCATCATGGAAAAAGGTTATGCAGGTACTGAGTGTTTCCTTTGTCTTGATGCATGAACAACTCCAAATATTTCACAAAGAAAAATAAAGTGACAAAAAAAACTGTTAGCTACAGAATTCAAATTCAAAATACTTCTGAAATCTAGAGCAGGAAAGTATTTTTGCCTGTTACTTTCTTGCTTTCATTTCATTTTAGCACTGTCTAAAGAATTGGAAATATATACTTAAAAATACAGTCAGTTTGGAGAATACTAGCAGAATATAATGCAGAGATAAAAGTAGGTGACATTCTTCTTCAGGAGAACTAGTTAGAAGATTAGCAATGCTCCCTAAAATTAACATGCAGAAACAAATTAGTCCCTGAAAAGGATTAAAAACCTGAATTAGCTCTCAGTAGAGAAATGGAAAAGGGTAATCATTAACTTGGGACGTAGCTAGGGGTCTTGCATGAATCTTCTTGGAGAAATACTCTTCACTTATTTTATCAAAGTTTTTAAACATTTAGAATAACTGCTGATAAAGTCTATAGATGATACAAAAAAATGTCCAAATGGTACAAAATTATTAAGGACCTGTCAATTATGTAGGCCAGTCTGAACTGTCCACCAAACTAGGCTCATTTAAACAGTATCTGTTGTAGTACATGTGAAACTATACAGGGAACATAACTATTCAGACACAGGTTAGGTGAACATAACCTAGAAGGCAGCAATTCTGAAGTGACCGAGCAATTATAGGACAAGAGCACTGACGGTGTATTCTTAGCATCATCCTCTGGATGAGACTGAAGGCAATAAATCACTGGGTGTACATACAGAGGAACTATCAAAAGGTAGAAACTCAAGATTTCTCATGCCAAAAGTTTTTGAATCTCAAACAAATCTCTATTTAGGTTACAACTTTTGTTGTTGCCATTATTTGTAATCTTTACTTTTTTTTTATTTTACTTAGGGAAAGTGAGATATGAATGTTTCCTGAAGTGTCTGCAGTATGGTTGAAATTTATTGGACCTCCAAGTCATTTAGCCAAGCTCTTAGGCAAAACACTTTCTCAGTCTCACAGTGGTGGACAAATGCTTAGCTACTATACTGTTGCATATATTGGTGCTAAGAGGTTTAGGTAAAATTACAGATACTGATTTTTTCTTAATGTAAAATGTTAATAGTCAAAATAGATATAGCATTTCTCACAGCTGAATAGATTCATGCTGACCTAGGCATGGCATCTGGAAATACAACTATCCATCTGTTGTTATAAAGGAGAAATGTCGGCCAGACTTCAGACTGAAAAAAATGCCTTTCAGTATGAATACAACAGCTTTGAACAAACTGCTTTTAAAGAATCATCCCAACACACATTTTAAACCAAACTCCTTTATCCAAATCTAAAAGGCACCTATAGATCCATTGTCCTGACTGCAGTGCAGTTTCTAGATCAAGCCTTGAAACTGATGGGATGGGATCTGAGCATGGATTTGGCCAATTGTGCACATATATGAAATGGCACCACTGTCTTCACAGGCACGTTTATCACAGGGAAAAGCATTTTAAGCCCCAGAGAGGCTTAAAAGCTCCCACTCCCTCCCCCCATATCTTTCACAAATGCACAGACACATACGCACAGTCATGCTTGCTCTTCTGCAACATTGGTAATTCAGAGTTTTCTTTAACTTCTCTCACATTCAGAAGCAAGCTGTAATTTTGTAATTACTATCAAAATTGGAGCATGGGCTAATCAAAACCAACTATCAGCTGTGAGATGGGAGGAATAAAACAGAGGAAGAACAGCAGGGCAGCAACTGGGCTCATGAAATTAAAAATAAAAGCACATCTATGTCTCATCCTGACAAGTGAGGCACTCTGCCTCTCTGTCATCCCTTTCATCATGCAGATGACTGCTCAGTAGCTCTTAGCACATAATCATGCAATCTCTCCTGTCCACCAAATTTTTATAGTAGCTGCCAATTGTTTGTACAGCTTCTAGATATATTGATAGAAAAATCATATTTCACAAACCTATTTAAGAACTCCATAGCTTTTAAATATTTTCTTGTTTCATTTTACAGGGATTTATTTATTTTTAAATTAGTATGAAGCCTAGTTATTTTTCACTAGGAGAGAAAGAGTGCCAACCACACCAGATATAAGAGGCTGGAAAACAAACAGGTGAGAAAATTAATAATAAGTACCCATATTTACACTTGCTATACAGAAACCTTTGTATCAGAGGAAGCTAGATAATACATGGCATGCCATCTGGTTAGCCCGGAGATGGGGTAATGAGATTTGCAGATTACAGCTGGTCCCAGACAGGCATTATTACCCAGTTAACCCAGCACTTGAATGGAATCAGCCCATAGACAAAGGACAGCAGAGACAAAGCAAGAAAGTGCTTCAGCTAGCAGGCCTAGGAAGCAGTGATGCTGGCAGGCACAATTACAGGTTCAGCTGGGAAGTTCGGTGTACTCCTTGATTCACTGGTTTTGCTAAACTTTCACAGCAGCATCTACAAATAAGACTTTCAGCTACCTCCTGTTAGGTAGGAGATTCCGTCTCATGCTGTTGAACAGAGCAGTACTCACAACTGTGTAACAGCAAGCCCTCAGCATGATGCCTCCAGCTTGTACAAAATGGGCAGAACATCCCTTTGGCATAACAAGTCACAGTGAGCAAATGTGTCTTCCCCTTTGAGTATCAAGCAGAGACTCCTCTCAGATAAATTCAGTTGTCCAAAAGCTAGTTGTCTGGTCTATGCTAGTCATGTAAGCTTATTGATTCTCTAGTAAATGGAAAGAGACACTTGTAAGAGCAATTCAGTGTAGAGTCGTACAGATAACTGATGGGGAGAAGAAGGTGGGACACACTCTGGAGTTGTCCCTTTCCACTGGAGGAGTGTGAATGACTACATCCCTAGTGCTTACACAGGAAATGTTATGCAACCCAAGCTCCCATTTCTTGTAGAGCAGAATCAAGCTAAGGCTCTCAGTTCTTATTTTCAGAGTGCTGAATGACCAGGCTCAGCGTATACAGACCAAGAAAAACTCCAAGTGTAGAGGGGGAAGCTGCTCCATGGGTTCAGTGGCACTTTCTATCACAATAATAATTAGAAGAGTGTGAAAGAAAGAAAGATTTTTTTCTTGGAGAGTCTGGGGCTGGGCAACGATTCCCATTAGAAACAAGCATCACAACATCACTGCCTTTTACGTCAAGTGTGAAACATGTTTCTGACCTTGCCTGTCCTGAAAAAAGTACACAGTAGTGTACATTTAAAATAACAAAAAAGCCAAAGAAACATACTGAACAAATCACACAAACTCTGAACAAAATCCTCTCTCAAACACAATTCTCCCATGCAAGAGAGCACATGGACCACACATGACAAATGCTATTCATATAATTCAGAGCGCTGCTAGAAGGCTCTCAGATATTAAAATAAATCATAAAGGAAGAGACCACTGAGATTAATTCTAGCTTTCCTTTTGGGTCAGCTTTACTTGAAAAAGCCTTCAATTGTTTGGATCCTGACTGACCCATGTCTGATTAAAATGACACACTTCTATGGAGACATTTTGACATTCACAAAATACATGGTAATATGAGTACCAGCCATATTAGGTTCTACTATTCTGATGAAGTTTGCTCATCATTTTTACACTTGAGGCACAAGACTGACACCATAATGTCTAACCAGCTACAGTTAAAAGCAACATGATGAAAAAATAAATCAAAAGACAACCCCCACATATGGTATTCCTTGTTTTTCCATGAACTATGGAAACACTTTCTGGTATCTCAGCAGTTACTCTCCATGCTAGCATGTTGCTGGTTTTAGTGGTATAAATAACCCACATTAACTGAAATCACAGAAAAACATAATGGTTACAATGAATTATATGCAACACATTTTAAAGTAATCATTGTCTTTCCACAAGAAAACCCCTATGTTTGGGTATAGGAATGCTTGGGTACAGCAAGTGAGTGATATCAAATATTCTCTGTGATATTTAATATGAATTCTAAGTTACTTACCAATCCTGCACAGCATTGAAGGATTCTTCATTCGTGATGTCATACATTAAAATGAAGCCCATTGCACCCCGGTAGTAAGCCGTGGTAATTGTTCTGTATCTCTCCTGACCTGCTGTGTCCTGAAACAATAAGAAACAAAATTTTTACATGTTGCAAATAAAATTACAATTTCTTTTTCTTTTAAAAGAGGAAGAAAACTCTGACAACAGTCATTGTACAACTCTGCAATCCTACTCATAAAACTAATCAAGGGGGAGAAAATTGAGAATAACAGGAAAAAGAAGAATTCTGCACTGGATCATAATAGGAAGGACACATCCATTCTGTCATGAGGTGAGAGCAGAGAGAAGCAGAAAGGCATGGCCTTGTGTCAGGTCATATAACAGGAGTCATTCACTGATTCTTGTCATGCAACAACCTGACAGCTGGGTGAGAACCTTGTCTCCTTCTCCTGCCTTGGAGTTTGCTAGCAGTCCCTTACCTCAAACCAGTTTTCTCCCTCATTCTCTGTATCTCATCCTCCTGCCTTTAAAGTGAGAAATGTAAGTCTTCCTTTCTCCTGCTCCTCGCTTTACTTATTTCCATTAAAAAATCTTCAGGGCAGGAACTACCTGTTACTGCATTTATATGCAATGTCTTGAATAACCACCCATGTCTGTACTAAGATTGTGAGACACCAGCAATAACTAAAATACAAGAAATGCATAAGTATTTTCTGTTCCAGCACAAGAGCAATCCTGTAACTATCTAACAGATCATCTGTGTATATTCAATTTTAACAGACTTTGAAACTTAACTTCATTATTTCGGATTTTTTGAGTGGATAAGAAATATTTTACTTTACAATATGGACAAATTTATTTAATTTGTCTTCCTACAGAGAGAGAAAAATAACCAGTAATAGATAATGTTTTATTTGGATTGTTTTCTGAAATGGTTCCTGGGCTAGTAGTACTGCCTTGTGAATAAGAGAAAAATAGATTAAGTGGGCCACCTTCTTTACACATATATCATTGTGCTGGTTTTGGCTGGGATAGAGTTAATTTTCTTCATAGTAGTTACTATGGGGCTATGTTTTGGATTTGTGCTGAAAACAGTGTTGATAATACAGGGATGTTTTTGTTACTGCTTATCAGTGCTTACACAGAGTCAAGGCCTTTTCTGCTTCTCACACCACTCCACCAGCGAGGAGGCTGGGGGTGCACAACAAGTTGGGAGGGGACACAGCTGGGACAGCTGACCCCAACTGACCAAAGGGATATTCCAGACCATATGATGTCATGCTCAGCATATAAAGTTGGGGGAATGTCCTGGTTTCAGCTGGCATAGAGTTAATTGTCTTCCTAGTAGCTGGTACAGTGCTATGTTTTGAGTTCAGTATGAGAAAAATGTTGATAACACTGATGTTTTCAGTTTTTGCTCAGTAGTGTTTAGTCTAAGGTCAAGGATTTTTCAGCTTCTGATGCCCAGGCAGTGAGAAAGCTGGAGGGGCACAAGAAGTTGGGAGGGGACACAGCCAGGGCAGCTGACCCAAACTGGCCAAAGGGATATTCCATACCATGTGACGTCACATCTAGTATAGAAACTGGGGGGAGGGGGGGTGGGGGAATCACCACTCAGGGACTAACTGGGCGTCAATTGGCAGGTGGTGAGCAATTGCACTGTGCATCATTTGTATATTCCAATCCTTTTATTATTACTGTTGTCATTTTATTAGTGTTATCATTATCATTATTAGTTTCTTCTTTTCTGTTCTATTAAACCGTTCTTATCTCAACCCACGACTTTTACTTTTTTTTCCCCCGATTTTCACCCCCATCCCACTGGGTGCTAGGGGGAGTGAGTGAGTGGCTGCGTGGTGCTTAGTTGCCAGCTGGGGTTAAACCACGACACTCATTCTTCTCGTAAACTAATAAAGTAAAAAAAGGAGATTCTACATACATCAGAAACCACTTGCAGAATAAGAAATATAACAAAGCCAGTTACTGAAACCAAACAAGGTCTTAGGTATAATATATGGATTCAGTTCATCCTGGATTACAGCTGCTACTGCTTTGATGTAGTTGCAGTGATCCAAGCCAGAAAGCTAATGTAGAAGTTAGATCCTAATAGGTCCCACAGGAGGTTAGACCACGTCTTTGCAGGAAAGGCCAGACAGACCTAAACTTTTTCTGCTTATACTCTGAGCTGACCAAGCCTATACCAACTGTGGTCTGGAGGTTAGATAGCTGCATTAACAGAACTGCTCCCAAATTTTCTGGTGGTATTACTGAATATTAAGGTATTAAGACTCTTGTGCTAAGCCTGTGCATATTCTAATACTCAGAGGTCTGTTCTTTCTCAGTAGGTCATATTCTGTAAATAAGATGAAGTTCTTTCTCAGTAGGTCATATTCTGTAAATAAGATGAAAGTATCATTGAAATGTTGAGTAAAATCATTTATTAGCAGAAGAAATATCACCTGTCATTATTTAAAACCATTTCTTTGTATTTCTTTTATGAAATAAGGTTTACTCTCACATGTTTTTCTGGCTTAATTTATTTGATTTGATAGTAGAGAAAAGAGCTGGGAGGGACAGAAGGAAAATATGGCCTATAGCAAGCACACAATACAGCTTTTCTGTACAGAAGAGAGATGATTTTCAAACAAGTTTTGTCAGTGTCTATCTGCTTGTTTGTCAGAGACATATATGATTGGAAATATGATGGTATGACAAGCAGGAGCCCATTGCTACTGAAGCAAACCTTATTTTGCTGCAGGTGATTTCCACTGAAGCCTGTCTGCAGATAAGAGTGAACAGCCCTAGCAATAAAACAGTAAGTCAGTGAGCTTTCCTATCCAAGACACCAACTACTTTCTGTGCAGTGTTAAAGGGAGTTAAGTATGGGCTTAGGCATTCTTGATTACAGAGAAAAAAATGAGTGTAAAGGAAGACAAATCAAGATAAAAGTTCATAAATCATTTTACACAAAGGGAAATGAAACTGCAGATGAGAATCCAAATATTGACTGACTTTGGGATAGAAGATGCTCTTCTGGACCTAGACATTTGGTTTGGGTCAGTCAGGGAAGGAACCAGGTATTTGGGGTTGCTCTCAATACAGGCATCTAATATGTGGCTGTAGCTAATGCTATGTTAATGTGATGATAATAAAGATTTTTCTAAAGTGGTATTTCAGTGTATGGCATGGATGGATAGCCATGAATAAAGTGGAATTTATTAGTTTCAAATGTTGATAATCACATTCCTGTTGGTATTCTTTTCAATTCACTTACTATAAGGAAGCAACTGAAATTTTAATTGGCCTAACATACAAATTCTGCAGTAGAGTGTTTATGATCATGTAAGAAATGAACCCAAATATCAGTAATCAATGTTGTCAAAACTTTTGTTCCACACATTCATAAGCAACTCCTTTGTATTCTAACTAGAATATATTCATAAATACCCTAAAGACAGCTCCTTTTGTGTGAACTTTAAGGAACTCAAATATCATTTGTCAGGACAAATAGCACATTAGAAACATCAAATACTTTAATATTAAATATATTTTATTACAATGATTTAATTTATTTGAAACAGATAATGCAACAATGTAAGTGGCCTTTCTCTCTGCTTATTAGCTTTTATTCTTATGGAAGAACTGAGCAGAAAAGAACTAATTTCCATATTCCATCATATTTATATCTGCAAATCACTATGATTTTTATCCTCAGGTACTGGTTTGTACTTGAAGAAAACCTTTTCCAATTTAGGTATGGTTACTGGCTGCTGCTATGTTATCTTAGTCCTTTTTGCAAGACCATAGAATTGATCTGATGACCATCTTTTTAGGTTTAAATTCTGAAATATAATGTCTGTATTTTGCACTGAATGATGTTTACTTCTAAGCAAACTAAATAAAATAAGCCTGAGGAAGAATAAAATTTGACATGTTATTGACTGGCATTTTAACCAAGGCAGTTCATTTCCATCTTTGATAGGCAGAAAACAAGACACACAGATCATTTTGGGGGCCTTTTCATTCATGTAGCTAATGTCTGATAAGGACAACTGACTGTTCATTAAAGAAGTAGAGTGGAAAAGCAAAAAGCAGAAGGGAATGAATGGCAGTGAGGGAATGCTTTATGAAAAGTTCCATGCACAGAAGACAAAAAGGGGTATTTTACAAAACTTAATCAAAACAAAACAAAAAGGGTCTCAGCAGCTGCAAGGAATATTTTTAATTAATATATTCACTTTCATAAATTCTTCTATTAGCTTCCATTTAGGTGATCCTATCCTATCTTAGTGAATCTTTTTTAATAGGCACCAGATTTTAGATATTAAATCACAAAACAATGAGCTTTAGTGGACATAGTACTTTAGAAATTACCCAGCTTCTGAGCATTGCATGCAGCATGCTGGCTAATAGCCTGTGGTCCTGAGTATTTGGAAGACTATGAGATGTGCACAGTTTGGTCTTGTGTGCTCTGATGTCTCTAGCGTGTTTTGTTTGGGTTGGTTTTTTTCTTAATCCTTTCACCTATGATTGAAATTAGGTATTTGCAAACATTTTTATGCTCCAGATTCTGATATGTATGATTTCATATTACAAAGATTCATTTCTTTTTGCCAGAAATTTGATAGCCAAAAGGACCAGTAAAGATCTTGAATATGGCATGTATATCTGTAGGCAGTGAAAGAGGAATGGCAGAGGTATAGATTGAGTGCAAAATATCTATTTCTGGCTCAGGGTGAAGATAGCAATCTGGTACATATTTGGCCAACTGTCCTTTCTCATATGTGTATCAAATAGGATCTGGAGATAGATAATTCTGGATTACCTTGGCTGTTCATTTGAGTTAAAGCTGTGAATTTGACAGTACAATAAAGCTTAAAGTGAAGATACACTAGTTATTTTTACAGCAACCACATGAACCAGGTTTTTGTCATGTGCTTCTCCCTTGAAACCACCCTTTAATAACATTATGGGAAATTTCCTACAGATTCTCATTATTAACATGTAACTGCCATACCACTGAAGGCCTTAGTGTATGGGGAATGCACCAGCTGCTGACAACAATGCTCACAGAGAAACAGAGAGATATAATTTAATAGCCATCTGTGCAAGTAGAAATGCTTAGAAATAGCGAGCTAGCTGTTTCTAGAAGAACCCATATTCCACATGAAGTTAAGAGTTTATGGGGCTGGAAGTTTCAAAACACAAAAACAGAGAAACCAAGGTTCTGATAGTAATCTTGAAAATAATAACTATTTAGGCTTGCAAAGTATGATTAGCTGAGTTAATTTAGCAGAAGTAAATCCTCCTTACTGTCAAGTCCTGCTAAACTAGACTTCATCCAGAATGTGTCATACTAGCTTAGACTACACCAGTGTTTTTGAGCAATACGTTAAATCAGGCCCTTCTTGAACTCATTTGCTGAGTGTGTGCTCTCCCTCCCACCCTTGCCTAGCACTGCACCACTGACAGGAACAATACTTTATGTAGACAACTTCCAAGTGGAGTTACTCATTTTTAATGCAGACAGTTTTGAAGGTGAAAGCAAACAGCATTTGGCAGCAAGAACTTCTAATGAGCCTGTCATGAAGGAATTCAGTCTGCAAAACACAAACTGATTTTGTTGCACACTCAAGTGACTCTGTGCCTCTGCATTTCTGTCCTGTATGCTAAACATACAAATATCATTTTAGATCCCTTTCCCCACAGTACAAGTTTTACTCGTATCACAATACAGCTTGTGTTATGTGCCAAAAAAATGGCAGCAGTAGAGGAGGATTTATTGGACAGTATTTATATCTCTGCTGCACATCCACAACATTTGAAGACAGGCAAACAGAAAGATAAAGTTAGAAATGTGAATTGGGTGAATTCTCACTTTGCAGCTCAAAATTTTCTGTTAAGGTAAACAAAATTGGCACAGCAATCAAGAACTGCAGCCCCTTTATGAGTTTCATGTTTCTTTCCTGCTGTTGCTTCCCAAAGGTTATTTATATACTCCATCAAAGAGACTATATTTTTCTAATTTCTCCTATTGATACATAAAAGGACTTGAGGCAGTAAGTGAATGAAAATCTAAACCAGCTCTTTTCAGAGCAACACAAAAGACATGTCTGATCCTTCCTCGGGGATCTCTGGGATCTTAGGGAAGAAAGGATAAAAAGAAAAGCATGACAAACAAACAAACAAAAAGAAACCAGTAAGAGAGCTGTTCAGGGAGGGGCAAGGGACAACCTCTACAAGAATCCTCTGAGATCAGGGGTGGACAGGGATAAACCCACCTGAAGCATGCTGCTAGCCACCCAGGAAGAGCAGCTGTGGGTCTATAGCAGAAGCAACTGGGCAGGGCACAAAGAAAGGAAAGGGAGGAAAGGTGCTGGAGCAGGAGGAGCCGACTATTCTGGGAGCACTGTTTCTCAACAAACAGCACTTCCAACAGAAAGTGTTAGGCACATAGAAACACAGACATATGAACATTTACAACTAGGAATGGAAAACACAGTTCAAAACAGTTTCTTTAGCTAATGTATGCACAAAAGATGTAACACTGCATATTGCCAACTCAGTCTTTGCTTATGTACCTATCTCCTGTCAGCAGCTCTTTCCAGTCTTCTCATGGCTTTGGTTTCCCTGGAATTCTGTTCTTTTATATACATATGTGTGTAAGCATGTGTGCATGTGTTTGTAGAAATATATATATATTTATATTTAAAAAAAACATTTGGAGCTTGAAAAGCCAGCTACTCAGCTTGCCAATACACATCTGCTAGAGCTGTATGCTAGTCCTTAGAACTCACCCCAAAATCACAGCTGACAGTTCATTCATCGTATGGGAGGGATATGGGAGCATGGCGGGGCCAGCTGGAAATAGTTGAGGCTGGAGCAGCAGGGAGAGGCATTATCCCAAATGCAGCTAGTAAAATGGGCCTGGAAGGGCTGTCCTGGCAGGCAGAAGGTGGGGCAGAGCTTACCCTAGAGGGATAGTTTGGCTCCCAGAAAGTCCCAGTCAGAGCTGTAAAAGTACTTTACTGCCAGATTTGCTTCCTCTCACTCCATCCATGCAGCTGGTGACCGTGCCTGGAAGTTCATTTCCTTTTACATTTTCTATTTTCCTCTTTTCCTGTTCTTTCTTCTCTCTCCTTTAAGACTTGCATAAAACTTTCATTCTCTGCAGTCCAGCTACCATACCTTCCTAAAGCACAAAGCTTAGCAAAGCCATGGTATCACTGTCTCCTTTCTAGCCCAGCATAACTTGACCTCAGCGGTCATCTGTTCTGGATACGTGTTTTGAGCCCCTCTGCCATTTTAGTGCAGGCCTCTCTCCCTGTCACAAACTACAGCAATCAGAGTTATTCTGTCTTAATGCATCATAAAGGAATAAGAAAGTACAGTCTAATGGAAGCAGAAAAATGACCAGCTGTAAAATCTGTAGCAAGTATAATTATAATCAGAGCTAGATTAAAGCACTAGCTACTACAGAATCAGACATTGGGCTTATATGCAGTCAAAGAACAGTCTAAAAACAAATTGAGTATAAATAACTTTCAAAGGGCTTCACTGCCTACAGTGCAGCACTGACTACATTGGAGCAGTAGATGTTTGATGACAACAATTCTGCTTTAACTTATACACTGTGCAATTTCTTCTCTAATTTAAAATTCAGTAAAACTAAGATGCAGCTTCCTGGAAGCCACCATATTCTACTGCAGCTCTATCCCATTTCTTCCCAGTCTTCTAACTGTCACATAATAGCGGTTTTATAGTAGTAGTAGTGTTCACTAATTTGTAAACAATATAGTCACGTAGGTGCATATTTCTGTGTGTATACACAAATGTATAAATATATATATGTAATATGGCCATATGTATATAACAAAATAAAACATATATGTTCTACTATTCCTATTATGGTAGAAAGATTTTTTGTAAACTTGCCCTGTGTTATGTCTTAAACAAATCTTTTCCAAACATCTGCCATCACAAACAGCAATTTTAGAAGATGACAGAACTCACTACTTAAACCTGGAAATTATATTCAGTCCTAGAAGCACTGAAATGTGCTTTGGGTTTCAAAGTGACCTTTACTGATGAGTGGAGGCGGCAAATTAATGTGTGGAACGTATGATTTTTTTCCTCTCATTTTTTTCCTTTTTAATCTTCAGAATGATGAAAATATGATCTGTAATGACACACAATTTTGGCCAAGATGGCTGTACTACAATCCTTTGTTTTGTACTACATTTTCTTTGATGCCAAGTACCTGCAATGTCCAGTAACTGATGGAAGTTACATGTTCTCCAAATTTACAAAAATCAAACTTCTCTTTTGTGCCTATACAGGAGTTTGAGTACTTCAGGTACCCAGTCTTCAAAACTGTGAATAAGGACTGCTCCATAGGACAGCATCAGGAGTTCAAGAAGGCTGAGAATATAATTGACACTAAAGAAACAGCAATGATTAATAGGATTTGAAATCTAAAAGGAAGGAGGCCCAATTCTGTCCTTAGTTACACAAAATAATTAAACAATCAATGAACCTCAATGAAATGCAGACTGATGCAAACCAAAGTGAAGATCTAACTTCCCGAATGAAAGAATTAAAATTTTGAGTATTTTATTCCTACTGACATTGGTTTCACCATAACATTTTCCTTTCTGTATAATGCGGTGATGTATTTATGTGTTTCTATGTTTTAATTATGTTAACTTCTTAGTACTTCCTGAAGAAAAATTATGTGGGGTTTTTTAAGTGGCTATTTCAGTGTTAGACCTTTCCCAAAGCAGATATACCAGGAGGAAAAACAACTCAAGTATTTACGGAAAGATTACACAAACTGTTGACTCATCACCAGATTCTATATACTAAAAGTTCAAGTGGTTCCAGCGTGGATATTTTATAATAAAATATTACATATACTTGACAATGTAATATAGGGAAATAGTAGAGTCAATCAATAACTAATTAATACTTTTATATCACAAAGTTATGGTAAGCAAAATACACTCAATTTAGTCACTTCATATATCTAAGCATGATCTTAATCTCATGGCACAATTTAATTGAACTTGGAGCAAAATTACTAACCACAAAAATGATTCTCTCTTCTCAAATCTTTCATTAGACTTACCATATGCTTATCTAAAATAGAAAAACTGGAACATCAAAGTCAGTCACTCAGTATTTTTTCTGAACATGCTGTGAATTAACAAGTCTTTGGAAAGACTGCTGAAAATAACCTGCTATCCATTCCAATAATGTTTAGCAGAAAAGTGTATAGCAACAAATCTATTTTTTTGAGACCACAATATTTTCATTTTTTCAGAATTATAAAAATAAGTCCCTCCTTTAAAAAAAAAGTATACAAATTCAAACATAAAATTGTCAATTCTGTTTTTATATAGGATAATTTAGGCTAAATCCTACCAAAAAGGGGGATGGGGGAGGAATATACTGTCTATGGTAGGTGGTATACTTTCAACCTGTGAGGTCCAAACAAGTATCTATCTTCTCCTCCAATCATCACCCCAGAATCCATGTACTATGATTAGGGCTAGTGAAGTTTGAGCTGACTGAAGTGTGACATGAGGCATGAACAAGGGTATGGGTCATGAGGCACCAGTGACAATAGATGAAATATGGATCCTGACTCATGACCTAAGATCATTCATATTCCATGATGGTGGCTCAATAAAAACTCACTTAACTTAGGAAGTTCAGATTTGTTTAGGTTTTTTGTTTGTATTTTAATTCAGTAAATATTATAACAGGATGCTGAAGACTAAAGCAAGAAAAATCTGCAGGGTGCACTTTCTTTCTTAGTGCTCAATACAACAGTTATACTTTGTGGTTTAAACGTGATGCATTGTCCTCTCTGTCTTCTCTCTGACTCTTAAAGCTCCTTTGTGCATTACTAACCTATTTATCACTATAGTACAATGAAATAGGTAAACCGAATACCCGCCAGGTGGAGTGTCTGAAACATAGAAAAACTTGAGTTGTCCATGTATAGTGACACAGAATATTAAATCCAAGACCTCTTAACCATGCCAGCTTTCCTCTTCCCTTCCAACTCTCTCTTACTGAGAAGAGTGACTGAATCCTTAGTACAGTTCATTTGCTCCTAAAGCAGTGAAATCTGCTGTTTATTATCATGACATATCTTCCCTCTAATAAAGAAAACTCAATTGCAACACAATGCCTGACTGCAGAACAACGATACCTGCCACTATTATATTATTTACATATACACTCAGAGATGTGTAATGGGTATTTCATTGGTTTATATGAGAGAGTTTGATAGTGTTAATAAAAATTAATTAACATAAGGCTAAGGACTGCATTTTAAGAAAAAAAACAGTTAAAAATATTTACTTCTGTGAAAACATAGATAACTGTTTCTAATAGGTATCTTGTATTCCTCTGCATTTTGTAAATTACTAACCATACAGAATAAACTCATAAATTAGATCTATGTCATTAAGAAACAACAGCACAGATAATATCCTGTGTTATTTAGTATATAAAAATGCATGCTATATTAATCCAACCTATAACCTAAACCAAAACTTAGACCAGATAAGACAACTCTTGATTTTCAATGAATTTTTAAGAATTAATCATGACGTCTTTTTTTTAGTGAAAAACCTATCACATTAATTTGCATTTTTCTTAAGCAGGGACAGGGATTATAACTGCTACATATTTTTTATGTGGATTTACTACCATGCATTTAAATGAAAATCAAAAGAATCATTTATTCAAGTTCCTGAAAATTGAAAAACTTGAAATGAAAATCTTTACCTTCAGAAGATAATTGGCAACCACAGTAATGAGGATGTGTTGCAGTGTGAATTCTAGTGCTATCAGCAGAAGAAGAATCTGTTACACCTCTTGCTGCTGAGGCTTTCCTGTTCAGCTCCAGTGCAGCATCTCAGGCTTTCAGCTCTGGAGGAAGTTCCCCTGTTCAATCTCAGTATCTATCATCCAAGCTGGCAGCCACCCCTCACATATGACAACCCAGCATTTGTCAGTTTGGGTACCATCAGTTGGATACTGCAGCTCTGACTGTACACCAAATGCCACTGTACTAAGGGAGAAAAGCTGTGGACTGCACGATGCCAGAATGTGACCAATTTCTGCTTACCAATATGGCAGTTCATCCATTCATTCATCCATGCTACTATATTTTCATCTGATTCTCTCCTGTGTCTGCTTCCACTGTGCATGGGGTAGCTCCCTTAGCTCAGCCCCAAGACCTTTAGCCCTATTTCACTTAAGCCCTCTGCTATACTCTTCTGCTTACAGTGAGCCACTGATTTCCTGTAAACAACTCTTGCAAATTGCCCCATTACGCCTCTGCTCAGTATTACATTCTAAGCTGCTCAGAGCAAGAATTGGGCAAGTCTCTGGAAAACAGGAAGCACGGTGTAGGCATTACTGCAAATAAATAGCAATAATATAACTGTGATTCAGATGTTTTGTATGCAAAGGTATGTATCATGAGTAATATGAAGTGGTGCTCTGAAATTAACCTAATTGTGAATTGCATACCATTCCCAACCCCTGCTGAATGCTCTCAGAAGGCAAACTATAAAACACATCATTAACATAAGTAAGGTCATTTGAACTACACAGCCAATGTGTAGTTGAACACAGAAGAGATGGCCTTATTTGAAGAAGATAACTCGGTTTAGGCCAAATTTTCCATTCCCCATATTTAATATGAGCTGTGGATATAGCTGAAATCACAAACCATGCATGACACCTAATTAGCCTAATGAGTTCAAGTGCCCACCCGAAGGAGGGGCAAGGATGATAAAAGGACACAAACTGAAGCCACACATGCGCAAGCCTACTGGAACTGGACCCCTAGGCTGACTGGACCAATGCTGGACCCAGGACCAGTGAAATCTTTCTCTTTTTTCCTCTGTCTCTCTCTTTCTCTCTCTCCTTTTCCATAATCCCTACACCTCATCCCTTTAGACATAAAACTGTTGACCAAGTCTGGGACTAGGAGTGGATCCAACCGCCCCTAGGCTCCTCTCTGAGAAGGAGTCTAGAAATCAAGGGGGTCTGCTCTGAACCTTGTGACTCAACAGGAGGGATCTCCTTCCCTGAACTGATGTATATGGTTACCAGGGATTACACGGTTTACTGAGGTAGTTTCATGCCAATTCCTGTTGTGAGAAACCCCGCCACCTACTGTTATGCCTTCCAAGTTCAGGTTGCTTCTGCCATGAATAAAACGTTTAACTGATCGTTTGGCGTCGTTTCACCTTAATTTAGCCCGAGGGAATTCTGAACTCACCACCACCCCTCCCTGGTCTGTCCAGCCTGGGTCGTGACAAAATTCTATAAAGAACCTCAGAAACCTTCCCCAGCAGAAATTTGATCAGAAAATTTTAGTTTCAACAAAAGCAACACAGAATTACCAGCAAATGCTCTTCAATAGCTATTTCTTGTCCTGAATCCATGTCATTTACTGTACAGCTAATATATCTGTCCACTCAGGTTTTGATGCAGAAAGCCAAGGTTTTGCAGGAATTTCAGAAGTTAAGAATACTTCTAAGTAGAAGAGGAAAAGAACAGGGAGAGGTGTCATGCTCTCTTACTCTGTTGAGACCAGCTATAATTCAAAGATAAATTGGAGAAGCATGTTATTCTCCTGACTTAACAACACAATAATATAATATTTTTGTTATATCAAAATTTATGTGGTTTTATGAGACAATGAAACCTTGGAGAAACAAGCCAAGAAAAAAACCAAGAAAAAAATACATAAAAATTAATCCTTAGTGATTTGCTATTATTAAGAGTGGTTGCCTTTCATTATTACATGGGTACACCTCTCACTGATCAAAAGAGCTGCATCCCTGTGGCAATGGGCTGAAGTCTGAATGTTTCCCTATACATTCAACATAGAAACAAAATATACAGCTTTGAATGACTCACGCGGGTTCTAGCAAATGACAGAGAGAAGTGTCTTAGGTTTGCCTACAACAGTCTAACAGGAGCAAATTTTAATGAATTGGGCTCCATGAGCAGTGACAGGACATGGACAAGGCAAAGACACTCTGTGCTATTAGCCTACTCTTGAGGCGGCATCTGTGTTACAGTGCAAAATAACTTGTTGTCCATGGTAATATATACCTGATCACCACAATAATCACATCAGTAATCCTGTTTAGGACCTTTATCCTTGTGGTTTCAAGGTTGCAAGTGTTACAAATATTTTGACAAGTTAAAATTTTATTTTATATATGCTGGGTTTGATCGAAAGGTAAAGATTGTAGAATATAGGGGTTTGAAGCTCGCAATGTAGTCATAGAAGCTTAGGAACATACAAAATGTGTTGTATACAATCATAAGAAAATAAGTATTGTCTAAAATTAGTTAACCATAGAAACTTCGACCGATTTGTTAGTTTGTAGTGTTTTGTCCTAAGAAACTAAGAGAGATCGTTATGGACCTTAGTTCTGTTGCTTAGAAACCCTACTTTGGTCAAGATTCCAGTTAGTGGAATTGAGTAAGATTAACCAATGATTGTTTTAGTATAAAAATATTGATAAGGTGGTGTGACTGAGGGCCAATCACTAGAAACGTTAAATTCAAGAATTAACATTGAATGTACTTTTATGTAAATCTAATACATGATGGCAAAAATCATACTGCGCAGAATCACATAAGAGAGGTCAACTATCGGACAAAGTGAGGAAGACTATGGAAGACCACCAGAGAGCTTCTGAAGACCACCAGAGACTTCACCACGCCTGCATAAAGGGACATTTACATATGCTAATGATTTATCGGACAGTTGATGATTATGTATGACATTCCCCAGAAATTTAGTGAATATGTATAACAGGTGTGTATTTAACCTGCATGATTAAACCAGACAGGTGCACACACTAGGTGGAGTGATCCCCTGTGTGCCCAGCGCTGCAATAAAGAAGTGCCTGCTTCTTAACTTCTCATTGCTGTTAAGGAGTTTTATTCCGGATTTCGGTAACACAAGCACACAGAATCTGACACCGCAAGGTTTGTCAGTCACACTTAGCCTGACCAGTGAAGGCAGAAACAAGTGCTAAACTTCCCCACGAAGTAAGATCTTTCAGTAGCTTATGAATATGACAAATTTACTTTGTCCTTGTTTTGTTAATATAATTTGAACTGGTGAGCAATTAATTCTTTTAATGATGATTGTATGCCTTTTTCTCAAGTCTAATAATTACATCTAAAATAAATTAGCCCTTCAGAAAGTCTACCTGAATCTGAAGCTGCTACCTGTGTAAATAATACACACTGCTCCATTACAGAGAAGTATAAACTTTAATGTTTACAGTTTTTGGAATTACTCGGAGGCAATGAAGAATAAGGAAGATCGTGTTCAAGCATATTAGCTGATTTTTTAATTGGTACTGGACTAGATCCTATGCTCATGTAGGTCAGGGTAGCTCCACAAAAGCCAAAGGAATAACACAGACTTATCTCAGCTGGTCATGTAGCATACTACTGTAAAACTGTGTTGCATAAAATAAAAAAAGCAGTCGGAATCTGTATCACACTTGGACAACTGATGAAAGAATTTGGAAACACTAAGAAAATTTTTTTATAGTGAAGCTGTAACTAAAATGCCTTGAAAGAGTCTAGAAAGAGCAAGGCTGAACAGATTTTACAATAATTGGGTAGTAACCCCAAACCATTTATAGCTCTGTGTGGATAATGAATCCACTTGTCCAGATTGATTTGTTTCGACAGGAATATCACTAATACCATATTTGTTGCAAGGAACTTATAATATTCCTCTGACAGAATAAGCTTAAACTCCTTTGACAGAATAAGCAGTGATACTCATGCCACACTGACTGTCCTGAAAGTTTATAAAGGATCTGTGATGCCATAGGGATTGTCTCTTATCTACCCCATACAGAAGGGACATTTGTTTATATCAGGTGATATAAATAACTCTTTCCCAGCTGACAGCAGCTTCACAGTAATCTCTGCACATTGCTGTCCTAAGCTCAAGAGCTCCATAAAGATATCCTGAGGTACCAGTTCCACTGAAGCATCTGCACACTAGGCTTGTTCCAATTGCTGCCTCCTTGAAGACAATGCACACAGAAATGTACCCATGTCATTCACAGTTCACACAAACCATCACTCCATATCCCAGTGACAGAGAGGCTTTATAATAAAGCCAAAGCAAACTGTGCTTAAAAGTTGAGGTCATTTTAAAATGAACATTTGTGACCTTTTATCTGTGTTAGGTTCTCTATTTAAAAATCTAATCACTGCAAACACAGAGACCTGATGAAGATCAGAACAATGATAGGAGGAGGAACCTAATGAGCTAGTTAGTGAAAATGGAGCAGACTGAATCAGCTACTCCCAGAATCCATCCAAGGGGAACGATTAGTGCTGTTCTACTTAATTCCTACCATTGTGGAGTTTGACCCTTAAGAAGAAAAAAAAGTGAGGAGCAAACATCACGTTTAGCTTACAATGAACATGCCAAACTAAACAGATTCATTCACTATGAAGTCTTGAAAGGCAGAAAGGAAAGAAACACATGAAAACAAGGCAGAACACTTGCACACAGATTTATTATTTTCTGAAGTAAGAACAATGTTTTCCAGTTTCCTAGTTGCCCTATTTCTCAAGTACTGGCAGACATGAATAATATTTCGGTTTTTTATTTTAGCACGAAAACAGTTCAGAGACTTTTGCCGTTCTATGGGAAATCTTTGGGAATTAAGCTAGAAATTCTTCACTAATTAAATAGTCCCATGTTCTTCTGATATCAAGCTGTCATTTTAGGATTAAGACTAATATTTATCCTTATACAAAAAGCTAGCACAAGATCTACACACTGTTTAGGTACACCTAACTTCTACAGAATCCATTATTTTTTGATTTATTATTGTCATCTAGCATGTTCTCTTCAGCAACAACCTGGGGAGAAATATTGCTTTAAGTAAAAGTTATCAAACTTCTCCACCAAACTAAGTATTCCCTTTCCACTGAATTCCCTATTTTAAAATAACATTAGGGAGTTTTTCTCACTGCAAAAGTTTTTAAGCCACAGTATTTCATAAAATGCCTGCAGGTAATTAAAAGCCCCATGTAAAGTAAGGCAAAATCACATGCAACTAATTTTGTGCTGTAGCTTTTAATAAGCTCATTAGCAATCACACAGGAAGGCCATATGCTGACTACTTCACAGATGTTCTGAGAAATTAATGGCAATGGAAGGAAACAATGTCAAAGAGCAAGAGGAAAGCTGAGGAACAACAGATTTGCTCTGTAATCATGGGCAAGTTGTGAGAACCTTCTGTGCCTCAGTTGCTTTGTCAACATCATGGGGAAGATACCACTATTTACCTTATTGCCAAAGGCCCGTTCCCAGCAACTACAAGGATATTCTAAGAGGTTCAGTGATATTTGTCGTAAGAGTGGAAAATTCTGCTGATTCCATGTTTCACATCTGCTAAGTGCTGAAAAAAACCTCTCCTTATCCAATGTAGCATGAGGCACTCATAGAAAGAAATAGTAGTGAGAGAGGAGATGCTTTAAATTAATATTTGAACATATTTTGAGAAAAAAATGCTACAGCATACTTCTGCTCCTAAATATGGTTTGCTCTCTCTTATTCCACCCTACCTAGCTGCCATTCTGATTTTCTCTACCTCTTTTTCTGCAAAAAGAAGGTCCCACCCTAGCCCTACTCTACATGAACAGGTGATATGCATACAAACAAGAAGACTAACATGTCCTGAAAATGTGACAGTCTGCTATGAAAAGCAGTAGGTTTCTCTAGTCTGCAAGTGCACCCCTCAGCTAATGTTATTCCTCCTCCTTCCATTCTCAAAAACTCAGTAGGGAACCTAAAGAACATTAACATACCTCACAAAACATAGTAATTTTTTAGGACAAGTAACAAGAAGAAAGGAACATATATGTTCATCTAACATCAATATTTCAGATATTCCATCAGTAGACAGGACTTACAAATTAGACACCCCAGAAATACAAGATCTCAATATGAATTTTTCTCCTATTTCTGAAGATCCTTAGGCATTCTTCTCCTTCACAGAGTAGGAAGTAGATGCTTTCTCAATGTTAATTCTTCCTTATGATTTTTCTCTATGCAGACTCAATACTGTACAGATCATACTAAGTAGACAATAAAACTGATCACAGGTAGCCCTGTATGTAATTAATGAGGGTCTCTAAGTGGTTGGACTGTAATAACATTTCCAGGTCTTCTGTCATAATTAACTACATGTGTTGCAGAACAGGTACAGAATGTGATTTGAGAACAGGCAGCTGCCACCAGGAATTAATTGTTACTAGGTAGAAATACATTTAGCCATGACTCAAATGAGAGAAGTTGATGGTAAAATTTGAAGCTGAATGATTGCAGATGCAGACCTCTAAGGGGTAGGTAATATGGACCTGGTCTTTCAGTCTTTATTTGCCCGAGTAATCTCTTTATTTGCAATAGTCAAATTCATGTGATCAGGAATCACTCACAAGTGCTGCAGAACTGAGATTTAAGACTGAAAATTAGGATTTTTCACTTGCAAGTTATTTCTATTCTGAAAGCTCCTGACAGCAGGAAGGACTACAGAGACAAAGAACATGGTTTCTCTTTAACACATACTCATGGATGGTAGAGGCAAGCATGTTATTTTTGTGCAAGTGAGCAGCTTACTAGCATAGAGGCCAAATCACAAAAGTTAGTTATAACTCTCCCTTTTGAAGAGCCCCATAAATAATTTTGAAAAGACACAGAAAAGTGCAGATTTGTGCCAAGACCTATTACAGACTGAAAAAGAAAAACCCTAAATGATTAGTATCACATGCAGCTCATTTACTTAAGACACATGCTGCAAAATCTTGGCTTGCATTCAAGGGAAATGCCTGGCTTTTAGGAAAAAAATACTATTTAAGATTTCTAATGCAGAAGAATATAAGGGACAATTGAATTACAGTCCAGATAATTAACAGTAAAAAGAATGGCAGTAGGCATTACAAAATGTTCTCTGAGAAATATAAACAAATCAGAAAATGGATTGGTGAGCAGAACTCACCACTGTGAGAATTAATTACATATCTTTTTCCTAAACTATGGTTATGAATCAGATTCCTGCTCACTCCCACAGATAAGAGGAAAAAACAAGGAAATTCTTGCCAGGCCCTTTTTGAAGTTCTTTCTTGATCTTGGTTATTGCTCCAGAAGTCCTTTGGCTACCTGGCTCATGACCCATTGGAAAGAAATCTATGTAATCTTTTTCCAAACACAAAAACATACCTGTTTGTAAAAGATTTTTGGGAAAGACAACAACTCTTAGAAGCTGTTTTAAAAATGACCATTTAAAAAAGGCTTAAGAAACCATACAACCTCCTTAGCAATTTCTTTATGAGGCACTACGCCACTGACTGTAGCAAAAGTAGGTTTTGCTTGTAAAAATCATGCCCAGAAATGCTTGACAAAGTAGCAAATTTAAGGAAGCGCAGCCTCTTTCTCCATGGGAAGCATCCATCACAAACACCACCTCTGAAAACAATTAGCAGTGTACAGAGGATCTTAAATCTATCAGCCTGCAACAGGTATTATGAGCTATGTTCAAAGGACTGGAAAATATCACCTCAGTCCAAAACAAATTGTATGAGCTCTATTCTCAGTTCTCTGCCTTTTTGTAAAAAAATAGCATCAGCAACATTTTCTAGACCAAAAATATAGAGACCTTCTAGAATATTCTGGATCCTACCACAAAGGTTTTTCAAGATAGACCCAATTACAATAAAATTCAGACAATCATTTGGTCTCCATAGAGACATCAGACCAAATCACAAAGATAACTTTTTCCCATAAAATGGACACAGGCATCTATCCATACACAGTGGGATGAGAAAGCTTTATTGTTTTGCTTAAAATTTCTGCCTTGATGACCACTCTCTTTCCCACTCCCTTTCTCAAAAATTTAACAAAGCTGGCATAGTCATGTCTTTGCTCTCTAAACTTTTCTGGTTAATAATTATTAGTACCCATCTTAAATTTTCCTTCTGCAAAATCCTTTTCTTCACCAGACAGTGAAATTCAGAATAAGAACATAGGCACCTGGTTCTAATAAAAAATTCCTTAATGTTATTAACCACTGGTGTCATCTCAGCAATGACATCCAGCTAAAGGAAGCTTCTGTGTGCATAACACTGATTCATCAGTTGGCTTCTGCCTCCTTAATATCATTTGTGCTACTCATAACCTGCCCAAAGTGCTCTGGTGGTCATTAATTTACAACATACAGATTTTTGCAAAAATTATGAAAAGCCATTACAAAACCAAGAGTGATCTCTCATCCACTGGCTGTTCTTGTCAAAGGTATCCCTTTGTTTTCCATCTACTAGGGGTGGGATTCAGCCATCTAAAAATATAAGCATTTATTTTACTATATTTTAGGCCTATTTCTTTCTCAGTTTAATAGAAGATACATTACCAAAAAGGACATTTTTAGGGGGAAATTTTCTTTTAGAGAGGTATTTTAGCACAGAATAAATCACTTTCTGAAGATAGCTATTTCTGACTACCAGTTATAGAGCCATGGTAAACTACTAGCTTAGAGCAGATACCTAAATCTTAGCTAAGACCTTAAGTTTCTGATTCCAATTCTATGTTACCTCTCCCTCCCCCATTTTCAAATATAAAACTTGGATCTCTACCTTGCCAAGCTTGTTAACTTGGCTCCTTTCACTTCAGTGGAACAACACTGATGTATATCAACTGACAATCTGTCCCTAAGCGTAACAATTTGTAATGGGTTAACCCTGGCTGGATGCCAGGTGCCCACCAAAGCCATTCTATCACTCCCCCATCCTCAGCTGGACAGGGGAGAGAAAAATATAACAAAAAGCTTGCGGGTCGAGATAAGGACAGGAGAGATCATTCACTAATTACCGTCACGGGCAAAACAGACTCAATTTGGGAAAATTAACTCAATTTATTACAAATCAACCAGAGTAAGGTAATGAGAAATAAAACCAAATCTCAGAACACCTTCCCTCCACCCCTCCCTTCTTCCCGGGCACAACTTCACTCCTGGATTCTCTACCAACCCCCCCCAGCGGCACAAGGGGGACAGGGATGGGATTTACGGTCATCACATGTTATTTTCTGCCGCTTCACCTCCTCAGGGGGAGGGCTCATCACACTCTTCCCCTGCTCCAGCGTGGGGTCCCTCCCACGGGAGACAGTCCTCCACGAACTTCTCCAACGTGGGCCCTTCCCACGGGCTGCAGTTCTTCACAAACTGCTCCAGCATGGGTCCTTTCCACAGCGTGCAGTCCTTCAGGAGCACACTGCTCCAGCGTGGGTCCCCCACAGGGTCACAAGTCCTGCCAGAAAACCTGCCCCGTGGGCTCCTCTCTCCAAAGATCCGCAGGTCCTGCCAGGAGCCTGCTCCAGTGCGGGGTTCCCACGGGGTCACAGCCTCCTTTGGGAACCAACCTGCTCCAGCGTGGGGTCCTCCCCAGGCTGCAGGTGGATATCTGCTCCACCGTGGACCTCCATGGACTGCAGGGGGACAACCTGCCTCACCATGGTCTTCACCACAGGCTGCAGGGGAATCTCCGCTCCGGCGCCTGGAGCATCTCCTCCCCCTCCTTCTTCACTGACCTTGGTGTCCGCAGGGTTGTTTCCCTTACATGTTCTCACTCCTCTCTCTGGAAGCTGTTTCTCCC
The DNA here is from genome assembly GCF_947461875.1 of Haliaeetus albicilla. Taxonomy (NCBI): domain Eukaryota; kingdom Metazoa; phylum Chordata; class Aves; order Accipitriformes; family Accipitridae; genus Haliaeetus; species Haliaeetus albicilla. Next base: position 16,176,685 of record NC_091515.1, on the reverse strand, counting down.
AGTCTCAACTTTTTTTTCCTTCTTAAAAATGTTATCACAGAGGCGTTACCACTATCGCTGATTGGCTCGGCCTTGGCCGGCGGCGGGTCCATCTTAGAGCCGGCTGGTATGGGCTCTCTCAAACACAGGGGAAGCTTCCAGCAGCTTCTTACAGAAGCCACCCCTGTAACCCCCCCCCCCGCTACCAAAACCTTGCCACACAAAACCAATACACAATTACAATTCCAGAATAGATAAAATGAGAAGTTGCTATTGTATGCTTTTCTGAAGGCTTTCTTGTTTGAACTATTCAAGAGCAAACATCACCAGGTTTGGAAGTTCTGTCCACAAGTTTATCAGATTTAGAAATCAGACTGAAAATCTCATCAGGATAGGTTCAGAAAACATCGTTCAATTTCATTAAGTAGGAGAGAAGAAAATATTGTCTGGTATAATAGTCAGAGCTCGACTTTCCTACAATGTAGATGGTGACTCAGTCACAGCACCTGATAAAACTGTTAGAGCTTGAACTTAATATAATATTTTCAAACTCACCTGTTTCCTTTCTGCAATGAATCTAAAATCTTTCCTAAATCCTTACTTCATTTTAGGGATTCTGGCTATATTTGTGTACAAGAGATGCAAATGATAGGGTAATTGCTAAGTTAGATTCACAGGTGATTCAGTTCTGAATGAAGGACTGTCAATCAGTTAGTTTAAGACCTTCAAGGACATGAACAGATGTTAAACTTATTTCTTTCCTCCCTAGCTTATTCAAAGCCTGACTCCAAAATCCTTTCCAGAAACAGAAAACAGAGCCTATTAATCTACAAAATGCTAAAACTCTGGAAACCCTGGAGATATAATTTGGGTTACCCAGAAGATAGATCACAGTAATTCAGCATCAATTCTTTCAGATTTTGAAGTGGTTTGCCATAGAGGAGGATTTGTTCTATTATTAAAAATTATATGTGATAAAAAACTATGAAACAGTCAACCACATTTAAAACCCTTGTTCATAAACCACTAACAAAATCCACAAGGCAGTCAGAAAAAAAAATCCTATATTACTTAGTTTTGGAGTTATATTTAATGAGACAAATCAATGTAAGATATACTAATGGACATTTTATGTGGGTGGCCCTACCCACTGTTTTAAATTGCTAAGATAAAAGAAACTTTCAGCATCTAAAATTTATTTTACATAGGACATGTTTATAAACACACTAAACAAGATATCCTTGTGTCACTGGACTGTACCTGTGGATTTAACTATATGCTTCCAAAAGAAACAGCCATAGTAAGAGATGAGTGCTACTCTTGAAAACTCAAGTTCTCACAACAGACAGACACTCATTTTGGTCTGTTGAAAGTTATATTTGGGCAAATCATTAACACAGGCTCCCTTCTGCATAATCATAAAGAAACCACTGTAGGAAGTGAATTCTCCTGCTCTGCAGAATGTTCCTATTTCCTAAGAACTTCTGTACATAAGGGAAAAAACAAATTTACCTTTGCACCCAGCAGAGTTTATCTGGAGTTGGGCTGTAAATTAGGCCATGTGAGCCGACACAGGAACAACCACAAAACCATGGATGAAATGCAAAGAGTAAATTCATTTTCATTACCTCATGTTATGGTTTAACCCCAGCCAGCAACTAAGCACCACACAGCCACTCACTCACTTCCCCCCAGCCAGTGGGATGGGGGAGAGAATCAGAAAAAAAAAAAAGTAAAACTCATGGGTTGAGATAAGAGCAGTTTAATAGGACAGAAAGGAAGAAACTAATAATGATAATAACAACAATAGTAAAATGACAATAATAATAATAAAATAATTGGAATATACAAAATGAATGATGCACAATGCAATTGCTCACCACTCGCTGACTGATGCCCAGTTAGTTCCCAAGCAGCGATCCCTCCAAGATACCCCCCCCCCAGTTTATATACTAGGCATGAGGTCACATGGTATGGAATACCCTGCTGGCCACTTTGCGTCAGCTGCCCTGGCTCTGTCCCCTCCCAACTTCTTGTGCCCCTCCAGCCTTCTTGCTGGCTGGGCATCAGAAGCTGAAAAATCCTTGACTTTAGTCTAAACATTACTTAGCAACAACTGAAAACATCAGTGTTATTACATTCTTCTCATACCTGACTCAAAAACATAGCACTGTACCAGCTACTAGGAAGACAATTAACTCTATCCCAGCTGAAACCAGGACACCATGTTGCTCTTTGCACTGAAGTCGATCTGAACTGAGTATGCCTTTTACATTGCCAAGATCTTTGGCACTGAAGACTGGTCCCTGGCTCTATACAAGAAATACATCAAGTAGTTTTACAAGAAATGTATTGTTTATGAGGGATGGATCTATATTTTACACCCAGAATAGGTCCCAAGGTAGCATTTCTTGCACAAAGTTTTAGAGTTCAGTTTTGTCTTTTCAAGTAAAGGACTGTAGTGTCACATCTGTTACCGCTTTTGCAGTGTGATTTGCAAGGAAATAATACAAGGCATCACATTTAGTATCTGTAACTGTTTCTGAATTTTTACATCATTTATGGTGCCCTCTCTCATAAACTCTTGGTCCCATTCTCAGACTCTTTGATGCTTTCTCTCACATCATGCCTCATCGTATGAGCAATTGCAGTCAAACTTCAAATAGCAGCACACATATTATCTTTTCAGTCTCTGATTATATTTGCTTCTGCTCTGATGCCTTTAAACTTTAAACTATATAAACTATTTACATTATGTATACATTATTGTCCTGGTTTCAGCCCAGCTGGTAACAAAGGACCACGCAGCCGCTCGCTCACTCCTCCAGCCCCCCCTCCGGTGGGATAGGGAGGAGACGGAGGAGAGAAAAGAAAAAAAACCCTGGAACCTCGAGGGTTGTGATAAAGGCAGTTTACTGGGACAACACAAAAAAAATTACAACAACAACAACGGTACTAATGAAAGAGTATACAAAAAGAGTGATGCACAGTGCAACTGCTCACCACCCAGAACCCGATGCTCCACCACTTCCCCCACCGAATACCCTCCCCAGCCCGCTCCCCATTTATATACTGAGCATGATGTCACATAGCTCCTTGGCTAGTTCAGGTCAGCTGCCCCGGCTATGCCCCCCACCTCCCAGGTTCCTGTAAAAATTAACTCTATCCCAGCTGAACCCAGGACATTATCCACCCCTTATTGTATACCATCTACATCATGCCCAGATCTTACATTTTTCCAATCAACCACTACCACTTTCCTTGTCTTATATATAAGTATATGGACACCCTCCTACCACACACACACACAAATAGTATTCCCTTAGCCTATGGGCTATCCCTCTAATGTGTCCATCAATTTTATTTAGTCCATGACTTTGGGGCTCCATCTGTTGTAACAGTCCTTCAGGATAAGAGAGATGGTGTGAGGTATTGGGTTGTTGTATGCCGCCTCTGGAACTTGTGGCTAGTACATTTGGTGCAACCCACGCCCTTGGTCTGCAGGTCGAAGATGTTGATCTTGAGGAAATTGCTGGGTGCCAGTTCAAGTTCTATTGCTGTTGTACTTGGCTCAGTTTCAAAGTCCATCCTGCAGTCATTTGGGTAATTCTTACAGTAATACCCTTGATATGGCATATAGACACTATAGATACAATGACATGCATTGGCAGGTTATTTAGCAGTTAAATATCATACAGCCCAATTCACTGGCTATTCTCTCCCAAAATCAAATCTCCCTGAGGTACACATCAAACTTCCCCATCCTTCTGCATCACCCACCAGGTGTACCCAGGTCCCTGAGCAAAAACAACCCCTTGAATGGGTTTGCCTCTGCTTGAGGGAGGACTAACCCAGACTGTCTTTCCTAACATACTCCTCATGCGCACTACAGGGACTTTATCCCCTTCTACAGTATGTGGAAGTCTTGGTTGGGCGGAGCCAGCCTGATTGGTGGATCCTCTAGTATTAACTAACCAGGTGGCTTTTGTTAAATGTGTATCCCAATGTTTGAAAGTCCCACCCCCCCATTGCTCTCAATGTAGTTTTCAGCAGTCCATTGTATTGTTCGATTTTTCCGGAGGCCGGTGTGTGATAAGGGATGTGATATACCCACTCAATGCCATGTTCTTTGGCCCAGGTGTCTATGAGGTTGTTTCGGAAGTAGAGTCCCATTGTCTGACTTGATTCTTTCTGGGGTGCCGTGTCGCCATAAAACTTCCTCTGCAAGGCCCAGGATAGTGTTCTGGGCAGTGGCGTGGGACACAGGATATGTTTCCAGCCATCCGGTGGTTGTTTCCACCATTGTAAGCACATGGCACTTGCCTTGGCGGGTTCGTGGGAGTGTGATATAGTCAATCTGCCAGGCCTCCCCATATTTATATTTCAGCCATCGACCTCCATATGACAGGGGTTTTAGCCGCTTGGCTTGCTTAATTGCAGCACATGTTTCACATTCATGGATGACCTGTGCGATAATATCCATGGTCAAGTCCACCCCTCGATCACGAGCCCATCTATATGTTGCATCTCTTCCCTGATGGCCTGAAGTATCATGGGCCCACTGAGCCATAAATAGCTCACCCTTATGTTGCCAGTCCAGGTCCACCTGAGCCACTTCAATCTTGGCGGCCTGATCTGCCTGCTGGTTGTTTTGATGTTCTTCAGTGGCCCGACTCTTGGGTACATGAGCATCTATGTGATGTACTTTTACCACTAGCTTCTCTATCCGAACAGCGATATCTTGCCACAGTGCGGCAGCCCAGATGGGTTTACCTCTGCGCTGCCAGTTGCCCTTCTTCCATTGCTGTAGCCACCCCCAAAGGGCATTTGCCACCATCCATGAGTCAGTATAGAGATAGAGCACTAGCCACTTCTCTCTTTCAGCAATGTCTAACGCTAGCTGGATGGCTTTCACCTCTGCAAACTGACTCGATTCACCTTCTCCTTCAGCAGTTTCTGCAGCTTGTCGTGTAGGACTCCATACAGCAGCTTTCCACCTCCGATGTTTTCCCACAATACGACAGGACCCATCAGTGAACAGGGCATATTGCCTCTCATTTTCTGGCAGTTTATTATACAGTGGGGCTTCTTCAGCCCATATCACCTCCTCCTCTGGCGACATTCCAAAATCTTTGCCTTCTGGCCAGTCCGTGATCACTTCCACAATTCCTGAGCAACTGGGGCTCGGGCTTAGTGCATTTTTAATGGGACGATCTTCAACAGCTCTAAAAGGAATTTTGGTAGTCCCAGGGCTTATTGATGCAGATTTTTGTGGGACTGTGAAAATTATGATTCATGTTTTAATCCCTCCTGTTTCTATTCCTAAAGGTACCAGAATAGCACAATTAGTTCCATTCAGGTCGTGTGTTCCAAACCCAGGTGCAGTACAACGTGGAGATGGTGGATTCGGCTCCACAGGGAAACCGCAGGTATACCTTGCCATGGACATAACAAAAGGTAAACCAGAAAAGGTAGTGCAATTGGAAGGGCCTGACGGAGTTATCGTCAAGAAACTGATGACAATCGATACAGGAGCTGATGTTACGATTATTTCACGATATATTTGGCCTCCATCATGGCCATTGATCAATCCAAATTTTGGCATTGCAGGGATAGGGGGCACACAAGCCACCTTAGTAAGTCAGCTACCGATTACATTTGTGTTCCCCGACGGTGAACACGTTACGACGCGTCCGTATGTCATGACTACCCCAACTGAATTGTTTGGCCTCATAGGCCGTGATTTATTGAGCCAAATGAAGGCAATGTTAGTGACCCATCCTTTTTAGGAGCAGTCACTGAGGGGCAGCCAATCCTGAAAATTAGCTGGAAAACAGATGAGCCTGTTTGGATTGATCAGTAGCCGCTAAATTCTGAAAGGCTGCTAAAAATACAAGAGTTAGTTGAGGACCAATTGAGAGCGGGACATGTTGTTCCTTCTACTAGTCCATGGAATACACCAATATTTACCATTCCCAAGAAAAGTGGGAAATGGAGACTGTTACATGATCTCAGAGCTGTGAATGCAGTGATGCACAGTATGGGAGCCCTGCAGCCAGGTTTGCCGTCTCCAGTTATGCTTCCAGAAGAATGGGATTTGTTAATTATAGATCTAAAGGATTGTTTTTTCACCATTCCCTTGCACCCAGATGACGCTGAACGGTTCGCCTTTTCGGTACCATCGATTAACAAGGCAGAGCCCTATAAGAGATACCATTGGGTCGTGTTACCGCAAGGAATGCGCAATTCCCCCACGATGTGTCAGGTGTATGTGGCCTGGGCATTAGAGCCTGTAAGAAAGCAGTTTCCTCAGTTACATTTTGATAGCGGGAAGGAACTTGCCACAGGATGAAATTTTAACTCAATTGCAGGACATCTTAAGCCATCGCGGATTAATAATCGCTCCTGAAAAGGTGCAAAAGGCAGCACCTTGGAAGTATTTGAGGTGGCACATAGATGCTGGCAATGTTAGAAATTTCAATGGTACATGATGTCCAGAAGCTTGTGGAAGATATCCAGTGGGTGCGGAATCTTTGCGGTATCACTAATGATGATATGGAACCTCTGGTAGAACTCTTGGGTACGAGCGCACGTGCAGATGAGAAACGGGAAATGGCAGAGCTGACCAATTGGTTGCAGCGGCATGGGAGCCTCCTCCAGGGAATCGTTTTCAACAAGCACGGCAATCACATGCGTTCTTACACCAACCCGCTAGGATGTTAGCAAAGCAATTTGACTTACCACTCACTGATGCCCAAGGTATCGTTAAAGCATGCCCCGATTGTCAAAAGGAAGGGCTGGGCTTGGGCTGTGGGGTTAACCCACGAGGTCTCTTGCCATTACAGTTGTGGCAAATGGATGTCACCCATGTCACGTGGTTTGGTGCAAAGCGTTATGTGCATGTGTGTATTGATACCTATCCTGCTGCCATGTGGGCCACGTCACAAACTGGAGAAAAGGCCTTACATATTGAATGACATCTTCACGCTTCTTTTGCAGTGCTGGGTGTGCCTAAAGAAATTAAGACGGACAATGGCCCGGCCTATGGTTCTACACGATTTGCTCGATTTTGTAATTTGTGGGGAATTCACCATGGTACGGGTATTCCACATCTTCCCACAGGACAGGCTATTATCGAACGGGCCAACAAACCTTAAAGAGCATGCTGCAAAAACAAAAGGGGGGAACCCAGGGCTTACTCCCAGAGGAATGATTGGCCAAAGCCTTATTTGTGCTAAATTATCTTAGATTGACAGGTGATCACAAAGACCCACCGATGGTAGTGCATCATGCTCTTTTAGAGGCGGAAAGGACGCAACAAAGTACAGGAATCAGGGTAATGTATAAGGACCCAGAATCCGGGAAATAGTGCGGACCAGCAGAAGTAAAGCTTACTGGGAGAGGGTATATGTGTCTGCTTACAGATCGAGGCCTTCGCTGGATCCCGGCTAAGTGGGTCAAGCCATGGCTTCGCACTGATGCTGGACCCGGAATTGTCCCAATGGCAACTGGGACGGCAACGGCGGGTGCTGGAGCCACTGATCCGACAGATTCTGACTAACAGAGTATTACACTTTAGAGGACTAGCGGATATTGAGTCCTTCAGAGAGGTTTTTAGAACAGCGTGCCTTATTGTATATAGAACTTGCTTTAGGTAAAAAGTGTGTTAAGCATAATTTGGTTAAACATAGCGTGATTACGGGAAGACAGTGTGAGGTAAACGTAAAAGTTAGCTAAAGCCAAAATTAGGGGTAAGGTCTATTTCCATTAATAACCTGGGAACGAGGTTGATTGTGTTTCCACAGATACAGGCCCACGATGGACTCCTGTTCGATTTATATGACCATCATCATCTGGAGCATCATAGATGGTGTGGCAATATGAATACCACCTCAGTCAAAAACTAATGTATAGGTCACCTTGGCTAACATAACAGGTCAAGATTCTCTGTGCACCGCAACCGCATCATAAAGCCCACGAACCAATAGACAAGATGGCTATGACTCGTGCAGCGCGCCTGGCCAGCGAGCGCATGCGTCATAGATTGCAACCGAGGCAGACTTTTGGCACCCGCTGGCCACATGTGCTGAAACCCGTTCCTCTGCAAATGTATAGATACCGGGATTTTCCGAAGAGCATCGGGCTGGTGTACAGTGAGGCCATCGTTGCCTCTGTGGGGACGCCCATGGAAAGCTGGCACCTACCGATTGCTGGGCTGAGTTCGCGGAGCAAGATGGCACAAGAATGTATGGATGGTTCATCTTCCTCAGAGTCCTCATGGTCTGGGTCATTAGGGGTAACGGGTTGGCTCAAAGAATTATGGGCATTATTGTAGTTATTGTGATTTTAGCTATTGTAATAATTCTACCTTGTTCAGCTTGTTAAGGAAAAATGGCATCCCAAGTTATTAAGCAAGCCTGGATTGCTCAAAAACAAAAAGGGGGAATTGTTGAGGATTTCTTGGCTGGGCGAAGGCATGTGAGCAATCCAGCCGTTAGGTGGGAACGAAGCATAAGTTTACAAAGTGCTGGAGCAGACAAGGACGCTGTGTCCTTGTACGCTGGGAAAAAGGAAGATAAGAAGAGCCTGACAAACAACTCCTGGATGCCGAAGAATGAGATAAGTAACTGCTGGACACCTCGTGAAGAAGCTTGCACAGCCAATAGAGGATAAGATAGTGTTGCGTGAAACGGGGTATTGTACCAATTAGAGTATTGTATAAGGCGCGTGCACAAGCGCATAAGGTATATAACTGTGTCAAACGTTGTAGTAAATGGGCTTCACTTGATCACATTGGTCTGTGTGTGATGTCCCCTGTGGATCCTCCGCAACAGATCTCCTGTGCAGGTCCCTTGACCTTACTTTCTTTTATGGCAAAACCAGCTTTCAGAAGAATTTGGATTATTTTCTTCCCTTTCTCAAAAACTTCTTTTGCCGTGTTGCCCCATACGATGATGTCATCAATGTACTGCAGGTGTTCTGGAGCTTCACCTTTTTCCAGTGCAGTCTGGATTAGTCCATGGCAAATAGTGGGGCTGTGTTTCCACCCCTGGGCCAGTTGATTCCAGGTGTACTGGACGCCCCTCCAAGTGAAAGCAAACTGTGGCCTGCACTCCACTGCCAAAGGAATGGAGAAAAATGCATTAGCAATGTCAATTGTGGCATACCACTTAGCTGCCTTTGACTCCAGTTCGTATTGAAGCTCTAACATATCTGGCACAGCAGCACTCAGCGGTGGCGTGACTTCATTCAGCCCATGATAATCTACTGTTAGTCTCCATTCCCCATTAGATTTCGGCACGGGCCATATGGGACTATTAAAGGGTGAGTGAGTCTTGCTGATCACTCCTTGGCTCTCCAATTGGCAAATCAGCTTATGGATGGGGATCAGGGAGTCTCGGTTGGTGCGATATTGCCGCCAGTGCACCGTCGTGGTAGCAATTGGCACCTGTTGTTCTTCAACCTTCAGCAACCCCACAACTGAAGGGTCTTGAGAGAGACCAGGCAGGGTAGACAGCTGTTCAATCTCCTCCGTCTCCAATGCAGCTATACCAAAGGCCCAACGGTACCCTTTTGGGTCCTTGAAATACCTCCTCCTGAGATAGTCTATACCAAGGATGCACGGGGCCTCTGGGCCAGTTGCAATGGGGTGTTTATGCCACTCATTCCTGGTTAGACTCATTTCAGCTTCCAATACGGTTAGCTCTTGGGATCCCCCCGTGTCCTGGTTTCAGCTGGGATAGAGTTAACTGTCTTCCTAGTAGCTGGTACAGTGCTATGTTTTGAGTTCAGTATGTGAAGAATGTTGATAACACACTGATGTTTTCAGTTGTTGCTCAGTAGTGTTTAGACTATAGTCAAGGATTTTTCAGCTTCTCATGCCCAGCCAGGGCACCTGACCCAAACTGGCCAACAGTGTATTCCATACCATGTGACGTCCCATCTAGTTTAGGAACTGGGAAGTGGGGGGCAGGGATTTGCCGCTCGGGGACTGGCTGTGTGTCGGTTGGCGGGTGGTGAGCAATTGCCCTGTGCATCATTTGTACATTTCAATCCTTTTATTACTGCTGTTGTCATTTTATTAGTGTTATCATTATCATTATTAGTTTCTTCTTTTCTGTTCTATTAAACTGTTCTTATCTCAACCCAGGAGTTTTACTTCTTTTCCTGATTTTCTCCCCCATCCCACTGGATGGGGGGGAGTGAGTGAGCGGCTGCGTGGTGCTTAGTTGCTGGCTGGGGTTAAACCACGACACCCTGTCACACCAGAGATACAGATGGGTTCTGCCCCTTTATATCTTGATGGCATTAAGGTGCATTGTGCACCAGTGTCTACTAGAGCCTTATATTCCTGTGGGTCTGATGTGCCAGGCCATCGAATCCACACTGTCCAGTAGACTCGGTTGTCCCTCTCCTCCACCTGGCTGGAGGCGGGGCCCCTCTAATCCTGGTTAGAATATCCGTTACTCACTTTTCGCACATGTGAATCAGAAGTCCCTTCAAGAGGATCAGAAATGAGATCAGCCCATCTACTGCATCCGGGGGACTGCTCACGGGAAACCAGAGCAGCAGTTTTCCAAGAAGAATCCTCTTTTCTGGTTGCTTTTTCTTGCAACTCCCGTACCCATGCATCCAAGACTGAGGTAGGTTTTCCATCCCACTTCCTCATGTCCTCTCCATGGTCACGCAGGTAAAACCACAGGTTAGCCCGTCGTGTGTACTTTCTCTCTCCTCTCTCTTGGGCAGAGGAATGCTTACTCCCAATAGCTGCGATGCGGGCCTGTACAGGTGAGGAGGAGGACATATCCACTTTGAATTGCTGGAACTCTCGGGACAATTCCTCTACAGCCAAGACACAGGCCCGTAGGGAGGAAGAGAGACTTCCTTCGTATTGCCGGAGTTGGACAGCCAATTCATCCACCGTTTGTCCATAGCCTTCTTTCCAGGACATTACTGCCAATGAGTTGGCATAGGTTGGTGGTGCACTTCGTAGAAACTTCTGCCACATGGGTTGTGTGCATTGGACTTCATCTGGATCTGTGGGTGACTGCGCATTTCCTGGATCGTTATAAATCACCTCCAGCACGGCTAATTCCCTCAGGTACTGGATACCTCTCTCCATGGTGGTCCACTTGCCTTGGTGACATGTAACTTCATCCCTGAAGGGGTATCTTTCCTTTACACCTGACAGAAGTCGCCTCCAGAGGCTGAGGACTTGTGTTTTTCTCCCAATCGCCTTGTCGATGCCCCCTTCCCTAGACAGAGATCCCAACTGCTTGGCTTCCTTACCCTCTAATTCCACACTACTAGCCCCATTATCCCAGCATCAGAGCAACCAAGTAACAATGTGCTCACCTGGGTGGCGGCTAAAATCTTTTTGCATGTCACGCAACTCACTCAGGGATAGAGATCGGGTAATTATTTCAGGTTCTGCCTCTTCCTCCTGTTCTCGTGATGACCCTGGTTCACCTTCATCCCTCACTAAGCGAACTGATTTCTTTGTGTGTTTCTTTTTCTGTACAGGGGCGACTGATATTGGCACAGGTTGGTTCTCTGGTTTAGCTGCAGTATCTGTCACCAGGATAGGGTTAGCCACGGTACCTGTTGTCGTGGTAGGGGCAGCCACGGTGCCTGTTGTCGGTATAGGGGCAGCCACGGTGTCTGTTGTCAGGGTTTGGGTAGCCACGGTGCCTGTTGCCCTGTTTTCCATCTTTTCCCCCTTTTCCCCCTGAGGGTGCTGCCTAATATCAAGCAGTGTTTGGTAGATACTGGCCAGGGCCCAGCACAGTGCAGTGAGTTGTACGTCTTTGGAATAGCCACCGCATTTTTCTTTCAAATATTCTACCACTTCATGAGGGTTCTGTAGTTGTTTGGGAGTGAACTTCCAAGCCACTGGAGGTGAGAAGTTCTCTAGATACCTGCCCATATCCTCCCACATGCCGTGCCACCCATGAATATCCAGCTTTGGGGCAGATCTCTGGGTGGTACTCTTAAAGAGCCTTTTTGTAGCCCTAAACAAGACCTGAAACATAGTCAGGAGGCATAGCACTAACAGCACACTGGCTTGCGCATCCCAAGGATATCCAAAATTCTCAAAAGCTGTTGTAATTAGTCGGAAGGAGAGAAGGGAGGGGAACGGACGGGGGGAAGTATCCCCCCCTGACTTCCCCATGGATTGGGTGTAATTACCAATAAAATCCGACAGAAGTTGCCCAAAGTATGGGAATGATATCACTGCCTCATACAGATTCCAGCTTAACCTCATGACCAGTGATGTAATCATTTCACAAGTCGACATTGCCCAGTATAGCAAAATAATACTCCCAATCACTCTCCCAGAGATGAGATACGCAACTACAGGCAATACATAGAGCATATAAGAACTTACAAAACGCCACCATGTAAACAAATGAATCAACATTGTGACTAACATCTATTTATCTAGTATAAGAAATGCGTATGACAAATTTGTTTCAACACACTCTGGCAAGATCTGTCGTTATCTCAACCCTCGTGCCCCACGTTGGACGCCAAAAAGGACTGTTGTGGTTTCAGCCCAGCCGGTAACAAAGGACCACGCAGCTGCTCGCTCACTCCTCCCGCCCCCCCTCCGGTGGGATAGGGAGGAGACGGAGGAGAGAAAAGAAAAAAAAAACCTGGAACCTCGAGGGTTGTGATAAAGGCAGTTTACTGGGACAACACAAAAAAAATTACAACAACAACAACCGTACTAATGAAAGAGTATACAAAAAGAGTGATGCACAGTGCAACTGCTCACCACCCAGAACCCGACGTTCCGCCACTTCCCCCACCGAAAGTCGAGAGATCTCCCCCCGGCCCGCTCCCCATTTATATACTGAGCATGATGTCACATGGTATGGAATAGCTCCTTGGCTAGTTCAGGTCAGCTGCCCCGGCTATGCCCCCCACCTCCCAGGTTCCTGTAAAAATTAACTCTATCCCAGCTGAACCCAGGACAATTATATAGATTATATAAACTACTAGCATCTACTAAAGTTTAGAGTAAAGGCAAGCTGTCTTGTCTGCTTTTTAGGTAAGCAGTTTTCTTTTCCCAACAAATATCTACATTAGCCATCTCCCCTTCCCACCTGTTCATTCCCAGTTGACTGGCTAAAAGTGAACTAATCGACCATTTTTTTTCTTGGCTATTTACTTAAAACAATAGAAACCTGAGCTGACTTGGATCTATGGTTGCAACTTTAATATAAACAAAAGAACAGGTACAAGAAAAAGAATACAGAATAAACAGGGCAAAGTAAAGAGAGCACTAAGAATCCCTGAATTAAGGAAAAAATACAAATTCTGGAAGTAACTAAGGTTCTCAAGACATATAAGGATGAAGAACTCCTGGCAGTTCCATGACAGATCTGAACACAATAGTTCTGTCTGTACTATAATGGGCTTTCCCTTGGCTGTGCAGATCTTTAGCATCTGTTGTTGAAAACCCCAGGTGTATTGTGTAGAAAGGAGAGAAATAAACAGAGGAGAGGGAGGGGAATTTTTTTAGGCTAACACTATCCAACCATAGCTTGGATAACATTCACCTGTTGGAGGGCAGCTTAAACCATGACAAAAGCTGCCCAGCATTTCACCTTGTTTCAGCTAACAGGGGAGGTCCAGAAGGAGTTTGTGTTCTGGCCATCACAACCCATTCCTCGTTAATCATCTTTGCCTAGGAATGGTTTCTTTGGAACCTTCTGACAGAACAGCATCTGTGAACACATTGCATTGCTTATCACCACAGACAGGTCAGCCTAACCCAAGGCTGGCTGGAGCTGCTGCCCTTTCTGGCTATGCCTATAACAGCAAATCAAGTTATGCCAGGGAGCATTTCTAGGCTGTGGAATTTGTCTACATCGTGAAACTGTCAGCATGTTTTCTGGCATAGTTTTGACCCAGGCTTGCTAGCACTCTGCCAAACAGTTCCTGGGCAAGGTTCAGGAGTTAGCACAGGCCAGAGACCACTACCAATACAAAGTCTAGATGTGGCCATCCTCTTTCAGAGACTGAAAGAGTTTAAACGTATGGACAAAAGCTATTCCATGCCAGCTGGACTCAGTGCCAAAGGACAACCTTGGTATGTTTAATTTACTAGTACAGATGGATCCAGAGAAATCCCAAATTCCTGCAGTTTTGAGCCTTCTATATTGCCGTCTTCAAATCACTTGCTGCCTGATATATTACCAGATACACATTTGATTTTCATGCTAAGATGAGAAAATTTAATTTTCAATATTAGATTTACTATTCTCATCTAAAAAGGCTGTGTATTCTAAGCAGCAGCTACACACTGTCACCAGCACCTGAGAAAGGAATCTTGAAATAAACTTTGATGGGACTATCATACCAATTAAAAATACTCAGATGAGTCAGATGTGGCAAAATCAGATCCTGAAATTCCTGTGATGAAACATTTGCTACATTCACTGTCCTCTATCTCCACATGCTATTCTTAACTCCCGTTTTGTTGCTTCAGCTTTCACTACCTTTCTTCTAAACCAGTATATTTAGTGATTCTTGCATTCGTGCTATAGTCACTGCTACAGGATATTTCTGGAATATTGCACTGCCTCCACACTTGGAAGTTACTGTACGATTCCCCTTAAAGACTCCAATATCAAGGCAATTTTCATTCATACTGGTACTCCTACAGAGCCCTCTGACACACACACACAAAATTATATTATATATATATATTCATTATATATATATTATATATATTCATTTTAACTGAACCCCTTTTTACTGCTAGAGCACTGTTAGGGAGCTTGTAGAGCAAAAAACCAGGTGCCTAATGTTTATTGATTTTTTTTAAACTACTACTATATTTTTAATTATTGAATGATGAAATTGGATTTCCTCATTCAGCTTATAAAACCTAGTCCTCACTTGGTCCCTAAGCCCTATGACAATTTATAGAAAACAGTTGATGTGAAGACAGCAACATTTTGGGTATCAAATGAAATTGTCACATACAATTCTAGGAAGGATATGCTGACACAAGAAGCTCTCACACCGTCTTCTCTAGGAGGATATCTTTTATTTGTGTGTGATCATTGTATCTAGTCCATGAAGTCTACGGCTAGTCCCAGGGAAAAGCCATCTAAGCAGCAAAAGGCAGTGCAGTGTTCTTATTTGATATTTGCATCAAAGTGCTGTAATCAGATAGAAACTATGCAAATATTGCTGTATAGAACATTTATAGTTAGAACATTTTTGTATAATAAACAGATCAGAGAGGGAAAATTTGATTCTTGATTCCTCAAACAAAATTTGTACTGAAATCAGTTAGAAATCACTGAGAGTTCTGATCAAGTAAATTTTAAACAGGAGTTAAAGATGTGGCATGGATACACTGTCAGTTAAACAAATATGTTAACCTGTCTTTGTAAATCTTCTATTTTCTAGAAATCAGTATCTGCACTTCCCCCCCCCCCATTTTTTTTCCTATTCTAATGATTTGACAAATGTTAGCTAATAAATTCTACTGTCCAAGTTTGCCCATATTTTCTCTATAAGCTCTTGCATTCTGTTATTTCTATTAAATAATCGACAGTGTTTACAAAAGTAATGCAAACCTTTATGGCATCACAGCTGCAGGGTATACTGAATGTAGTGCTTTATACAGTGAATGCAGTGATAGATTTATAAGGTTAAACTTAATTTTATTTTCTGATTTGCACCTCTGAGCTTTTAGTAATTTTCTTTAGAGTATATTTTTGTCAGCATTGGTATTGACAAGCCATGTATTTTTTTATTTGACATAATTTGAAATCAAATTTGACATAGTTTGAAACCAAAATAATCTAATAGCCTTCCAGTCCCATCTCTTTAATATTACTAGCACAAACCAAATGGAGGAAAAATGTATTGCTGTTTATTATTTGACACTGTAAAACACCCTAAAGCCCTCTCATGGACTTTTATCCTATGCACCTATGTCCTGCATACAGACAAAATTCCTTTCCAAAACTTCTTATAGTTTCTGTTGAGAAATTAATACCTTTTTGGGTAAAATGCTTTTTTTATGGATTTCTCTCTTTTAAAAGGTAAAAAACCTGTTAATATGCTGTCTTTGTAATGTCCATACCAGGGTTGTCACATTTATAACTTGCTGTGAAACAAAATTTTGGGGCCAGCTGGTGGTCCTATGACAAGGTAATGTGCTATCACTAATGAATATAGCACTTGAACTCCGAACCTTTCTCAGTTCCAGTGAGAAATATTGTGGAAAGAAGGTGTTCGGCTCAGAAGGGAAAAAAACCCAAACCTTACAGTGCTTCCAGCAGGCTCTTTCTGACCATATGAAAAAGCAATAACGATAAGTACTAGAGAGAGCCACATCCTCCCTGACTTGAACAATAAAAGAAGACAATTCAATTCAGGTCCTTTGAATCCAAGAATAAGGCACCTCAAAGCAAGAAAAAACCTCAAACAAACAAAAGACCTGCAGGGCATCCCAGTATGTAAGACAGCACCTAATTCAACCTGTTAACCCTTGCTAGTTCATCTGTAATAATCATACAGTGGATTTTATTAAAAAATAATGACTTTGCTTCCTTGAGTGCCCATGCTGATTTTCAAACACTGACACACTTCACTGGTAAGCATATGAGAATCTTATTCTGAGGAAATCAGTGCTCCAAGCTCCAACATGCTTCAAGTTGAACACAAAGTATCATGCTGAAATGGCTATTAAACATGAAGTTTAAATGTCTACCCCAAAAAAACATGTACAAAATTGTAACTGGAAACATGTTGGATCAACCATGTCTCTAGCTAGGGCATTTTAGTGACTTTAATGGCATTATTATTTACACATTTATGCATCTTTCTGCCAGGCAAGGACAGTAGAACAGTGGCATTCCATGTATTTCTTCACTGCAGTACATGGAAAAGTAATTCAGTTCTGATCTCATCATTCAGAACACATTTTAAAGTTGCACTTCATTTCCAGTTTCTTCTGACTATTCAAACCTGTGAGATTTTTCAGAATGTTTTATTTCATATATGCTGAATATCATTTATCACATGATGTCACCAAATATTTTGCCAGTGATTTTGAAGGAAGTGTTATAAGCTCACGCATGTTTCTACTCAGAATTAACATCAAATCACACTCCCTCTGATTCATTCAGTTATATATTTTATGTAATATAAATGTTTTTTTGTAAATGTAGTTTGAAATAGAAATGGATATTGCAGGGGTGCTATTCATTTTAGAAAGACATTTGAATAATCAAAGTAAAGTAATAAAGTATAATATAGACAGGTGTTATATACAGATACTGCATATTAAGAACAATACAGCTGTCGATATAGCTTACAAGATGGGGTAATAGTGCTCTATTTCAGATTTTGTGCACTAGAATAGCTTTCTGAGATACTTAACTGATTTTATTAAGGTCCCAGGGGTGCAACAGTCAACAGATTTACTCTAGCAAGCATAACTGCAACACAATGCTCCAATGCAGAATACTCCATCTAAAAAGTGCAAACAGCAATAGTGAGCTGTTGCAATTTGAGTTCATTTGGCAATGACAAGGCTTTTTAAGAACTGGCATTAAAATTCTAATGGGAAAACTATAATGTGAAAACAATTTTATTGCTCCATTATAAAAAAATAAGGTAATGTCAATGTGAATTACCATGTGATCTCCAACATTGAAGTACTACAATGAAACTAGCATGTTATTGCAGTGAAAGCACACACATGACACATAGTATGTAGCACTGTTATACTCATGATAATAGTAAAAATCTAAGCTTAAAAACGTAGAGAAGTTGAGAGGCAAAGAGTCTGTGTTCCAGTTCCTAGAAGGCAAAGAACAACAAATGATTTGAGATATCAAGGGCTGCAGCCTACATAAAAAGACATGAATGAGATATAGCCTAGTGTCCTGGTTTCAGCTGGGATAGAGTTAATTGTCTTCCTAGTAGCTGGTACAGCGCTATGTTTTGAGTTCAGTATGAGAAGAATGTTGATAACACTGATGTTTTCAGTTGTTGCTAAGTAGTGTTTAGTCTAAAGTCAAGGATTTTTCAGCTTCTCAAGCCCAGCCAGCGAGAAAGCTGGAGGGGCACAAGAAGTTGGCACAGGACACAGCCAGGGCAGCTGACCCAAAGTGGCCAAAGGGGTATTCCATACCATGTGACGTCACATCTAATATATAAACTGGGGGGAGTGGGGGCGGGGGATCACTGCTCGGGGACTAACTGGGCGTCGATCGGCGGGTGGTGAGCAATTGCCCTGCGCATCATTTGTACATTCCAATCCTTTTATTATTACTGTTGTCATTTTATTAGTGTTATCATTATCACTATTAGTTTCTTCTTTTCTGTTCTATTAAACTGTTCTTATCTTAACCCACAAGTTTTACTTCTTTTCCCAATTTTCTCCCCCATCCCACTGGATGGGGGGGAGTGAGTTGAGTGGCTGCATGGTGCTTAGTTGCTGGCTGGGGTTAAACCACGACACCTAGGAAACTCTGGGAAATTCATCTTTGTGCCATATTAAAAACATATTCACTTTATCTGCTGTTCAAAACATGTTAGATGACCTGGTTGTATTTGATCCAAGCTTTCCCAAGTTTTAATGTCTGCCCATTGTTAAATAAATTTTTAAATTACTTGTATTCATGCACAAAAAAAATGAAAATTTTTGTTAATAAGGCTGTTACAAATATCTCACAAAGGAAACATTGCTCAAAATCTTTAAGCACCCAAGGAAGATGGCAAAGACCTGAAGCTTTAATTCCAGATCCCGCATTATTAAACGTTCTGCTATCCTCCCCTCCTTTAAGTGAGTATCATCCTATCACCCAAGAATTAGGAGATGTGAGCATCACCAGCTCCTGCATAAATAAGTTTTGGCTATCCTTTCTTTCTGAGGAAAGTTTGCAGAAAAGAACACCTATTCCCTGGCATCACACTTTCCTATACTTGGCATCTTTCTACCATCTCTGAGGTGTAGGCAAGAGATGAGGGGTTTTGTACACTTGGGCAATACAGCTGTTTCTCTTTCTGCACGTTTGCTTCCTCAGAAGAAGAAGGAAGAGGTTTCAGGTGATCAGGATGACAAAGATAACTGACAGAGCAAAAAAATTATGCCTTCTGTTATGCATCCACTATCATAGTTCCTACATGAATTCATATTTTTTGTGGGAAGAAAGCAGATCCTAACTGGTATTTCAAGATACTCTTTAATAACGTGTATCACTTTCAATAGACTATATATTGCACAGTTGTTTATACCTTACTGCAGATACCAATATTTGTCAACCTGTGTTATTTCTTAATGGAATTTAATTCAGAATATATACTCTGCTGTACTTCAATACCTTAAAAATACTGTCTACACTCTATTAGTCAAGACAGAAAAATGATGCAGGAAGGAATTAATTGCTTTTTCATTACTATGCCATATGTGTGTGTATATATATATAAAGGTTATGACATTCAGTGCAAACCTGCAGTAGCTTAAATGCTATCTATCAAACTGCTACAGCTTGCTTAGTTCATAGAATTATTATTTTTGGCTTACCCAAATCTGTAGCTTAATTCTTTTTTCATTTTTGAAAACTGTTTTTACTTTAAAATCAATCCCAACTGTGCTTACAAATGCAGATGTAAAGGAATCATCAGCGTATCGGAACAAAAAGGAGGTTTTCCCAACACTGCTGTTGCCGATAATGAGCAGTTTGAACATGTAATCAAAGTTCTGGTCAGATGTATCTTTTTGGCCATATCTGGAATCTTGAGCAGATGCCATCTGTAATTTAAAATAAAAAGAAATAGTTTATTGTCTCTTGTATCATATAAAACTGGAAACATTTAAATTCTATTGGAATTTTTGATAACAGATATGAATGAACTCCAGAATTTCACAGAGACTTAAGTCTTTTTTACAATTCTTGTATCCATGGTAATAGTTCCAGTTGCAAAAGAGGATGTATCAAAGGTAAACATCACTGGTGACTGGTACCAAAAAAAAAAAAAAAAAAAAAAAAAAAATCTAAAAATCCAGGACAGTTCGTGAGTATATCATTAAAAAAGATCTACTTTCAGAAAATGTGATGAATGAAATAGACAGTGGAAATACAGACAAAGATACTTCACATGTACAAGAAGGAAATAAGAGATGAATGCTGGGTTATGATAAAGGAGGTATATTTCCAAGCAAAAGCTTAATCTGTTTTACATCTGATAGAATTCTTGAACCATTTATTTTACTGTAAATATGCTGCAGTCTTTTGTAATGCCTATAACCTTATTCAAAACATTTTGCCATTACCAGCTTTCAGTTATCATACCATTAAATAGTGAGTTGGGTATATATATCTGAAATAAGGTCTTGATTTTTTCCAGTTCTCATCTCTTCTATAGTTTTAGAATTTGCAATGTTAATGCAACATCATCATAAGTGACAGTTGCCAATGTTTTCAAATTTTAGTCCTTAAAATACAGCTTCTAATCCATATAAAACACCTGAATAAGCACAGATTACTGAATACTGCTAAATAGCAAGCTTATTTTGCTCTAGAGTACAAAGATCATGGGTTCCATTTATAAAAAGTACACTTTCAGCTTTCAGGAGGGTTGCAGAGATTAACTTGAAAACCTGACCAAAATTCTACCTGGGAAGCTCAAAAAGCAGATGGCAAAAAAAAAAAAAGGACTTAGAACTAGGTAGTGTTTCACTTCATATGCTTTTTAAGAAAAATAAGTATTTTGGGAGCCTGGCAGGATTTTAAATTCTTGGATTTTGTCAATACTAAAGGCAATACATTTGCACACTGATTTCAGACAGAAAGACAAACAGTATATCCTAACATAAAGGTTTATAGAAAAGCAGCCCACATCAAAGCTTTCTGAGTTAGACATCTCAGAGTGCATTTGGGCAGTCAGAGAGGACAGCTGGAACCAGGACCTTGTAGAAGGGTAAGGGCTGTACACTAACCCACCTTCTCAGCAGAATTTCAATTACCACATAAATTTTCTGAGCTAATTCTGCTGTCTCATAGTACAAATAACAGTATGCCAGATTCTTTGGGCTACTGAAGAGGCATATAGAAGTGGGGACAACGGAAGTAGCAAGCCTTTGAGAGAAAATTCAGTGTAAGATTTATATTTCATAAATAATGCAGTAGGGAGTGTTTGATTTCATAATTACTGTTTTATTTACCAGTGACTAAAGTTCTTGATTAATGTAGTCTTGGGTATCTACGTGTTTGCATCCTGAGTTTTTGCATTGCCCTTAATATTTATTCACTTCTTTCACAGGCATGCAACAAAGCAGCTTTAGAACAAAACCCTACAAATTACCAAGCATATACATTACTAATCTTTCATCTTTCTGATTTCTACAGCAAAAGACAGAAACAAATCCTGTCCACCTTCACTACTCTCCCTTATTGTAAAACTATTTGGGAATATTTTGTTTGAAATATGAGAAAAAGAAAATCAAATGCTGTTTATACCAGTCTAATCACAACTGGCTATAAAGTAGCAAAGAAAAGAATGCTGATGTTGTGTACAATTTGCAACAACAAGTCCAGCAGACAAAAGACTGTGCAGCGGCTGGGGATGCCAGTGTGTAGCCTGTGCGCTTTCCCCAGCAGCCTGTTCTGCTGCCCTTCTGGCTAATCTCTGTAATGCAGCAGCTGAAACCAGTAGTTACCACTTCTAGCAAGAAGAAAAATAATTTTCTTTCTTGATTTTATCTCCTAGGAAGCCTTCCATGTAGCCTCTTCAATTCACTTAAGGTTTGCAAGAAAGGGTTTTAGCTTTCATTTCATTTGCTGGCCTCAGTCCTATGTGCCTTATGATTCATCCCTATGTACTTTAATGCCTAACACTTCAGAAGCAGTATGATTCAGTGAGCAGAGGAATCAGGAGACCTGGATTCTAATAATAGTCTTGCTAAATCTTGTACATTATGTAGCCTTCCTGAGTAAGAACCTGTTTCCTGTGAATGGTTTTAAATATAGACTTTCCCCACAAAGAAAGTTCAGTGCTCCTCTAAATTAATGTTTATGTGCATTACCCATGCAATAGTTTCCTTAAAATTTCTTAAAAACTAATAAAAAATTAAAACCCAACACCTTCACTGTGTCTTGAACTTATGGATTCATTACTTGCAGTACCATAGGCAGAATTATGGGCAAGTTGAACACAGAATTGCAGCTAGCTTTTATTTCAGGGGTAGGAGCATGTCTCCCTATTACAGGATGCAGAAGGCATAGGAAAGGCATGGGAAAGGACTCATTTCTCCACCTCCCACATGGGGAGTCATGAGACGATTAGTGAGGTATTGATAATAATTCAAACTGTTTGGAGAGACTAACTTTAGCCTCAAGAGCCAGTATCCCTAGACTATCGATAGTGATCCTTTCTCGTGTCCAAAACCCAAATGAGTTTTAGAAAAGTACTAATGCCTGCATTAGTCTGAAGAAAAATAAAACTCCGTACTGGTGCTAACACTTTGCCATCACTTCCAAAACTCACTCATTCTGTAGTAAGCACAGAGACAAATTCTTCAGAGTACAATTCACATCACCTACATCAGGCTCCCACTCTAAAGGATACTCTAGAGGAGTCTCTTTTTCTGTTGACTGTAAGGGAAACCTAGATGCTTGGTCCTCTTGGGCTTTGTGAATACACCTACAGTATTTCTCTTTCTTAAATGCAAGCTGGTGACTTCAAGTAAGTATGGGATGCACTGTAGCCCACTTCCCAGTGTATTAATATGTCAGTTCACTCCTAACAGGACTTGTCTCTACTATGGAAGCATTTGGCAAAGAAACGTGAAAAAGCTAGTGCTGACATTATGTTCCTCCTTTGGAAATGACTCTGGAAATAATCACCAGGAATGCC